>NC_134799.1:43635962-43668462 GCF_046742065.1 Oratosquilla oratoria
ATTCTTCGATATGTATAATTCTCTTTTATGCGTTCCTAATGAAATTGTAAAATTGGTTATTTTCAAATTCATAAAAACAACCAAACCAAGAACGACACAGGTAGACGGAGTACAAGTAGGCAGACAAATAGAAATAGACAGGGACGCAGAGACAGAAACAGAAAGCAGCCTAAAGGAGGGAGAAAGGGAATCATGCAAATTGACATACAGGCATACAGACGGCCAAGCAGAAAGATTAACAGAAAATCCCAGAGACAATAATATATATACTGTATATATATATATATATATATACATATATATATATATGTATATATATATATATATATAATATAGACATTCAGATAAACAGACGGATAAGCTGAGTGATATTTAAAGAGATTTACCCACAGACAGACAGGCAGGCACAGAGAGAAATATATGATAGATGGACAAATTGAATGAAATGAAAGGAGAGAGGCAGGCAGAAGGACGGTCAATATTGATGAAATACTGAAAGATAGAAAAAAGATATTTTTTTGTGAAATGCAGAGAGAGATAGAGAGAGAGAGAGAGAGAGAAGTAAACATACTGGCAAGCAGTTTGATATACAAAGAGAGAGAGAGAGAGAAAGAGAGAGGGAGAGAGAAAGACGTACACAAACAGGCAGACAGACAAATTCACAGTCTAGTGGGCACTAAGTGGATAGGATTTTGACTCATAACCAGACTGTAATTAAGGATTTAGGAATGACTTTTTTTACATCAGAAATCCCCCTCCAGCCACCACCTTGCTCTGCCCTAAGCTGAATAATGGACTTTTCTCTTTATACCTTTCTTTATTTCCTTCTCTCTTCTTCCCTTTTCTCCTTCTTTTTTTCATTTTTTCTTTTCTTGGTACCCTTGTTCTTCCGTTCTTTCTTTCTTCTCTTCGTTTCTTCGCTTTTACCTTCTTCCCTTTCGATTTCTTTCCTGAATTCTTCTTATCTTTTATCCTCTAATCATTTCCTGTTCCTCCTCCTTCTTCTTCTTCTTCTTCTTTTCTTCTTCTCTTCTTCTTCTTCTTCTTCTTCTTCTTCTTCTTCTTCTTCTTCTTCTTCTTCTTCTTCTTCTTCTTCTTCTTCTTCTTCTTCTTTTTTCTTCTTCGTCTTCTTCTTTTTTCTTTTTTCTTCTTCTTCTCCCTCTTCTTCTTCTTCTCTTCTTCTTTCTCTTTCTCTTTCTCTTCTTCTCTTCTCTTCCTCTTCTCTTCTTCTTCTTCTCTTCCTTCTCTTCTCTTTCTCTCTCTTTCCTCCTCTTCCTTCCTCCTCCCTCTTCTTCTCTTCCTTCTTCCTCCTCTCTTCTTCTTCCTCTCTTCCTCTATTTCTTCTCTCCTCTTCCTCTTCTTTCTTCCTCCTTCTCCTTCTTCCTCCTCTTCTCTTCTCCGTCTCTCTTCTCCTCTCTTCTCCTCCTATTCCTCCTTTTTCTCTCTTCTCTTCCTCTTCCTCCTCTCCTCTCTTCTTCTCTCTCCTCTCCTTCTTCTCTTTCTCTCTCTTCCTCTCTCTCTTCCTCCTCTTCTTCCTCTTCTCTTCTTCTCTTCTCTCCTCTTCCTCTCTTCTCTTCTACTCTCTTCTCTTTTCTCCTCTCCTCTCTTCTCCTCTCTTCTCTTCTCTTTTTCCTTCTCTCTTCTCTTCTCTCCTCTCTTCTCCTCTCTCCTCTTCTCCTCCTCCTTCTCTTCCTCTTCCTCTCTCTCTTCTTCTCCTCTCCTCTCCCCTCTTCTTTACTCTCTCTTCCCTTCTTTTTCTCTTCTCTCTTCTCTCTCTCTCTCTCTCTTCTTCTCTTCTCTCTCTCTCTTCTCTTCCTCTTCTCTCTTCCTTCCTCTCCTCCTCTCTCTTCTCTTCCTCTTCCTCCTCTCTCTCTTCTTCTTCTCTTCTCTCTCTTCTCTCTCTCTCTTCTCTTCCTCTTCCTTCTCTCTTCTCTTCGTTTCTCTTCTCTCCTCTCTTCTCTTCCTCTCTCTCTTCTTCCTCCTTCCTCTTACCTCTTCCTCCTTCCTCCTCCTTCCTCTCTCTTCCTTCTCCTTCTCTTCCCTCTTCTCTCTTCTCTTCTCTTCCTCTTTCTCTTCCTCCTCTTCTTCTCTTCCCTCTCTTCTCCTCCTCTCTCTCTCTTCTTCTTCTCTTCTCTTCTTCCTCTTTCCCTTTCTCTTCTCCTTCTTCTTTCTCTTTCTCCTTTCTCTTTCTCCTCTCCTTCTTCTTTCTCTTTCTCCTCTCCTTTTTCTTTCTCTTTCTCCTCTCCTTCTTCTTTCTCTTTCTCCTCTCCTCCTTCTTTCCATTCCTCTCCTTCTTCTTTCTCTTCCTCTTCTTCTATCCCTTCCTCTTCCTCTTCTATCCCTTCCTCTTCTTCTATCCCTTCCTCCTCTTCTTCTATCCCTTCCCCCTCTTCTTCTATCCCTTCCTCTTCTTCTTCTATCCCTTTCTCTTCTTTGTCTATCTCTTCCTCCTCTTCTTTTATCCCTTCCTCCTCTTCTTCTTTCCTTTCCTACTCTTCTTCTCCTTCCCCTCCTCCTCTTCCTCTTCTTCCTTTTATATTTCTTTGCTCATTAAAGTCAGGACAGTGATTGGTTATCATCAGGAATTCTTGATTTCTTCTCTTGGCCAAAAGCATTTTTCTGCCGAAAAATCGACAAGAAAATTATCTTAATTGTCTCTTTAACGACAACATTAAGCAATGATAATCTCACACCAACGATGATGAGGATCAGTTAGATGGATGTGGGCTGTTAACAGTGACATGTGGTTTGTTAGTAGAAAGGTTAATGATGATGATGGTGGTGGTGATGATGTTGGTGGTGATGATGATCATGGTGGAGGTGGTGATGATGATCATGGTGGAGGTGGTGATGATGATGATCATGGTGGAGGTGGTGATGATGATGATCATGGTGGAGGTGGTGATGATGATGATCATGGTGGAGGTGGTGATGATGATGATCATGGTGGAGGTGGTGATGATGATGATCATGGTGGAGGTGGTGATGATGATGGTAATGGTGATGGTGGTGATGATCATGGTGATAATGTTGGTGATGGTGATAATGACGATAACGATGACAATTACAATGACTTTGACAATGATGACGATGATGATCCTTTTCTTATCAAAATACAATATTTTTCCCTCTCTCTGATGGAGTTTTTTTTTTACCTTGAGATGCTTCTGGATGGTACGAGTCAATATATCAGTTTATCTATATCTATGCCTTTGTTTGTCTTCCCTTCAGTCTATACGTCAATTAAGCTGTGTTCACTTCGTCAGATTGTCAGTTGGCTTATTTGTACACCCTCTTTTGTCTTAATTGTTACAGATGAATTTGGAATTATATATTGCTGTCAACAGTTTGTTTTGTATATATTTTTTCAGTTTCTTTGCCAAAAATGAGTAAGTGAATAGATGAAAACGTATAAGAAATAAATGAGTAAATTTATGAACAGGTGAATAGATAGATTAATAAATATAAGACAAATAAATCGATAAATGAGTAGATAAATGTATAGATAAATAAGTGGATGAATCAATGAACGAACAGATGAATAGATAAATCACTATGGGAATAAATTCATAAATGAAAAATAAAAAGTAAAGAATAAATAAATGAAAAAATAATAGATTGATTAATAGATGAATGAATAAGTAAAACAAATAAACAAACAAATAAATATGTAAATAGATAAATGAATAAGTAAATAATTAGATAAATAATTCAATATTTATAAATGAATATATAAATAGATAAGTATATAAATAAACTAATAGATAAATGAATGATGACAAAGAAAATGTTTTTTTGGCACAAAACCTATGGGAGGTTTTCAATCCGGCTGTACTCTTAATCTGATTTGGGTCTGACGTTGGCCCTCATCCAAGGACAGGAGGCTCTCATACCTCCTCCTCCTTCTCCTCCTCCTCCTCCTCTTCCTCCTCTTCCTCCTCCTCATTCCTTTCTTCCCTCTCTTCTTCTTCTGTCTCCTCCTCTTTCTTCTCCTCTTCCTTCTCCTCTTTTTCCTTCTCGGCTTCCTTTTATTCGGTTTCCTTCTCCTCCTCTTTCTTCTCCTCCTTCTCCTTTTCCTCTTCCTTCTCTTCTTCTTCCTTCTCCACCTCTTTCTTCTCCTCCCCCTCCTGTTCCTTCTCCTCTTCCTTTTCTTTGGCTTTCTTCTCCTCCTCTTCCTTCTCATCCTCCTCCTCCTTTTCCGTCTCTTCTTCCTTCTCCTCTTTCTTCTCCTTATTTTCTGTTTCCTCTGTTTCTTCCTTCTCTTCTTCTTTCTCCTTTTCCTTCTCTTCCTTCTCCTCCTCTTCCTTTTCTTTTTCCTTTTCCATCTCCTCCTCCTTCTCTCCCTTCTCTTCTTCTTCCTTCTCTTCCTCTTCCCTCTCTTCCTTCTTCATCTCCTCCTCCTCCTCTTCCTTTTTTCATCTTCCTTCTCCTATTCCTTTTCTTCCTCCTTCTCTTCCCTTCTTCACTTTTTTATCGCATCTTCATCAGCATCTTCTCTCTCTTTTCCCCTTGTTCTTCCTCCTTTTCAATATTGTCTTTTTGTTCTTGTTCCTCTCTCTTTCCACACTCTTATCTTCTTTTTCATACACCATCTTCCTCTTTCTTTTTTATATCCTCTTCTTTTTCGTCTTCTTCCTCTTCATCTTCGTCTTCCCTTTCATCTTCCTCTTCCTCTTCCTCCTCTTCCTTCTGCTTTTCGTCTTCATCTCCCTTTTCCTCTTCCTCCTCACCCTCCTACTCTACCTTTTCTCCTCTCCTTCCTCTTCCTCCTCCTCCACCACCACCATAACCTCCTACTCCTCCTCCTCCTCCTCCTCCACCTTCTTGTCTCTGTTCCCGGAAGCCCACTTCTCAAAATAATGTTCTTTCCGGGTCTGTATATATATTTTTTTCTCTCATATTTTTCAAGGCATTATTTTCGTTTCATATTGTTCCCCTAATTAGCAGGATTAACCTTAGTACTTGTCATTTTTTTGTTCTGTGATGAAGTTTGTAAAGTACTCTACATTATTGACTTAAAGAACTTAAGTAATTTATTTATTTATTTATTTTTTTGTTTTGTTATTTTGATCTGAGGGTTATTTCCAATTTTTAAAACCATGTAGCGTTGGTCAAAACAGACAGGAAAACTCAGCATGTAAGTTCTCTTTTATTTCTTATTCATTTATTTATTTGCTTATTCATTCCTTTACCTATTATTTTATCTTAATATTATTACTATTTTATTTTATTTTATTTTATTGGTGTTATTGTTATTGTTATTATTTTTTTTTATTATTATTATTTTTTTATCATCATTATTATTATTATTATTGTTGTTATTACTGTTATTATTGTTATTGACGTCGTCGTCGTCGTCGTCGTCAATAATCGGCTGAGCGTGTTAGGGCGTCGTTATTTGCGGCAAAGGTCGACGGGATGGTGGTTCGAATCCTGCCACCAGCGAAGTTAAACCAAGGCCATGGTTCATTAAATTCCATACTATATATTCTTCTGTGAGAGGCACCGTCCTAGCCTTCCGATATGGGGGAATTTGTAACGTTAAAACTCATTATTATTATCATATTATTATTATTATCATCATTATGATCATCATCATTATGATCATCATCATTATGATCATCATCATTATGATCATCATCATTATGATCATCATCATTATGATCATTATGATCATCATTATGATCATCATCATTATGATGATTATGATCATCATCATTATGATCATCGTTATGATCATCATCGTTATGATCATCGTTATGATCATCATCGTTATGATCATCATCGTTATGATCATTATGATCATCATTATGATCATCATTATGATCATCATTATGATCATCATTATGATCATCATCATTATGATCATCATTATGATCATCATCATTATGATCACCATCATTATGATCATCATTATGATCACCATCACTATGATCATTATGATCATCATTATGATCATTATCATTATGATCATTATGATCACCATCATTATGATCATCATCATTATGATCATCATTATGATCATCATTATGATCATTATGATCATCATCATTATGATCATCATTATGATCATCATTATGATCATCATCATTATGATCATCATCATTATGATCATCATCATTATGATCATCATTATGATCATAATCATTATGATCATCATAATTATGATAATTATGATCATCATTATGATCATCATCATTATGATCATCATTATGATCATCATTATGATCATCATCATTATGATCATCATCATTATGATCATCGTTATGATCATCATTATGATCATCATCATTATGATCATCATTATGATCATCATTATGATCATCATCATCATCATCATCATCATCATGATCATCATGATCATCATTATGATCATCATCATTATGATCATCATCATTATGATCATCATCATTATGATCATTATGATCATCATTATGATCATCATCATCATTATCATTATTATCATTATTATCATTATTATCATCATTATCATCATTATGATCATCATCATTATGATCATCATTATGATCATCATCATTATGATCATCATTATGATCATCATCATGATCATTATTATGATCATCATTATGATTCATCATTATGATCATCATCATGATCATCATCATTATGATCATTATGATCATCATCATTATGATCATCATCATTATGATCATCATCATTATGATCATCATCATTATGATCATCATCATTATGATCATCATTATGATCATCATCATTATGATCATCATTATGATCATCATCATTATGATCATCATTATGATCATCATCATTATGATCATCATCATTATGATCATCATCATTATGATCATCATCATTATGATCATCATCATTATGATCATCATCATTATGATCATCATCATTATGATCATCATTATGATCATCATCATTATGATCATCATCATTATGATCATCATCATTATGATCATCATCATTATGATCATCATCATTATGATCATCATCATTATGATCATCATCATTATGATCATCATTATGATCATCATCATTATGATCATCATCATTATGATCATCATTATGATCATCATCATTATGATCATCATCATTATGATCATCATCATTATGATCATCATTATGATCATCATGATCATCATCATTATGATCATCATCATTATGATCATCATCATTATGATCATCATCATTATGATCATCATTATGATCATCATCATTATGATCATCATCATTATGATCATTATGATCATCATGATCATCATCATGATCATCATCATTATGATCATCATCATTATGATCATCATTATGATCATCATCATCATTATGATCATCATCATCATTATGATCACATCATCATTATGATCGTCGTCGTCATCGTCATCGTCATCATCGTCATCATCGTCATTATTGTCATTGCTACTATTACTTTTTTCTAGCTGAATAGCATTTCCTATTGTTTGCCAGATTAGGCTTGTCATTATGGCCAAAGCTTTAAAAGGGTTTCTCTAAGTTGGATAATTTCAGTATATGTTTTAAGGGATAATCCTTGAAGTGAATGAGTTAACCCTGTATTCTGTTTAAATTTCTGTTATAATTATCATCATCAATTTCAGCAATATTTGCACCCACAAGCCGAGAGGAAATTCCTCTAACCTTGGTAAAAGCTCTCTATATTCCATTGTAAAAGGCTTGACTTTGTTCATAGGGTATTATCGTCTTAGAAAATACAAAATCTCACACTCCAACAAATATTTTTCGAAAACTTTATATCCACTAATTTAAAAATATTTTCTAATTAAATTTCCTTATGACATGATTGTACGAAGAAGGTATAGGAGCGTCCATAGAATGGCTGAAGAAAGGAAGAGGTTTTGTAGTAGACTCCTACCTCTGTCTCTAAGCTCGTAAGCTCACGGAGGTGTCTTCGCTATTATCAGCATCATCCTCTCTGTTCCATCAGAAGCTTTGTGGCAAAGAATAGGCTGTGGAGGCCCAAAGCCACGTAGTGCCTTATGTAAAAGGAATCACAAGGACCTTCATACTCTTTGTGTCAAGAGAAGGCTCATAAAGGATGAAAGAATACTTTCTGAAGGACCATTGCCATCGAGGGGCTGATATGATAAAAGACAACATGAGGACCTCAATCACCTCGGTGTCACCAGAAGTTTTATGAAGAATAATGGAAGAGACTCTGGAAGAGACCAGTGCCACCGAAGGACTGATATCTGGTAAAAGGAAATGTGAGAACCTCCATCATCTCAATGCCAACAGAAGTTTTATGAAGGACACAAGAGGAGACTCCCCGAAGGAGAAATGTACCATCAAAGGACTAATGTCTGGAAAAAGAAAAAGAAAAAATTAGAACCTTCATCATCTCAGTGACAACAGAAGCCTTACGAAGGACACAGAGAGACCCTATGGAAAAGAACAGTGACATCGAGGAACCACGAAGGCCTCCAT
Organism: Oratosquilla oratoria; assembly: GCF_046742065.1. Lineage (NCBI taxonomy): Eukaryota > Metazoa > Arthropoda > Malacostraca > Stomatopoda > Squillidae > Oratosquilla > Oratosquilla oratoria. Next base: position 43,644,411 of record NC_134799.1, read on the forward strand.
CCTCTCAGAAGCTTGATGTCGGATAAAAGAAGAGAGCCTCTGGGAGGAGGAGTGCCATCGAGGGCCTGATATACGGTAAAAGAATCCCAAGAGACTTCCTAGTGCTGGTTCATTACTGCATACGCACGGAGGCCGTAAAGAACGGAAGGATATTATTTTTCATTCCTGCCTTGTAACGATAATGTCCGTGGCTGAGAAAATGCTAATGCATGCAAGCAAGCGGGCGCCTGTGTTGTCTTGTTTGCGTGTATGCCCGTGAATGTATGGCCCAGTCACGTGCACGCAGAGGTATGCAAGAAAATGTGAAGGGAAAAAAAGTAGGTCAGTATGTGCATAAATACGTACACACACACACACACACACACACACACACACACACACACACACACACACACACACACACACACACACACACACACACACACACACATGTATGCATGTGTGTATCGATCTATTTATATATATATATATATATATGTATGTGTGTATGTATGTATACTGTATATGCAGGTATGTAAGTACGTGTGTATGTATGTATATATGTATGTATATATTTATGTATGTATGCATGTATCCATTCATGTATGTACGTATTGAAAATGCAGAGCCTGGGATACGTGTTCCTTAAGGCATGAAACGTACATGACAACCTAACCAACATTTTATCTTGCTCTGCATGTGTCTGCAATTCTTTCTCATATCTTCCCCATACTTATGTTTCTCTTATCAAGACTTTGAAAATAGTTTATGACGTTTAAATTTAACTTTTTGACTTATGCATTCCCTCGAAACTCTCAAGTTCTGGGCCTCTCGTGAGGATGAGATAGTATTGAATTGCTGTAGTTCTTTTCCTTTTTTCTGTTTGTTTTCAGTGATTAATTGGGTTAGTTTTAGAGCAGGAGTTTCTTTGTCTAGTGTTATGGAGACGGTAGTTTAGAAAAAATAAAGTTATTGTAATTATTATTATTGTTTTAGTTATTTGTCGTTGTCGTTGTCGTTGTCGTTGTCGTCGTCTCACACACACACACACACACACACACACACACACACACACACACACACACACACACACACACACACACACACACACACACACACACACATATATATATATATATGTATATATACGTATACATACACACACACACGTATATAAATATATATGCTTATATTTTGTAGCTTCTTATTCTTCTACATAAGGTATTATTCATTTTTTCTTATTTCTTGTTTATTCACATATTTGGTTATTAATTCTTCCTTTTTGTGGGTCTATTATTTACGCTTCCTGTTTGATTACCTATTCATTCATTTGATTAACTCGTTAATTTTTTATGTATTATTCTTCTTTCTGTATCTGGCTAAATTACAAACCAAGTCTAGTAGTGATCTACTTTCCCAACGTAGAGTTTTAGCTATCTCTTGGTCGATTCTGCTGCCATGCCTTGCTGTGTAGTAGTAGGCTTGAACCAGATTCGTTCTTCCAGCATCTGCGTTGACTTCCATTGTTAAGATAATTGCTTTAATTCATTAATGACAAAAGAAGTGACCCGAATAAATATCCTCTGCCCACAGAACAATCTAAGATAATTGTCGTGTTAAGGCCAATTAGTATGCTGTTGTTAGGTCCTTCGACCCGGTGGCGTGGTTCAGTGATTTTTTCTCTGTGACTACAAAGGCGTGTGTTAAGATAAAAGGGTTAGGTAACTGGGAATTAAGACGATATGGTTATTTTATTTTATTATATTTTTATTATTGATCTATTATTATTATTATTAATTATTTCATTTTTTTTATTTATTTTTTTTATTTATTTATTTATTTTTATTATTATTTTTTTTTTTGCTAAATTTCTTGCCGTCAGAATTTGGCGTTATGGAAGTTCGAGGACATTTAAGATACTAAAGGGTTTTATAAATGCGATTGAACTAAAATTTCGTAATAATTAGTGAATATATGTCTTTTAATTAATGTTGAAAAGGTCTTCGTGAAGCTAATGAACAATAATACATAAACATGTTACACATGAAATACAGGAATAACTTTTTTTTTTTTTTTAGCTTCAAATGTCAAAGTAAATTTTTAGCTCTCCAGAAACCAGACAATCCATTCGTAGAAGAATAAAACTTCTGGGAAAAAATCCCCCTGACAAATACAGAGTAAAATGCAAACAGATTTAATTCCTTCCCGGGGGGCGGGCCCTCACCTCACTGAATGAAATCTTCTAATTAAGGTTAATAGATTAAACACAAGTTCCACTGCAAACCAAGTATCTGTTTTAGAATAGATTTACCCTTTTAATAACATAGGCTACCTCTCCTCTAGCTGTAAAAAAACATCTAGCAACATCCATAAAACTGGTAAAATTTATTATCTTCTGTAAAAGGTTGAAGCTACAAAAACATTCTTAACTTTTCTCTACTCTGATATCTCCCCTTTCTTTTTCCTTCCTCGCATTTTCCCTCTCCACCTCTCCACCTCTCCCCTCTCCACCTCTCCCCTTTCCACCTCTCCCCTCTCCACCTCTCCCCTTTCCACCTCTCCCCTCTCCACCTCTCCCCTTTCCACCTCTCCCCTCTCCACCTCTCCCCTTTCCACCTCTCCCCTTTCCACCTCTCCCCTTTCCACCTCTCCCCTCTCTACCTCTCCCCTCTCTACCTCTCCCCTCTCTCACTCTCCCCTCTCCACCTCTCCCCTCTCTCACTCTCCCCTCTCCACCTCTCCCCTCTCCTCCTCTCCCCTCTCCTCCTCTCCCCTCTCCTCCTCTCCCCCTCTCCCCTCTCCTCCTCTCCCCTCTCCTCCTCTCCCCTCTCTCACTCTCCCCTCTCCTCCTCTTCCCCTCTCCTCCTCTCCCCTCTCCACCTTTCCCCTCTCCACCTCTGCCCTCTCCACCTCTGCCCTCTCCACCTCTGCCCTCTCCACCTCTGCCCCCTCTCCACCTCTGCCCCCTCTCCACCTCTGCCCCCTCTCCACCTCTGCCCCCTCTCCACCTCTGCCCCCTCTCCACCTCTGCCCCCTCTCCACCTCTGCCCCCTCTCCACCTCTGCCCCCTCTCCACCTCTGCCCCCTCTCCACCTCTGCCCCCTCTCCACCTCTGCCCCCTCTCCACCTCTGCCCCCTCTCCACCTCTGCCCCCTCTCCACCTCTGCCCCCTCTCCACCTCTGCCCCCTCTCCACCTCTGCCCCCTCTCCACCTCTCTCCTCTCTCACTCTCTTCTCTCTCACTCTCTCCTCTCTCCCTCTCCCTTCTCTCCCTCTCCCTTCTCTCCCTCTCCCTTCTCTCCCTCTCCCTTCGTGCTCTCCTTTCATATCCCACTCCTCTATTCGTTGCAGACAGCTTCATCTCTCTGGTGCCAGCTGGTTCCTCACAGATGGTTCTCTTGCTCTGCAGGACCTGCTGGTCACCCTTACGGGTCGCTGAGCTTCCCGCCTATGCATTCCCAGTGCAGTTTATTCAAGTGCAAATATCTTCTCCATCTTCTAGCTTCGTTTTGTCGTTTCGGTACAAGTAAGACTCAAATGAATTCTGTACATCTAGTTAGACTTTATGAATTTTAGTCTTAGTCCCAAGTGGCTTTGGTAGCTTGACCTTCAGCTCGTCGAGTTCTTCGCGAGGAATATATGAGGTCTTTATCCACCCCAGCTGTGATCGTTACCTGACCCAAGAGTCTAAGCACCTAGGGCAAAGGTTAGGGCTTCTATCGCAACTACTCAGCGCCTCTTGATGTAGGTTCCTTACGTTTACTACCGTATTAATCGTCACAATATTTTGTCTAGAATATCAACCTTACAAAGGATACACAGCCTTAGTGCTCAGTTATGGTGTTATTTTCTCTTCTCTTTACATTCTCATGAATTTATTATTAATAAGCTTTATTCATTCTTAATCTTCAGGAACCTTTGGGATCTTAGTCTCTGTATGACATGTTCACTATTACACAACGACAGCGCTTGAAATTGGAGTTATTTTCTCTTGTCATTTTATTTTGATAATTCTATTCTTGATAAGTTTTATTCATTCTTAATCTTCTGGAACTGTTAGGATCTTATTCTGTGCATGACATCTTGACTGCTTCGTAGCGTCACTGCTAGAAAGAAGAGGTATTTTCTCTTGTCTGATAAACCGTCGCTGCTTGTCTTTGCTTCTTGTGCCTTCTGGCAGCTTCTCCTTATGAACTCCTTCCTAACATCTGCCTCGAAGATTCGTCTTCTCCAATGAGTTTTGATTCTCTCCATCTCTCTCCTTGTCTTTTGCTTCGTTTTCTGTCTTTCTTTCCATTTATCTACCTATCTATCCATATACCGTCTAAATAGACGAAAACGTTCGGTATCTGTTTTCTCAATTTCCCGGTGGTTTCTGCAAAAATAGTTTATCACGTGTGTTTTGTGATTTCTTTGCATATATATGTATATATATATATATATATATATATATATATATATATATACATATATATATGTATATATATATATATATATATATATATATATATCACCTCACTTCACCGGGGTGCCGTATTCACTTGGACCTTGGCCACCATGGATCTCCATTCCTGTATGCACATGGCTCTTCTTAACACGATGACACTTGTTATTTCTCCCTCTACAGATGTCCTTAGGCCGTCTACATATTTACTGTATGGTCTTCGTCTTGCCCTCTTTCCTTTTATTTTTCCCGTTAGGCACGTATGCTCTATTTTTCCTCAGACTTCAATGTATAGCCAGACCACCGTTGTAAAGGTGTATGACTGGCAAAAGTACATTGCTTGTGTGTGTGTGTGTGTATATACATATATATATATATATATATATATATATATGTGTGTGTGTGTGTATATATATTATATATATATATATAATTATATATGTATATAATATATATAATATATATATATATATATACAATCTATACACTGAAGTCTGTAAAAAAAAATCTGAGTTCGCACGTTTTGCATGCACTGTATTGTCCAACAAGCCAATGTACCTTTCAGGTTTCATTTTCCAGATATTTATATATTAGCCTAGTTATTTATCTGTCCATTATAGAAAAAAAAAAAAATTGACAATTCTTCTTTGTTATTCTTTAATTGATTCCCGTTCTGCCAAACGTGAATCCAGACGAAACCCCTTGACAGTAAAACTAATTTAGAAAGAAAATCAACACAATAACACTGCAATATAAGAAACGACTAGATCGACACGAGTCCACAATGACCTCCAGTGACCAGATAGTCTTGTGCCTTGGATATCACCACATCAACTACACAACACAGCATAGAACATGAAGAAGCCTGGGTTCAAAGCAAGAGGCAAAGGGAGAACGAACTGGACAGAGAATATGATGAAGACCTATGCTCAGACCATATATGGCATCTCGCCTCTCCGGGTGTTTAGGGTTGCCAGTGACCGCAAGATACTTTTTACCGCAACAGCCACAGATAAGCGGAAGGATAAAAAGTAAGAAAATAATTAATTCAATTGCTTATCTCTAATTAGTCGTGTATATATTATATTGTATATTCATTAGTTTACTCATAACTTATTCTAAAATTTACCGATTACTTGATTAATTTGTTATCTATTCATTCACTTATTTATTCATCTATGTATTTATTTATCTGCTCGCTCATTTTTTGTCATTGCTATCCCTTTCATTTCCTTGCTTGCCTGCTTATTTAATGATTTACTCATTAACTTGTTTGTTTATTTAAATATTAATTTATGTGTGCTGGAATGTAATGATATGATTATTACTACTTTACTGTCATGAATGCTAATGAATTAGACTTCTTTCCCACATGCGTTGAATATCTATAACATTCAAACTTCTTACTATAGTAGGGTTCCTCAAACTAAGCAAAATCGTCTGTCTTTAGCCAGAATAACATTGACCAATTACGACATCGGAGAACAGGGATGACACTTGATCCTCAAGGAATTAAGATAAAAAGGGAAATAAAAATTGGGTTGGATGAGTATGGTATGGATGGAAAGTACGTGTATGTTTTGGCTGGATACACTCCTTGTAAGGGGAAGAGAGCTTTTTGCTCTGTGTATGTATGTATGTATATATATATATATATATATATATATATATATATATATATATATTGATAAGTATTTTAGACAAATTATTTGGATGATGGAGAACATATATACAGGGGAAGGCTCGGAACCCTATACACTCTAACGTTTCGTTCGCGTAGAACTTCTTCAGAAGAAGTTCTACGCGAACGAAACGTTAGAGTGTATAGGGTTCCGAGCCTTCCCCTGTATATATGTTCTCCATCATCCAAATAATATATATATATATATGTGTGTGTGTGTGTGTGTGTGCGTGTGTGTGTGCGTGTGTGTGTGTGTGTGTAGGTTATCGAAGCAATGGGGTCACACATGGCATCGTACTTGTCTCATAATGGCAAAGGACATGGTTCGAACTTCGCTGGCTACTGGAGACTTCAATTCACAGTGGATGTTAAAACCATAAGAATTTCACTTTCCATTTCTGCACTTTATTCATGTGTCTAAAATTCCTTAAGTAGAATAAAGTCGTCATTGTTAACTAGGGTAATGCTTTTTAAAAGTGACAAAAGATGTATGAGTATTCAATTTATTATTATTTACTATTTACCTGTTTGTTTATTATCTAACTATACCTATACATTTATTATTTATTCTATGTATCATTATTAGTATTATAATTCTATTTATTCATTCATTTATCATTATCATGTATATTTTTTTTCGCATCCAACCTAGTTATGGACCAAATGGTCTCCTGTCGGCATGTTCCTCATTTGTTTTGTCCTTTGTATATAAAAAAAGGCTCTATAATCCAAGGCTTAAGAGTAATTTGCCCATTTCTGTCAGTTCTCCTTCGTGAGTTTATAATTATAAATCGTTTTAATTACTCATTCTAGACCTCGCAGCTTATTTATTGTTTAGGTCTTTTATAGGTTTTGACTGACGTAAAATTTGCTATTAATAAGTCTTCAGTTAATTACTTCCTATATTACATAAGTTCTTCCACCCCTTTCTAATATGATTAAGCAGATATATTCATGAAAGGGATAATCTGGATAAGATGTCAACGTGAGTTTCCATACAGTTGAATACACAAATACGCATGTACACGTGTGTGTATATATATGCATATGCGTGCGCGAATAGCAAATACACACACACACACGCGCGCGCGCGCTTGCTTTACATATATATAAACATACAAACGGACACACACACACACGCTCACGAGCACACATACTCACGAGCACACACGCACTCACAAGCACACATACTCACGAGCACACACGCACTCACAAGCACACACACACTCACAAACACACACATACTCACAAACACACACATACTCACACACACACACACACACACACACACACACACACACACGCACGCACACGCACATGCACACATGCATATGCACAAATTCATCAGCTTCTAAACAGTCGCAATGTTACCTTATTCAGACATATTTCCCACATCTCTTTCTCCGTTACATTTGGAGGTCGCTGTACAGTTCACTGAACCTCGCGAGTTGGGAATCGTTCCAGGTCAGGCGCCTCCGAGCATAACCTATGCTCTGTCACGGAGCCATGATCCCTGGCTTTGGGCGACGCTCAACGCTCTTCTTTTTGATACATTTGCCTGGAGTGCATGGAGGCTTTATTCTTTAATCATTTTTCTACGAAGGAAGGGAAACAAGGGATAGTGGAGAAGCCTTTGTGAGGAGAGTAAATCACACACACACACACACACACACACACACACACACACACACACACACACACACACACACACGCGCACGCACACACACACACACACACACACACACACACACACACACACACAGAGAGAGAGAGAGAGAGAGAGAGAGAGAGAGAGAGAGAGAGAGAGAGAGAGAGAGAGAGAGAGAGAGAGAAAGAAAGAGAAAGAGAGTTATGAGTTACCTCCCTGGTAAAGACTTCCAGTACGATCTTAAAGTCACATAAATATGCTTCCTGTGTCTATATTGCTGAGACATGGACGCTGAATGTAAACTTTAAAGAAGCGTCTTGATGTCTGTGCCAAGTGCTTTCGGAGAGTTGCGCATTATCACTGGTTTGACTTTGTAACAAACCTACAACTGCTTCGTGAGACTTAATCAATGCCTGTTACCAGCATAATTCGTGAACATCAACTCCGGCTGTATAAGCATATGTTATATATTTCCATGGTATTGATTCCACTCATGAGGTTGTAGGCTATCTCCATAAGAGACAACCCTCGGTGGGATAGGCTATGGAGACACACACACAACTGATGGTTGGGTAAGTCGAACCTAACCTGCTGAGAGTTAGTTGGAATAGGAGAGTGACTGCATGGGATTTTGTTCAGAGAAATTGCTTTATATTACGATGGCTTGTGAAAAATGCGACGCGCCTCCCCTGGCGTATGCTACCCATTAACGATGATAATAAGGCTCATGATGTGACGATAAGGACTATGATGATGATAATGATGACGATGGTCATGATGGTGATGATGTGACATTTTGTTTTATTTCATTTAATCCATTTGATCTAATTTCGTATCATTATATTCTCATTTTATGTAGTCTCATTTTGTAATTCATTATACTTTACTTATCTTTTTTGTTTCACTCAAATTTGTATAATCTAATTTTCATTTTATATATATAATATATATATTATATATATATATATAATGTGTGTGGGTGTGGGTGTTATATGTATGTGTGTATATGTATATATGTATGTACGTACGTATATATGCTCTTAGTCTCCTTAATCATTCCTCTCTTTCATATCTATTCATCATCATCTTCCTTTTCCTCTTCTTCCTCCCTCCGCTTCCTCCTCCTCTTCATCTTCCTTTTCCTCTTCTTCCTCCCTGCGCTTCCTCCTCCTCTTCATCTTCCTTTTCCTCTTCCTTTTCCTCTTCTTCCTCCCTCCGCTTCCTCATCCTCTTCATCATCGTCTTCATTTCCGTCTTTCTCTTCCTCTTCCAATTCTTTTTCCTCTTCCAATTCCTCTTCCTCTTCCTCTTCCAGTTCCTCTTCCTATTTCCCTTTCCCTTCCTCTTCCTCTTCCTTTTCCTATTTCCCTTCGCTTTCCTTTTCTTTTCTTCTTTCTCTTCTTCTTCCTCTTCTCCTTTCTCTTCCTCTTTCTATTCCTCTTCCCCTTCTCCTTCTCCTTCCTCTTCTTCCTCTTTCTCTTTCAACTTCCACTTTCTCTTCCTCTTCCTCTTACTTTCCCTTCTCTTCCTCTTCCTCTTCTTCCCTATCTTCTTCTTCTTTCCCGTTCTCCTCATCCTTCTCTACTCTTCCCTTTCTGCTTAAATGTGAACCAAAGGGAATGCATTATCTGTGTCCAAAATACTCTCAGGAATCATTTAATGTTTGAAGCGAGAGTCTCTCGCAGAGTGGGTTTGATGAGTGATGGAAGAGGGAAGAGGAAGAGAAAGAGGAGGAGGAAGAAGAGGAAGAGTGAAGAAGAGGAGGGTAGTACGGAGAATAAAAGGAGAAGAATGGAAATGGATAGAAGAAAGAGGAAGTGGGGAAGGAAGGACCATGAAGAAGGGAGGGGTAGGAGGGAAGGAGGGGGTGGAGAGTAAAGATGAGAAGAGGAAAGAAAGAGAAAAGTTGACAGAGGTAGACAGACAAAGAGAGAAGAGAGAGAGAGAGAGAGAGAGAGAGAGAGAGAGAGAGAGAGGGGGGGGGGGAAATAGCCAGTTGTAAATATAGAACATATAGAATAAAAATGAAAGAAAATGAATGGTAAAGGACTGAAACACAATAAGGAGACTCAATAAGATTAAAGAGAGGTACGAATAAAGAGCTATAAATAGAGAGGGATGTAGAAGACTGTAAGAGCATAAACATTGGAGGAAAGGCGTCAAAATTTTAGAGCGAAAATCTGAGAACAGAAACAGAAGACTGTGAAACAAGAGAAGAAAAAAAAAATGGCGAAGGAGAAAACAAAAAATGAACAATACTCATGAAAGTTGAAGCTTACACAAAAGGTAAAATATCTCGAGATGTGACAACAAACGAAAAAGACAACAACGAAAAAAATAATACAAGAAAAAAGCACAAAGTAGATTTATTAAAAAAGATACAAAAAGTAAAATATTTCGAGATGTGACAACAAACGAAAAAGACAACGAAAAAAATAATACAAGAAAAATACACAAAGCAGATTTATTACAAAAGATACAAATAAAAGCGTGGCTACCGGCCAAGCACGCGAGAAATTTTAAATGTAGTAGCGTAGTGAGTAGAGACGAGGAAAAAATATATTGGAAAAATGATAAGAAAAAAAGTTGTTTTATTCAGAAAAGACAAAGACTAAAGCGTAGAAACCGACCAAATAAGAAAGAAAAAATATATGTAGAAGGGTAGTAAGTACAGAGAAAAGTAAAAGATAAAGAAAAATACAAAAAGATAAAAGTTGAAGTATTCGAAAAAGACACAAATAATAATAATAAAAAAATCCGGTAAGAAATAAGAAGAGGGAAAAGTAGATAAGAAGATTAAATAGAAAAGGCAAATGTTAGAAGAAAAGTGAGAGGCGATTATAGAAAACGGAAAAAGAAAAAAAAATTAATAAAAAGTAGAGATGGGTTAAGAATATGAGAAGAAAGAGAATAGAATATCAGATAACGAGGAGAACAAAGAAAACAAAACAAAAGAATAATAAACAAATAATAAAAAGGAAGAATAGACATAAGAAAAGATAAAGAAAAAAAACAAACAAACAAAAAACAGTAAAGATGAGACAATATACGAAAAATGATAGAAAGGAAAAAAATGAAAACGTGAGAGAGAAAAAGAGGGTGTAGGGGAAAAATGAAGACTGAATAGAATATTAAAGAGGAGGGAGAGGAATGAAGAGAAAAAGAGAGAAAAAACATGAGGTAGGAGGGGAAAAATGTAAATATATGAGGTGATGCAAATTAATGAAGAAGGAAGTGCGAGAGGGAAAAAGAAAGAAAAGAAAAAATGAAAAAAATATTCAAGCATCTCATGGATCCTAAGCCTGACAAAAAAAAAAAAAAAAAAAAAAAAAAGTAGGAAAGTGACAGAATGCATTATGAGGATAGTTCATGGCAAGGAGAGTGAATAGTATCATCTTTCACCCTGAAATGCGCCTGAATAGTCCATCATGGGTCTTATGAACTACTTTACAGACTTTATTCTACTTAATGAATAGTCGTAGGCTTAGTGTGTTAGAGCGTCGCTACTTGCGGCGGAGGTCAAGGTGACGGCAGTTCGAATCCTGCCGGCAGCGAGTTGGACCAAGGGCACGGTGCATCAACTCCGCACTACAAAATCCTCCGTAAGAACCATCATCAATCATTCTAGCTCACTCCTGATGGATAGACAAGTGACATGACAGTGTTTTCGTCACTCGTGACCCATTTTACTCAGAGTTCGTCACTCAGGTCAATGTAAATCATATAGAAGTTCACTGAGACAAACAAATACCTCAGCCTTCCCATTGGGAGGAATTAAATCCACTTTCAAGGATTAAAATCCTCTTTTGAGAAATACACAGTAATCCACTTTCTAAGAAATATAATCCCCTTTGGACGAATCTAATCCCTTTTCTAAGGAATAGAATCGCCTTCTAAGGAATTTAATTCCTTTTTAGATAATAAAATAACCTTTTGAGGAATATAATCCTCTTCATAAGGGATAAAAAACCCTTCCGATGAATCTAATTCCCTTTCTAAGTTTTATAATACCCCTTCTGAGGAACTTATCCCCTTTTTAGATAATGAAATACCCTTCTGAGGAAAATAATCTCCTTCATAAGGAATAAAATCCCCCTTCCGAGGAACAAAATCTTATTCTCAGGAATAGAATTCTCTTCTGATTCATGAAATTCCCTTTTGAGGAATGAATCCCCATCTAGAAGAATGAACCTCCTAACGTCGCCCAGAGCAGAGTTTATAAAGTTTATTGCTGCCATGTACAGTTTAACTGAAGTAATATAGATCATTTCTCTCCGAAAGGTATCTCTTAGATATATGGAAGCGTTTATCGTGAGCCAGAAAAAAGACACGACCCTTGTCACACGTGTAAGGGGAAGGAAGAAGAAAAAGGCAAAAGAGAAGACACTGGTGGCGGGAGAGAGAGAGAGAGAGAGAGAGAGAGAGAGAGAGAGAGAGAGAGAGAGAGAGAGAGAGAGAGAGAGAGAGAGAGAGAGAAGAGAGGATGGAGGAGAAGGAAGAAAAGGAGGAGGGGAATAAGGAGAGAGAGGGAAAGTAGGAAAAGGACGAGGCGGAAAAGAAAGAGAAGGAAGAGAATGAGAAGCTGGAAGAGAAAGAGGAGAAGGAATAGAGAGAGAGCGTGAGAGAGAGAGAGAGAGAGAGAGAGAGAGAGAAGAGAGGATGGAGGAGAAGGAAGAAAAGGAGGAGGGGAAAAAGGAGAAAGAGGGAAAGTAGGTGAAGGAGGAGGCGGAAAAGAAAGAGAAGGAAGAGAAGGAGAAGATGGAAGAGAAAGAGGAGAAGGAATAGAAAGGGGAGAAAGATGACAAGGAGATGAAATAGGAAAAGGAGAAGAAAAAGGAGGAGGAGAAGGTGTAAAAGATGGAGGAAGAGGAGGAAAAGGAAGAGGAGAGGAAAAAGGAGGAGATCGTGTTGTGGAGGAAAAAAACTGAGGAAGAGAGGTTAGAGAAAGAAAATGGGTAAGGAAGAGGAGGAACCAAGAAAAGAGGGGGAGAGAGAGAGAGAGAGAGAGAGAGAGAAAGAAATGGTGATGGACGATGAAGTGTGGTTAGGACTTGAGAAGGCGGGCGTTTGTGGCAAGTTTGGTGTAGGTAGTGCTGGTCTTGGTGGTGGTGGTAGTGTTAGTTGGTGATAGTGGTGGTGTTGGTGATGTTGGTTGGGGCGACGGAGGTAAATTGCGTACGAGAAGAAATAAAAAAAACAGAGAGAGAGAGAGAGAGAGAGAAAGGGAGGGAGAGAGAGAGGAAGTGAGAGAGAGAGAGAGAGAGAGAGGGAGAGAGAGAGAGGAAGTGAGAGAGATAGAAATATGGAGTAAAAATGGGAAATCCTTGAATCGAAATGATGATTGATTGAGAGTAGGAAAAATTTGGAGTGAAAACGTTGAAAATCAGCCGTGAAGTGAATGAAAGAAAAAAAAAATTTGTGTTTGAATGAAAGAGGAGGGTGCGGGTATAAGGCATACGTGGACGAAATAAAAATTGAAAAAGAGAAAGAGAAAAATCCTTATCAGGTCATAAAAGTGAGATAGACGAGAGACGAAAAATAAAGATAAAATAATAAGGAATAAAAGCATACGAAAAGAAGTGAAATTTAAGTTGAAAAATAAATGAGCACAACAATAAAGAATGTTTAAATAGTTGACAATGAATTAAAAGAATAGAATAAGATAATTCATGCAAATGAAATCAAGCAAGTTGAAGTAAAATGAAATCAAATTAATGAGATGAAGATAAATAAAAAGAAATTACAGAGAATGAAAAGAAATTATATAAAATGTATATCCACAGAAGCCTAAACCCTTTTTTTCCCATGAGTTCAGTTAAGTTAACCTCAGTGTTAAACTATGTAGAATCTGGTTTCAGAGTTTTTCTATCAGAGTGGTAAACGAGTAACATGAATTGAATTTTGCAATAACCAAATATTATTTATTTCACGAAATTGCTCTTCGGTCCAAATTTAATATGCAATAGAAGGTGGATATAATATTTTTAGGATTAAGAGTAGAACTACTGGAATTTTTCTTATAGAATATTATATCCATGTATATTATATATATATATATATATATATATGTGTGTGTGCTGTGTGCTGTGTGTGTGATTCTACATATAAATAACCTCCATGTTATAATATGATTTCTTCATATTAGCCAATGATCTAGAGAAACGGCGAGTAGCCTATTTCTGTTTTTGGAGTAAAAGTCTCTGAACTTTTCTTTTGATGTATCAGTAAACAAATGTCATCTGTCTGATATTTTGTCATTACACTCACCGTCACATAAGCTTGTATTTCATAGGTTTTCTGGTATGGATGTTCTTGAGTATGAGGTACTAGACTCATAGTAGACAGTAAACTGAGATGTCAAAATAACTTAATTAGATTTTGATGCTATATCTTTTATATTTGCGAAGCACAAACAGCACATCGAAGCGTCATCTTTGGGTTTCCTCTAAACCATAGAAATAATGAAAAACATACAACATAAGCCTTTAGGCCATACTACGTCATGTCTGATACTTGTGGCACAACGAAAATAGGGAACACAAATTTTTATCTTGGTCGCTCACACTACGAGACAGTAATTATAGGATTAATATAACATTTTTATCAACTGAACGTCAGTTCTCTGTAGATGCAACAGGAAAGATTTGGTCTATTTATGTGATATCATGATATTATATTGGTGGATGGAGTATCAGCATAACACTTGGAAATAAAAAACCACGTTCTATTAACTAAGTGGAAAAAGACAATGTTTACACAATGAGTTTAAATTGTAAAGTATCAAAGGATTACTAATCATGGGTTGGCTTTGTTTGAATATCCCAATGTGTGCAGTATTTATACAGGCCTCAGTTGGCTTATGATTTAAAAAGGGACTATTGTACTTATTAAACGATAATAATATTTGTTAATATTTCGTGGAATTCATATGTTACATATCCTGTATACTATATTTAAAGAAATACGAGTTTGAACGAAATATAGGCGATAAAATTAATTTAAAAAACTTCTATTTTCGCCGTGCAATAACAAAAGAAAGGTATATCAATTTCTATGGGAAATTTTTTTCTATAGTGTTGTATTAGCAAAAAACAAAAAACAAAAAATCGATGTTAACAAACGGCAAGAGTAACTGAAGGACAACCACAATAAAACATATTACAAACAGTTAAATTCAAGAATAAAAAAAAAAGTGTTAAAAAAACAGATGGTGGTCAGAAAACAAACAAGGAAGAAAAGTAACGAAGAAGAGAGGATAAGAAAAAAAAAAATGGAGGAAACAGCCGAAAGGAAAACAAAAATTAGCCCGAAAAAGATGAGCTTCTGCTAATTAGAGCGATTTATCAAAGGAGGGAAGAGTGCCCAGTCCTACAGCTGGCAAAGGAAGAAGAAATTCAACGTAAGATAAATCATCGAGTACCCACGCTAAAAAAAAAAATATATATATACTGTATATACATATATATAAATATATATATATACATATATATAAATATATATATATTGGTGGAACTAAAAACAATTATTATCACAATTCTAAGAAACAAGAAAAAAGTAAATAGATTAATGAATAACTCCTAGTATAAGTAAATATATGAATATATATATATATAGATTCATATATATATATATAATATATATATATAAATGTATATATATACACGTCTACATATACACATTTACATATATATAATATATATATATAATATGTGTTTATATGTATGTATATATATACATATATGTGTTTATATGTATGTATATATATATACATATATGTGTTTATATGTATGTATATATATACATATATATGTGTTTATATGTGTGTATATATGTATATACATATGTATATATGTATGTGTGTGTATGTATGTATGTATGTACATGTTGGAACTCTCTGGGCAATAAAGGAAGCACATGTAACTTTAGATGTGAAAAGATTATCTTGAATACATTCATGACACCAGCTCTAACAAATGGTTCAGACACTTGGGTGATGACAAAGGTAGACAGGAGCAGGATTTAGGTAGCGGTGATAAGACCACTAAGGGCCATAGCTGGAATAGCGAAGAGAGCTAGGATGAAGAATGAAGGTATAAGGAAAAGCATTGGTGTCTGCTCCATGCTAAGCAAAATAGATACTGCCCAGCTAAGATGCCTGGGACATATAGAAAGAATGGAAGAAGAAAGAGTTGCAAGAGAATGCTAGGAGTGAATGCCGGGCGGAAGAAGACCATCAGAAAGACCGAGAAAGAGATCGAGAGAAACTGTTGGAGAAGCCCTTAGTAGACATGACTTGCCTATATCGAAACTCTGAGGAAGGCGTTTTCCAAGATAGAGCCAGATAGAGAAATATGTTGTTACCACTGTGAATCGTAATGGCTACAAATGGGAGCTGAAGTAGAAATATGCACACACACACACACACACACACACACACACACACACACACACACACACACACACACACACACACACACACACACACACATATAGATATGCACATATATACATCACTTTCTCCTCCTTTCTCCTCCTCCTCCTCTT
This sequence comes from Oratosquilla oratoria, assembly GCF_046742065.1. NCBI lineage: Eukaryota > Metazoa > Arthropoda > Malacostraca > Stomatopoda > Squillidae > Oratosquilla > Oratosquilla oratoria. The sequence continues at coordinate 43,660,707 of NC_134799.1, forward strand.
CCTCCTCCTCTTCCTCCTCGTCGTCGTCGTCGTCGTCATCATCATCATCATCATCATCATCATCATCATCATCATCATCATCATCATCATCATCATCATCACCACCATCACCACCATCACCACCATCATCACCATCATCACCATCATCACCATCATCACCATCACCATCATCACCATCATCACCATCATCACCACCACCACCAAACCACCACCAACATCATCATCATCATCATCATCATCATCATCATCATCATCATCATCATCATCATTACCACTACCACTACCACCACCGTCACTCATTTATTCCTCCATTCATTTACGCATTCCAAGCGTAATAATTAGTCTTCGTTTTTCACTATTTTCTCTTTTCCATTTTTGGATCCGCGCCCCCTTCGCCTTCTTTATGTCCCATTTTTGGCGATTTTCTGATTTTACTTTTTTGACTAATGTTGACTTTCTCTGTTTATCTTCCACATCGTTTTCTATGCATTAGTTCATATTGAACTGATGAACATACGCATTATGATCGTAACAATGATCATCAGCATTTTGAATACGAGTATCATCATGATCACAATTATGATGATAATTTTTCTAAGTCTCACGCTTAGGGTTCTGAGCTTCGTGCCACGCTCTCGCCTTGAAAAGCTTTCAGTGATACTCCAAGCTGTTTCTGCACTCCTTGAGCAGATGTACTTACCCACCGTTATCAGCAGGGCCCCACGGATTTAAGGAAGAGGGCAAAGCCTAACCTAAAACAGTGCCACATTTTATCCTATTCTAAAGTACAAGGATCTCCCATCAGGAGACGCTTAGCTCTGACCACAGTCATTACTCTTTAACTGTGTTTGTTCAAAACATCAAGATTTGCAGTGATAGCGCCGACAGAAGCATGCTGGTCTTACGTTCGATCTCTTGTGGGTTCGAGTCCCGCACTTCTATCCAATCCCCAAGGTGCATAAGTGAAAGGTGATGGACTCGGCTGTAGACACTCAGCACCTCCTGGCGTAGACGCCTTATCTTCACCATCAGGATTAATTTGAAGACTGAAATTCATCAGATGTGAACTTGAGGCCGCGACTGTCGAAATATGGTCGAAGCCAACGTGCCACTGCGTCCATTCTGTTGAGTAATGATCTCGTTTGGGTCTTTTTTGATAAATCAGAGTATGTGGATCATTCTGCAGTGATGATAATTTTTTTTTTTTTTTTTTTTTCCGAGTGGGGAGGGACCAAAATGAGAGCTTTCAGCAGGAGCAGTTAATTTTTTTTTTTTTTTTTTTTACTAATTCCATTTTCTTATTCTATATATGCCTCATTCAGGTATTGAGTATATCTGCTCTATTTCATCTTTCTAAGGAGATTCTTTACCATTGTGTTCTTTCACAACTTAATATGATTTTTTTTATCCTTATATCCTTCCACCATTTTTTTTTTACTTCATTCTTCATCTTTTCTCTGACTTTGCTTCAAATATTTATTTGATCATTCTTTTGGTCTTTGTTTCGTTCTATATATTTTTTTTTCGATTTCTTACTTTCGTCTCTCTTCCATTCCTTGCTTCATTATTTTTCCCTCTCTCTCTCTCTCTCTCTCTCTCTTTCTCTCTCTCTCTCTCTCTGTGTCTCTCTTCCTTATTTGCCTTTTTTCATTTTTTTCGTAACATCCTCTCTGTGCTTTGAGCAGTCTCTCTCTCTTTCTCTCTCTCTTTCTCTCTCTCTCTCTCTTTCTCTCTCTTTCTCTCTCTCTCTCTCTCTCTCTCTCTCTCTCTCTTTCTCTCTCTCTCTCTCTCTCTCTCTCTCTCTCGTCCTTATTTACCCTTTTTTCATTTTTTTTCGTAACATCCTCTCCGTGCTTTGAGCAGTTTGTCAGTGTCGGAGTGTTGAAAAAGAGAAAAAGCTCCTCCGATCATTTGTTAATGTTAACACACAGGTTTTCCGCTTATGATGGACGGCAAAGGAGCAAAGAGTTTCTGCAGTTGGACCATTTGGTTCATGGACAAGGCGGCTATTAGAGTAAGATGATAATAATGACAATGATGATGATGATGACGATGATGATGACATTAATGATGAAGATGATGATGATGATGACACTAATAATGATGATGATGATGACACTAATGATGATGACGCTAATTATGATGATGATGATGATGACGGTGATGCTAATATTGATGATAATGACGACAATAATGATATTGATGATGATGAAGGAGATGACGTTGATGATGATGATAATGATGATGAAGATGACGAAGATGTATATAGACGCATCTAAATCTACCCTTTTTCCAGAAGAATTGAATGGCTTGAAAATGATTCGAAGATTTCCATGATTTTCCGAAAGAAACTATATTTCCTCTAAAGAAATTTAGACTTCTGATTTTGCAAAAAGGTTTGAATGGTATTTACAATAATATTAGTTTTTACAAAGGATGATCAGTTTTTATTTACGCACACTTGATTTTTTAAAACACCAAGTGACTTCAATACAATCATCAAGTGCCTGTAAGCAAATATATATTTTTTTCAAATCATGATCAGTTGATTATATGCAAAAACTTATTTAGATAAATTAATAGATAAGTTAGTAAACAAATATTAGATAAATCTAAGAATAACTAAAAAAAAAATAAAAGACCCTAAGAATAACTTGAAAAAAAAAGACTCCCGCCTGTCTTTTAATGAACCCGGGTGTATGTTTGTCCCCCACTGAACCGGCAAAAAGGGACATGTGTGTAATGAAAGTTTTAATCGTTAAAAAAGGAGGGCAACAAATCTTACGATTAGATCACCAGGAACAATGCCTTTAGAAACCGAAGCCGACAAAAAGAAGCGTCAAAGACATTTTTGGAAGTGGGTTAGAGGTACTCGGAAAATTTCAAAAGCCGATTTACAAAATGATAAGAGTTTGAGTTGCCGACTACGGAATAAACATGCCCAAACTTTTCCAAGCTTATACCAGGCTGTCAAAATTTTTTGTGTTAAGGAATCTGTGCGGGAATTTCATCGAAAGGTGATTAAGATCAATGATTCTCTACGAAACAACAAAGATTTTCAATATTCCGATGAAATGTTTGACAGTCTTGAACTGTTTGATGGACAAATTGAAGACAGTGTTTCTGAAGGTTTTATACTTTGTCGGGTAAAACTGGGCGTAGCCCGGGCGCGAAGCGAAGCGAGCAGCGCCGCAGGCCAAGCACCCACGGCGCAGCCGTGGCTGGCGAAGCCAGGTGCTTGTGATAAACAAAAAACAAACAAATGATAATTGATGAATAGATAATTGAATAAACACGGACAATAAAACCAGTCTCCAGAATGAGATGTACGGTTTCTAGATTATTTATTATCCTATTTTACTTCCTCAGTCCAGAGAGACATAGAAATTAATATATGAGTATTTACCACTTCATTGTCAACTCAGTTTAGTTCGTACATTCACGTTTGATCGACTCCACGAGTTTTTTTCAACAAAGACATTTTTGCAATGAAAAATCTAAATAAGTAATAATAAAACAGCAACGATAGGAAGTAAATAGACGATGTGAAATGAAACACGGAATTCAAATAGCACACTAATTAATAGTATGCACAAGAAATGCTAATTAGCTGCTATTAACAAACAAACCGTTTCGCTTTCAAATTTGTAAGGTCTAAATAACAGCAAACGAAGGATGATTAAAAATGGTCGACGATATTGGCAGGACTAATTTGCTTGAAAATATTGTAATGCATCTCAACCAATCTTATTGATATAGATATAAACGAAAATTGATGAAAAAATGACGTATGCAATTGGCAGGCCTGATTGCTTCGTAGATAGGGTAATATAACGTTCCTAAATTGCCTAAGCATTTGATGCAATGTTACGAAAGAACGTGAGATTTTTTTTACGATTTTGGCAAACCTATTTTGACTTACAGACACGTTTATGCCTGAGACTCAGATATCATAGTAAACATAATTAAAGTTATATGAAGAGGTACATATCGTGTGCAGGCTTGCCAATCCTTCCGAGCCAACAACTTGCTACTAACTAACTTGTCTTAGCTGGCAAGATGGTAACAGTCGGATGCAATACACAAGGGGGGTTGGGGGTTGGCACGAGATGTGTATACATGTATGTATGTATATATATATATATATATATATATATATATATATATATATAATGTGCGTGTGTGTGTGTGTGTGTGTGTGTGTGTGTGTGTGTGTGTGTGTGTACATGCCGGGCCCTATGCCGCTCAGCAGGCTATCATGGAATCATTAATATGTGTAAACAAATAATATATGAGATGAATGATGATGTCCTTGAGGGTATATAGGCAGACAAATAAGCATTTATTAAGAAGAAAAGGCGAAGGAAAACATAGTTTGGTTTACAGATATATATAAGCATGATGGCGCATAAATAAAGATATATTTAATACACAGCAATACAGAAATCATAGCATACTCGATAGAGATAAGGTAGGTGTGGCTGTTATTATATAGATAGAATAGTAGATAAAATAGATGGTTGTATAACCAAGAAAACATTTGATAATTGATGAAAAAAATATTTATTAGAAATCGATGCAGAGAAACTAAGGTTTAGAATAAGGAATTTAAAGTCACACCAAAATGAAAGAGGAGGAAATGGTCCGATGTCACTAAGGAAGGGGAAAGGAAAGAAGAAGGAAAAGATACGGAGGAGGAGGAGGAGAAGAGGAAGAAGAAGAATAGGAAGAAGAAGAGGAAGAGGAAGAAGAGGGGGAGGAAGAGGAAGAGGAAGAAGAGGAAGAGGAAGAAGAGGAGGAAGAGGAGGAAGAGGAAGAGGAAGAAAAAGAGGAGGAAGAGGAGGAGGAGGAGTAGGAGGAGCTAGAGAAACACGCGTTGGAGAGGTTGCCCTTTGGAGAAATGCAGAATAGAGATGGTCGAGACCCACAATGCCAAGTGGTTTATCAGAAAGATGAGCCCATCGTGTCCAGGGAATAAAAGAAAGGAAGACCCTTCTTCTGAAAGAAAGATTTTTTTCTTTTCTTTGAACCTGCTCCTAGAGCAATGATTTTTTGTTTTTGTTAACCTGGCCTTTAGGTCTCTTATAGGCGTTGAAACCTTTTGTATATTTTGACCGATTTGATGCACAAGATGTTTCTCGAGTCATATCTGGTTCTCAAACAAAAAATAAATAAATAGTAATAATAATAATAACAGGGATGATAATGATAATGATGATTGATGATGATGATGATAATGATGATAATAAACCGCTTTACATACAATGACATATCTTTACTTGAATAAAACTGTCGTATGTTAATCTGAATAAAATAGCAAAACGAAACAGCAGACCGAAATTATCTGACGTTAGCCAGGATAAAATATGTAAAGGCGCTAGCGGTAGGGCAAGGATGATTGAAGAGCAGCAATGTGCAGACCATCTCTCACTAAACCTCAACCGTCGTAAGAGGAAACACAGCCTTTTTTATTTTATTTTTGAGAGAGAGAAAATTTGAGTCAAAACTAAAATGGTGATGGTGATGATAATGTGATGATAGTGATAATAGTGATGGTGATGGTAGTAGTGATGGTGAAACTGATTGTGTTGGTGATGATGGTGATGGTAATAGTGATGATGAAGCTGATTGTGCTGGTGATGGTAATTGTGATGGTGATGGTAATAGAGATGGTGATGATAATATTGATGTTGATGGTGATTTTGTCGGTGATGGTGATGGTGATAATGAAAAAAAGAGACCAAAGTCGAAGAGAACACAAAGGTGAAGAAGGAGTCGTCAAAATTGGAGTCGGAGGAGAGGACAAAGAAGAAGAAGAAGGAGGACGAAGGAAAACAAAGAAGAAGACGAAGAAAAGGAAGACGAGGAGAAATATAAGGATGATCCATTGAAGGAGAATGATGGAGAAAGAGAGCGAAGAGAGCAAATAGAGAGACAGAGGGTGAATTCATTTCTGAAAGAGAGAGCCAAGAGCAAACAGACAGCAAGTGGAGAGCAGGAGGGACCGGACTGAAGAGCTGGATACAAAAGAAGAGGAACGAGTAGAGGAGTCTGCTGGAAGAAGAAGAGGAAGAGGGAGAGAAAGTGGACGAGATGAAAGAGAAGAAGAAGAAGGAAGTGCAGGAACCAGGAAGAAAAGGAAGATCGTGTCGCTGAAAGAGAAGGAGAATATGGTGAAAGGAATGAAGAAGAAGAGGATAGAGATGGAAAAGGAACAAAAGAAGTTATAGAATAAAGGAGGAGGAGGAGAAAGCACGAAGATGAATAGGAGAATGATAAAGTCGTAAAAATCTGAAGGGAATGATTAAAATTAAGGTATGAAATGTATATATGTGTGTGTGTGTGTGTGTGATTTACCATGGTCTTGGATCACGTGTTGGTCTTGTAATCGACAGCTATTTCCCTTCCGGAAGAAAGCTCGGAGCTCATCTATGACCGGTCAATGGGTAATGCTGTGACCTCACACGCACACACACACACACACCCAACTCCCCGTCCACGAGAGTTGGAGTAACGACTCGCAGTGCAGTGATACTGAAATTATTTCAGCCCTGGGCGGGGTTCTCACCCGGATCTCCGTAGTAGCGGCCGATAATTCTACCACTACGCCACCGAGTCGTGTGTGTGTGTGTGCGTGGGTGCGTGCGTGGGTGTGTAAACAAAGAAATTAGAAAACAACTTAGTAAAATACATGATGAAAAGAAAGAACATTAAAAACAATGCATGATAAATACAATTACATTAATAACTGAACACGATAGTGAAAGACTTTTGACAATTTGACATTCTCAGGATAAACTATTTCGCAACAATGGAACAGAGACAAGTTCACGGGAACTGAATTTTTATGAGAGAGTGAGGGAGATGAGACGGGAAGGAGGGAGACGGGAAGGGGAAGGAGGAGACGGGAAGAGGAGGGAGGAGACGGGAGGGGGAGGGAGGAGACGATAAAATGGAAATGGAATAAGAGGAAGGAGAAATGGAATAAAAGGAAGGAAATGAGATATATAGAAGGGAAGAAGAAGGAAGGGAAAAGAGAGGGATAGGAAACAGAATAAAAAGTGTAAAGAAAACGGAATGTGTGAAAAAAATTGGAGTCTTATGGGAGAGGTGGAAAAGGAGAGAGATGATAAAAGAGAAAAAGGGAATGAGAAAAACTGGAAGAAGAGCGATAAGAGGATGAAAAAGAGGAACTGAAAAGAAGAGGAAGAGGAGAATAAAGGCTGGAGAAGACTAAGTGGAGAGCGTGAAAAAGAGGAAGATACAACAGAAAAGAGATTGAAATGGAGAAGAGAGGGAGAAAGAAGGAGTTGATGATGAAGAGGAATAGGAGGAAAAGGAGGTGGAAGAAGAGGAGGAAAAGAGGAATGTTTGAGAGGAACAAGGGCTAAGTAAAAAGAGGACAAAAAAGAGGAGCTAACAAGAGGGGGGACAAGAAATAAAAGATAGAATAAAAGAGTACCAAGTAAAAATAGAAGAATTAGATGGGATAGAATGATAGGGAATAGATAAGAAGGTAATATAAGTAAGAAAAGATACTAAAAACAGATTAAAGAAAATAGAGAAATAGGAAGAAGCAGAGACAGAGAAGAGTTGGAGAGGAAGGAGAGAGGAGGGGAGAAAGGGGAAGAAAGAGAGTCATGAAAGGAAGAAGGGAGGAAGAGGAGGAAAATTGATGTGAGAAAATATGGAAGAGAATGTAGGAGAGTTGTGTAGGATTTGAGATGTATGTAGAGGATAAAAGAGGAAAAGTTGA
>NC_134799.1:43678462-43680962 GCF_046742065.1 Oratosquilla oratoria
ATCTTTATTTTTATATTTATTTTTCTTGTTTTCTTTGTATGGGAATACAATTGAAAATAGATTGCCTATTAAATATTGGTACATTAACATAAGGCTAAGTGGGTTCAATAGAATGATTTATAGGAAAGTTTTGTATTTTGGGGAAAATATAAAGATGTTATCAAGAGTATTGTGTTTTGTATTTTTGAAAAATTTAGAAGTTGATTAAAAAAGTATCCTCCGCGCTGCTGATTATGAGTGACAATAATAAAAACATGATAAATGCCGTTATTTTTGTAAGTGTATTGTCATACTAAGTGGAGACGTACACACACACGCACGCACACAGACCTGATTCGAATCCTGCCCAGGGCCGAAATTATTTCGGTATCGCTGCGCTTCGGGTCGTTACTCCGACTCTTGTGGGCGGGGAGTTTGTGTGTGTGTGTGTGTGTGTGTGTGTGTGTGTGTGTGTGTGTGTGTGTGTAAGGTCATAGCATTACCCATAAATCGGTCATACGAGCTTTGAGCTCTCTTCCGGGAGGGAAATAGCTGTCGATCACGAGTCCAACACGTAATCTAAAGACCAAGGTGACCAAGGTGAATACACACACACACACACACACACACACACACACACACACACACACACACACACACACAGACACACACACACACACAGACACACACACACACACACACACACACACACACAGAGACACACACACACACAGACACACACACACACAGACACACACACACACACACACAGACACACACACACAGACACACACACACACACACGCTATATACTTATACATATATATGTATGTATGTATGTATATGTATATATATATATATGTGTGTGTATATATATGTATATATATATATATACATATGTAGGTATCTGTGTGTGTGTGTATGTATATAATATTATGTAATCATGTATATATATGATATCTATTCGTTTGTATTCTTTTAGTTATGCCTTTCATTACTTATATACTGTATTGAGAGGCCATTTTTTAGGAAAGAATGAGCTATTTCTCCTGTATTGCAAAGAACGATACCTGACCATAGGATCTTAAAAAAAAAAAAAAAATAATAATAATAATAATAATAATAATGATACTATACTACTTGGTCTTGCTGAGGGGGCCCAACCCATGCAAAGAAGAGATAAAGAGAAGGAGAGATCAGCTCGCCAGACTGAGATCAAAAGGGGCTGGAGGAGGTGCGAAAGGAGGGTAAGATTCCTTAGAAGATTGGAAGGTGAATAAGGTACAACATGGAAGTGAGCAGTTCAGAGGTCGATGGATACTGAGGGGTGAAATGTGATTAGGGTGAAGAAAAGAGAGAAAGAGGGAGTTAGAGAGAGAGAGAGAGAGCGAAAGAGAGAGACGGGGGAGATAGAGGAAGACAGACTGACAGACAGACAGACAGGCAGGCAGACTCACCCTGAAGTAATATTTACTTATCTTCATCATTATCATTACATCGAAAGCTTCATGACTGTCTTTAGAGTTAAAATGGGTCACGTGGTATATTACGGTACATAGAACCCAAATTCATACAGATATAGCACATCCTCCCTAGCCCTCGTACCCTTGCACCGCCTCAGGCTTTGCCCTCCCACCCACCTTTCCCCCTTCCTTCCTTCCTAACTCTGTCACACCCCACTAACTCCTCTCCCCAGGTCCACCTCAGCATCCTTCCACTCCCTACGGGGAATAGTTGAGGAAAAGTTGAGAGGAAACGCTGCATGAATTGAATGAAGATCACGGGAAGTTTAGCCCAAGTGATGGGAGTTTTGGAGCCGAGTTTCCGCGGAGAAGCGGGCGCTTCGGGTCGAATTCGAATAAAGTATAATTGTTGCTCTTCGAGTGGCACTGCCGCTGCTACGACCTCTGTCAAAAAAAAAAAAAAAAAAAAAAAAATGGATGTAAGAAATATGACCAAATGCTACATACAGAAGCACACGCACTAACACACACACACACACACACACACACACACACACACACACACACACACACACACACACATATATATATATATATATATATATATATATATACACACGCACATATATACTATATGTATATATATATATATATATACTGTATATATATATTATATATATATATATGTATATACCACAATTCACTTTAATTCTAAGCCATCAACATAGAGAAACTCGAGGAGCCATATATGCAGAAAATGAAGCGTGGTAAATCCAAGGACTCGAACCTGCGCTAGCACGTGACAGGTGAGAGTAACTTAACCAATCGGTTGTATATAAAGAATAAAATCGTGTATATCGTATAGATCGTTGTACATAAAGACTAAAATAGATTTTTTTAATCCAATAGAATAATAAAGATATGAAAAGGGTCTTAAAGCAATAACGAAAGATTACGGAAAAGGACTGATAAAATTTTTAATAAAACAGAAAACTACAGAAAATGTAAGTAATAATGTAAAAAATAGAACGAGTTCAAAGTGAGGCACATATGTTACA
>NC_134799.1:43688462-43698462 GCF_046742065.1 Oratosquilla oratoria
GGGAGATATCAGTGGTGGAGCTCGTAAACCAACGTGAGAGAAGGTGGTGGAGGTGGAGGAGGGGGAGAAGGAGGAAGGTAGGTTGAAACAGAACGGAGGAAGAATGTGTCCCAAAGTCTTCATTGAAGGTAAGCGTGGAAAAGGAGAGAGAGAAAGGAGGACGAGAAGAAGGAAGGCACTAGTTTTACGTTGATGATGATTAAGCCTTTGCTATGTTTATCATCTTATTGATTCTTGATGCAATGTTCTCGTTTATTTAGCTTGTACATACAAGTTCTTCTCGTAAAGTGTTGGAGTTCAGAAACCATGGCGAGACAAAAAAAAAAAAAAAAAAAAAAAGAAAAAAAAAAATACAGGTGGTTCTTGATCGAAAAACGAAACTGTTAGAGATGACCTCTCGCTCTAGACACGCGTCAAGTATTACTGAAACATAGAGTACAATGACCTGTACAGATAACACGTAGTGAACAAAAGGAAGTAGAGCTACTTTTGTTCCACGTGGAACAAACGACTGTAGAACCCTCACGTTTAAAGCCGCAGTCACACATTCACGATTCAAATGTTTTGAAATTGAAAAACATCAAGATGACTTCGCTCACAGTATCCTACACTTCCCTAAGGACAATTCAACAATGTGTAAAATATTCGTATAGGTTTAATTTCTCTTAGTTCATCATTTAGCTTCTCAATATATGATGCAAAGATGATCTGACATTTGGAGATTCGGTAAATAATAGATTGTAAAAGAACTCGTTTCTACTTGAAGGAACTCACTTGAGGCGTATATGTGTGACCGGGGCTTTAGTCACAGGACAGAATTAGAAACAAAGATGTAACTACGAGATCGTGATAGACTAGTTTGAATACTAGTTTTGAAAATGATAGAGGAGAGAGAGAGAGAAAGAGAGAAAGAGAAAGAGAGAGAGAGAGAGATATAACAAACAAAATGTAAATCAAAACAGGATTGGAACTGTTTTAAACCAAACGCATGATGGAAATAGAAATTGATATAAAAACATATATCTTATAAATGAAAGAAGTGTGTGAGAAACGTAGAGATTCTAATAAAGAGGAGAGCTAAGAAAAAAGAAAATAGCAAATATAGCGAAAGAATAGAATAGAATTTTATGTGTGTATTTATGCGAGCGCTTACAGGGTTTTGTGTGTGTGTGTGTATATTTAGGTATAATTATGTTTAACCTTCTGTGTGATTTCTTTTGTGTGTGTGCGTGTGTACATGTGTGTGTGTGTGCATGTGTGTTTGTGTGTGTGTTTACGAGTAAATAAACCTGTTCGTGTGCATGTACAGTATGTGCGTGGACGTGTATGCGTACATACCTGTATATGGACGCGAGTGTACGTGTGTACACGATGAGGTCGAAGGAACCTGAAGTTGTGTCATGATTGATTAGTTCAAGAGTGACGGGTGAGGGACAAGGCACGGAAACAGATGGCGTGTGAAGACGAAGAAAAAAGAAAAATGAACGAAAAAAAGGGAAAAGGGAAGAAGAATGGGAAACGTGGTTGAAAGCAAGTGGGAAGAACACTTGGACGAAAAGAAAACTAGACGAAGACAAAAGAAAAGTGACTGGAAAAAGGTGTCCAGAAGGAAAGGGGGAAAATAAGCGAAGACAGGAGAAAAGTGGACGAAAGAAAAAGAAAATCGACCGAAAAATGAAAGAGAAATGAAAGAAGACACGCCCTAAGTGTCTGAAAAAAAAAAAAAAAAAAAAAAAATGGAGGACCAAAGAGTACGAACCAAAATGAAAAACAAAAGCGACCGAAAAGAAACGAGAGAAAAAAAAATAATACTGACAAATTCAGTGACATTTTTACCCTCTTCATTAGGGGGGAGGGGGTATATTCGTATACGGAAATCAATATAAGAAATCAAAAGACCCCCTCAAAAAAAAAAAAAAAAAATATCCCGAAACGGAAAGTATCGATTGAAATCATTACAATTCCTTCACTACCAAAGAATTAACAAATGGATAAATGAAACAAACTGGAAGAAACCGAAACGAAAAGAAAACTACCATTTGCTTATGGAATGAATTAAGACTTTAAATGGTGATTTTTTGAGTGACCTTAAACAAGATGAAAAATCGTGGAGATGTAAATGGAATCAACTGGAATACAATGGATGAAATGAAGACCAAGATTGGATGGCGGCAGCTATCGTTTTGTATTTCCTTCTCTCTTAGAGAGGGCGAAAGAATATCACCATTTATTTCTTATCAAAAAGAGGTTATTTGTGTGTATGTGTGATTCACCATGGTCTTGGATCACGTGTTGGACTCGTGATGGACAACTATTTCCTTCCCGGAAGAGAGCTGAGAGCTCATACATGACCGATCTATGGGTAATGCACCCAACTCCCTGCTGGATTAGCGGTTGTGAAAGGCACCACTGTGCTGTCGAGTCGTGTGTGTGTATGTGTGTGTGTGTGTGTGTGTGTGTGTGTGTGTGTTTGTGTGTGTGTGTGTGTGTGTGTGTGTGTGTGTGTGTGTGTTTGTGTGTGTGTGTGTGTGTTTGTACGTACGCGTGTGTGCATGTGCTTGTGTATTTGTGTGCGTGTGCGTGTGAGCATATATGTTTACAATATGTATCTTTCTATATGGGTCTATTATCTTTTTACATGTATATTTATGCATAGACAACTGTATACGTATAATACTTTTAACTCTACTACAGTGCCTCTACATAGGATGAAAGAAATCGTTATATTAAAGCAACGCCCAAAACAATTCAATAATGTAGTATGATAAGGTATGTACCCCCTCCCACACACAGCCATCACTCGTTTAGCAATTGATCTGTTACACAGCAAAGATGTTAATTAGTAGTTATTTGTCCATTATGTAGTAAAAAATATATACACATAGAAATAAACAGATTGTATGATCAACGGTATACGAGCATTATGTAATATAGGTATCACAGATAAAAAAATTAATATGAGTCTTTAGCTCTACATTAGGCGCATTCAGAAAGTTGAATAATTTGCTATTAATATTCTATATAATCTACACAAGAACGTATAAGGATATAAGAATGGAAGAGAGTAGAAGAGACCATATGGCTAACACTAAGCAGTTTACCTACCACCTGTTATCCGTAAAGTTATGTAATCTTTTCTTAAAACAACCAGTTGTAGTAACCAAATAACTAATTCATTCACAATTCCACAATGTTGAACGAAAACTAATGTATTGTGGTACTCCCCAAGGCAGACGTAGCTCCTCTCGGGGATCGGTGCCACCTGCGTAGAGCCGGTGGCCAGGGCAAGTTGCCGCCGTTTGGCCCCCAACTCTTGGGGTTGGGGGGTGGTCCCACGACGTAGATGTTGCGGCTCCAGGATGTGACACTTCACCCCGTACCATACAACACATAATGGAAGACTGCATTATACACAATCATGCACGAAAACAACACAACATACACTCTATAAAGGATTTGTGGGAAAACCCAGTTTCGGCTGTGGCATTCCTTGGGTAGACGGGACTGCTCGGACAGACAGTCTAGGGAACGACGACAACAATAACAACAACTAATGTATTATATCTTGCTTTACATAATTACCCTTTCCCTACAAATTCACAAAAACGTACGGTGGTATTCTTCAAAAAATTATTTCCTTATATAAATCTTATATAAATCCGTGGAGGGGACAGATTTATATAAGGATTTTTTTAATAATACAACCGTAAGAATCTTAAGGTGTCATTCTTAAAAAATCTTTTCTCATATAAAACTTTCCCTTCTAAAGATCTAAAAAATATTTATATAAGGAAAGATTTTTTTTCTAAGAATACCACCGTAAGAATCTTAAGGTGTTCTTAAAAAAAATATTTCCTTATATAAAACTTTCCCTTCCAAGGATTTTCAGAATATTTATATAAGGATTTTTTTTTTTTTTTTTTTTTAAGAATACCTCCGTTAATCTACGGTCCCGCAGTCAGTGTGTGTACTTTACCCTGCCCCAATGACCAAATTTGGAAAAAAATATTTTACGTGACCTCAAAGTTTACATACTCCTAAACCAAGCGACCAGTCTTAACATACATGCAAGAGCCACGTTTTCATACTTTGGGTCCTTTGGTCGTTAACAAATGTCTGAAAAAAAAAAAAAATCACACACTGAGCACAAGCCAGAGCGAATTTCCAAATACAGAAGAAAAGAAACATTTAAAGGAAGATAAAGGACCTGGAGAACCGGAATGAATTATTATCTCGATCATTTAAAAGATATATGAAGGAAGCGAAGAAAAAAGACTATACAGAAAAATACGAATCCAATTTATTCATGATGTCACTACTAAAGGGAGCTGAAAACGACGACGATGACGAGGAGGAGGAGGAGGAGAAGGAGGAGGACAACGAGAACGAAAAATAATGCAAGCATAAGCAACAACTACAAGAGAGTCTTTAAGAAGAAAGGTGAGATGACACCGAGATCGAGACACAAATACTCCGAATTTATGAAACACAAGAATAAAGAGAGAAGTTACATGACAGAGAATGGAGAAGTAGAGGAGAAATGTGGAGGAAGGGTGTAAGAAGCAAGATAGAAAGACCATGAGTAAGAGGTAGAAAAGGAGTTGAAATAGAAAGAGTGCTAGGGACTGTGGAAGTCTGAGGCCGAGAAAGGAATTTGCAGGAGAAAAAGGAGAGATAGAAAGCCAAAGAGTTTGAGGGGGATGAGGAGAAGAAAGAAAAGAAAGCACTGGAACTAAAGAAAGTACAGAAGAAATATACATATATACACTATATATATGTATATTATATTATGTATATTATATATACAATATATGTATATATGCAAGAAGCATAAAAGAAAAGAAAATTTAGAGAAAAGACTTATATGAAGATAAATAGCTTTGGATGGTCTGGCCACCAACTACATAAAACTTCCTAATTCCATCCTAGATAAACGCCTCCCAGAAGATTTTCAGATCTTGCTATGAGGTCTTCTCCAGAGATCCTTCGCTATTGTCTGCCCTTGAGAATCCTTCTGCAAGGATATCCTAAGCAGTCTTCGCAGGATATCACTTCAGGATATGTAAAACCAAACTTTGGCAACAGATTTTTCTTAAGTCTTTTTCGAGTCAGACATCAGAAAGAATCATCTCCCAACTGCCCTTCTTCAAAACCTGTCAACACTGTCACCATCGTCTTAAGGTGCATTCTCAAGAGGCTGGCATTCGGTCAGATGACGATCTCTCCTCCTTCGACCACAATCGGATGTCATAGAAGCATAAGAACACAACACAGATACGAGTTAAAGATTTTTGTCGAAAGATATGAGAACATAAAAACTTAAGAATGAAGGAGACTGCAAGAGACCATAAGGCCTACACTAGGTAGTCCCATGTCCATTACCACATGTAATCTCCATCCATAAAGTTGTCTGATCTTTTCTTGGAACAACTGATAGCTCTACTAAGTCTATTCCATTCGTTGACCACTACTGGTAAACCGGTTCTTGTCCATTTCCTTATTAGATTCATAGAAGGAGACTCAAGACTATTGGCATTGACTGTGGAGTTGCTATATTAGAAACAGTAACACTCCAGTCAACAGTTATTACCAAATAGTTTCTTAGAAAGTCTCCAAGGTGGGTATTTTTGGGTCGACTAGGTTCCAGACATACAGGGCATGAGCAGATACAATTCAAAGAAGACTGTCATATCAACATGGAAGTGGCTAAGGGAGATGAGAGAACGCCTCGAAGATGGGTAAAATCTTCTGACGTAACCCAAATAAAAAACTCTTAATAAGGAGAACATTTTGATTTGATGAACTATCTACGGTTTTTTTTTTCCCAACTGTTATTTTTTAAGCTGATTAAAATAATCTAATGCTAACCGGAACTAAAGATTTCAGAAAAAAAAAGTACATTTATGAGTAAAAAATATATAAAGTTAGAAATATGTATAATGTAGTAGAACAGGGCAAATATAACAATACTATGCGTTTCACCCTGACATCGAGATACGACAGAGCGCGGGAACAAGAGTGAAGGGACGAAGGAAGGGGACGACGGCGATGGGAGAGGAGTTGGTGGGAGCTGGGAGCTCGGAGGAAGGGGAGAGAGAAGACATATGGGCTGCGCGGGACGCATATTGGGAAGAAACTGGCCGTAGCAGGAGGCATAAAAACCACTTCACCGATTTCAGGAAAATTTTGGGAGAACACAGCTGCAGCAGAGGGTGACAGACGAAGACGCATAAGTTGATAAAAAACGTAAACACACATTCAAACACACGCCTAAACAAATACGCACACGCATACATATATATAAACATGCACACACACGCACGCTTACACACACACACACACACACACACACACACACACACACACACACACACACACACACACACACACGAGCGCCACACACACACACACACACACACACACACACACACACACACACACACGCACACAGACACACACACACACGATGACACATTAGTAGAGCTTTCGGCCGCCACTACGGCGGTCCGAGTTCGAACACTGCCCAGGGCAGAAATAATTTCAATATCACTGCACTGCGAGTCGTTACTCCAACTCTCGTGGGCGGAATGTTGGATGTGTGTGTACGTGTAAAGTCACAGCATTACCCATAGATCGGTCATATGAGCTCTGAGCTCTTTTCCGTAAGAGAAATGGCTGTCGATCACGAGTCCAACACGTGATCCAAGACCATGGTGAAACACACACACACACACACACACACACACACACACACACACACACACACACACACACACACACATATATATATATATATATATACACACGTTCGTGTGTGTGTGTGTGCACGCGCACGTGTAAGTGAATGTGTCTGTGTGTTTGTATGCCTGTGTATATCTCTGTGCGTACATGCATAGTTGCAAGTCCGTATATGTATTGTACGTGTATGTGTGATGATGTGTGTGCTTTTATGTGTATGGATATGTGTGGTTGTTTTTTGTGCATGTGTGTGTGTGTGTGTGTGTGTGTGTGTGTGTGCGTGTGTGTATGTGTTTGTTTATGTGTGTGTTTGTGTATGTGTGTGTGTGTGTGTGTGTGTGTGTGTGTTTGTATGCGATCATACGTGCTTGTATATGGCTGTGCATCTGTCTATCTATATGTTAACGTACAGGTACACACAAAGAAGTTCTTCCTTATCGTTACCACCCCCGTCCCCTCCCCTCCCCTCCCCTTCCTTCCCGAAGCGTCATCGCCTGTCGAACCTCACATTTTTATTGTTTCTTTCCCAAGTTCCTGCTGGCTTCCGATCAGAATACCCAAATAAGAAATGTTTGGCCTCGACCTCCATCAGGAATTCCTCTCCTTTTCTTCTTCTGCTTCTTCCTCCTCCTCCTCCTCCTCTTCTTTTTCGAGGTCTGCAAGGTCACCCGCTATCTTGCATATTTTTTGGTTCAGTTCCTCGATGGACTGCTCTATTTGTTGGATGCTTCGCTCTTCCTATGTCCTACACGTGACCCAGTTTCTTTCTTTTCAATGTGTAATCGTTATACCTTTTTATGAACCAACTAGTCATAAGGTTCCATCCACCGTCTTACTTGTACTGTAATTACTTATTCACTGGGTTCTTGTTGTTGCTGTTCTTACTGTATTTAAAGAATTGCCTTTCCATAGGGTTTTGCTCAAATAGATAATCTTTTTTATTTATTTGGCCATTGTTCTATGTACTCTCAGTATTGTCACTATAATAGTTTACATTAGAATGACTTTAAAAAGTACTTTCGTATCTCTAGCTGTAATATTGCTCAATTTCACAAAAAAAATAAAGTAAAAAAACTTATCATACGATAAATCGAAGAAACATTAACATTTGAAAAAAAACAACAGAATAAACAGTGACTTATACATCCGCCAACATAGAGAGATCGAAATATAGGAACTTCCTCAAATAATAAGTCTCCTTTGATCATTCTCGTATTTACCCAACCTAAGCCATTGTTCTTGAAGAAGAGAAAGATGAAGCTGAAAGCCCAGCGGACAGGAACCAAATATTCCCTCTGGGTCTTCAAGAATGAACATATGAGGTTCTTTGAGAAGGTCGAGGAAGACTCGGAATGGACTCAATTGTTCCTTCCTGTTCTTCAAGGATGAATACAAGAGTTCCTTGAGACGTTCGAGGGTTTGTAGACATGGACCTCAAGGAGGGACTGTATTCAAGAGAGAATGTTTCCTTGTTAACAGTTGCTGTTGTTGTTGTTGTTGTTGCTGTTGTTAGTTTCGTTGCTGTTGTTGAGGTTGTTTTCGTTGTTGTTGTTGCTGTTGTTAGTTTCGTTGCTGTTGTTGAGGTTGTTGTTTTCGTTGTTGTTGTTATTGCTGCTGCTGATGTTGTGGAGGTTGTTGTTTTCGTTGTTGACGTTGTTTTCGTTGTTGCTGCTGCTGCTGTTGTTGATGTTGCTGACATTACTTCTTCTTGTTATGTTGTAGTTGTAGTTGTTGTTTTTGGTAGTGTTGATAGTGGTGGTCGTAGTGGTGGTGGTGGTATTAGTGTCGGTAGTGATAGAGGAGTTTAGAGAAGAGGATCGGTAAAGGCATCAGGCTGAGTGAATGTAAAGCCCGGGGAGTGGTGGTAAATAGAGGAAGGTGGAGAGGGGAGGGGGAGGGGATGGAAGGAGAGATAAACGTGGAAGAGATAATAAAAAAAGACGCAACGGAAAAGGGAAGAAGAGGCTGATGGAAAAGGATGGCATACTGGAAAGGAAAAGAATGAATGTCGGAGGCACTCTCCAAAGAGAGTCCATCATGGATCAAAAGAATGTTAGTGTTTACGAAAAGTAAAATAGGCATGAAGAGTATGTCTCATTATTGTAGTCTTTTAGTTGAGAGAGAGAGATGGAGAGAGAGAGAGAGAGAGAGAGAGAGGGAGAGAGAGAGAGAAGTAGAGGTAGAAAGTAAAGAAAATAACGTCATTTACATAAGCAATAATGGGTGGGTAGAGTTAACTGAGTTGAGAAAATTTGAAGTTATGTAACTGTAAATTAAAGGAAAAACGCACGAGAGTACGGTAAACAGAGAAGATAAGAAAAATAGTTGGCGAAGGAATATTGATGGGAACTTGTAATAAGCATGTTCTAGTTAAAAAGAAATATATATATGTATATATATATATGTATATATATGTATATATGTATATAATATATATGTAATATATATATATATATATATATATATATATATATATATATATATATATACATACCTGAAGGAAGGAACCCTCTACAACATGAAAAAGATCATTGGGTAATATTAATGATTAATTTCATGTAGTATCCAAAAAAAGAAAGAAAAACTGAAAACTGATGGCGAGGGGCGTAGGGTGAGAGGAAGTGCCAACTGCTTAAAATGTGACAGAATTTATGGTGGAGCACGGGTTCCCTTAGGGAGTGGACCGAGGAGAGCCTCTTTTCGAAAATCAATCTTCGGCTAAGAAAAAAGAAAAGAAAAAAAAAAGGGGGGGGGGAAGCTTGAGAGCCAACCAGCCGTGAAAAACATTATGTTAAACAATGGATGCGGAAAACTTTACGAAACAGTTTAACACACGAGTCCAGTTAGCCATATAAAACAAAAGAAGAGTGAAATAAACAGATAATAAACAAACGAATATGTAAATAATATATTTCAGGGATTTTAGTGACATCCCTACGGAGCAGAATCACGCATATTCTTTTAAAGATGGAGTCTATAGTCTCCACTTGAAAGAAATAATACTGATCACATTTAACTTGCTTTAGGTTAAACTTCCTTTCTATTAACAAATGCCCCTTTTGAAACCTCAGTAACGCGTTATAGTCTCCAAGAATACAAACGCTGGTTACACTAGAGGAAGTACTAAACAATATTTCTTTGACCTCTAAGCTTTTTGGGTCATTTTGACAATTGGAAATAAACTCATCTGCTGGGATTCGAACCCACGCCAGAGCTTTATATGAAGCATTCCGCTCTGGCGGGGGTTCGAATCCCAGCAGAT
>NC_134799.1:43715962-43723462 GCF_046742065.1 Oratosquilla oratoria
TGAAAAAATCAGTAATCGAAATGTTGTATTTTTGAATGAGTTTTCATCGTCATATGCCTACTCGCACTAATATATATATATATATATATATATATATATATATATATTATATATAATTATATATATATGTATATATATATTTATCGGTCAGCCAGGAAAAGATCGGACAACCTTCTGTAGTAGAAAACATTTCCTATACAAAGTATTGGTAATTGTCAAATATTTTTTAATAAATGCAAAAGAATAATATATGCATTCTAGTACTTACGACAAAATACAAACATGGGTTATGATTAATTTAAATTATTCAAAATGCAATCTAAATCGTGAAACCTATCAGATTAATATTAGAGGAGGTAAGGGAAGGACTGTATGGTCAGGTCATGGGTTTCTACACAGTACGTACATGCTTTAGTGAGTATATATTAATCAAACACATTTCTGTTTCTGTGTTTTGTTTTTTCTAGTATGAAAAAAGTTAGCATCTACTCTTTTATTTTCATTTATTTACAAACCACACCATGTCCTGGAGCTTCTCTCGCGTATATTTCCGATAGTTTCAATATTTTCTCTGTTTTCTCTTCTTTTTTTTTTCATTAACCTGATATTAATCCACAATATGGTTTTCTTTTTTTTACGAAATATTTTTCTGAAATGAAAATTGATTGAAAAATTTTGTCCATTATATCAACCTGAAACCCATTCTCTTCATAAACCTTTAATCCCACTATTCGGTTATAAATTCTTTCAATATGTCTTATTTTAGCTTTCATAAACAAGTAGAATAGTTTACGGACATTTTTCATTTTAATGATAAATATTCCTTCAATACTTCTCTATTTCTTTCCACGGACAACCGTATTCTAGTTTACAGCTTGTTCGTAATCTTCCTTTATTTTATTTTGATTTTTCTTTCTCCATTTTCCCCCGTGCCATATCCCTTGCTTTTTCTAGCTGTTTCATATTTTTCATTAAACCAATCCTTTAACCGGTTCATCTTTCCACTAATCCTTCGTATATATATTCTTTCTCACACAAACTGGAAAGGTTTATAAGTATTTTCCATTTCTGCTTTGGTATTCATGAATTTATCTATATTTTCTAATAAAAAAACAAGAAGATGCTTTCTTTCTAAAATAATATGCCATTTTTGTATGAATCATTTACAGTATTTGTAGCTATCTACCAACTGAAATTCAAGCACGCACGTGTATGTGTGTGTATGTGTGTGTGTGTGTGTGTGTGTGTGTGTGTGTTGTGAGTGAGTGTTTGCGTGTGCATGTGTATGTGTGTGTGTATGTGTGTATGTGTATGTGTGTGCGCATATGTGTGCATGGGTGGGTGGGTGTGTACCTGTGTGTGTGTGTGTGTGTGTGTGTGTGTGTGTGTGTGTGTGTGTGTGTCTATATCTGTGTGTGTGTTTACGTAATTCTATTAACTTAATTGCATTATACAGAAGAGCAACGCTCGCGGGGTCCAGTTACTTACTCTGCAATTATCATTCCAAGATTTAGATTAATGCGTGCGCGCGTATGTGTGTGTGTGTGTGTGTGTGTGTGTGTGTGTGTGTGTGTGTGTGTGTGTGTGTGTGCGTATGCTTGCGTGTGTGTGTTTGTGTGTATGCACATACGAGTAAGTATACACAGGAGTGTGCACACAAGCGGACATGCGTGTGTAGAAATATCGTTCCTTGTTTACGAAGAAAGTAAACTATTGGTTTTATCCGTCTTTTAACAAGAGTTCTAACTCAATTTCCTCAGCACTTCTTCTGACTAACAACTCTCCTCCTCCTCCTCTTCTTCCTCCTCCTCCTCTTCTTCCTCCTCCTCCTCTTCCTCCTTCTCCTCCTTCTCTTCCTCCTTTCCCTCCTCTTCTTCCTTCTTCTGCCTCCTGTGCTCTTCCTAAATGGTCTTCTGTTTGATGCCTGTACTGTGTAAAACTTTCTAGAGTTAGAATGATTATAATAATTGCTATGAAGTATGTCACTAGATGTGATGGACAAGTCACGTCTGTTTATTTATGTATTTATCTATTTATCATTATCATTAATATTACTATTATTTCTAAGAAAACGTGTGTACATCCTCACTGGTTTTAAACAGAGGACTTCACTTGACAAAGAATGTCATCATTAGATTGAACGAATTAATTGGAACAGACTTGGCTCCTTCAGTTGAATGGCTCCTCACAAGGTCAGTGGAATATCTTGATGGTAAAGATCGTCTATTATCAGTTTCCCAGAAATAACCAGCTCTTCCATCTCTGTAGACAATATCGCACAGGAAAAAAATAATCATAAAGGTGGTTAAGAGGAGGTTCAAAAAGGCTTGCAGAATATAAGGATAGTAGGAATTAAAAGCTTCTGACCCAGGGCAGTGGACAAGATGCAAGGATGACCCGTCATCCAGGAGGTGCCAAGATAAGAGGGAGGGAAGAGGGTGGAGGAAGGTGGAGTGTGTGGGGGATGGAATGAGTGGGAGTGATTTCTGCCTTTGTTTGGCTACCTCCCGTCTAAGGGGGAAAAAGCCTTTGCTATGTATGCATGTATGTATGTACCATTTCTTTAGTGGAGATTACTCTTTGGTCATACAAAATTGCTGTGATTTTGGTCAATAGTGATGTTATGTAAGTCCATCTAAGATATGAAGGTAAAGAGTGATGTGAGGATCTACCGCCGGGAGACCCTCACCTGTGATCGAAGCCGTTTCCTTTGTGTGACGTACACGGACCTTCAGAGTGAGTAGTAGTTGCCGCTAACTACCGGGTTCTGATCTTTATAAGAGCCGCGTAAAACGTGATGAAAACATATCAAGCAAATAGGTACCTGAATTAAGAAGACATCTTTTAAACATGCCATTTGTGTTGTTCATAATCCAAACTCATCTGTTTCGATAATTGAACAGATATGTTGACATTACCGGGAAGTTGCAGGTAATAGATTTGTGTTGTTTAGAAAATTGAACAAAAATTAAAGATGAGCTCCGACGGCGGAAGGGAGAATGAAGTGTTGTAGTTCACCAGCGCTTCTATCCTTGCGAATTCCAAGGAGGTGTTACAGAAATGAAGAATATTAGCCCGGAGAGAGCAACAGTGAAAGGAAAAATCTCTGTACTTATGAATTGCTGTTCTTTAGTCTTTTGGGGACTATTTCAACTCCAACTACAATCATTAAACATCGAAATAAATCCAACTCGTTTTTCGATTTGTGTCCCACACTGTGATATCTGGTGGACTACACAGGACCTATAGATCCTAAGCTGAGACTCACAGAGAGAAGGACTAGCTGGAAAGGCAAAAGTCAATTTGTCCAGTTCTGACTTCGTCGGCTGACAGGGCGACGAAGTTCCTTTCGTGTGAAGAGGGCGAGAATGACTGGAGCCTGAGGGAGTCCAGAATGTATTGTTGTTGTTGTTGCTGCATGTGTTCAGTCTTCCGCAACTTTGGCACAGCGTACACATGCGTCTGAAAGCCACTAACCATGTTGCAATGGCCTGCGTGTGAGTCTGCTAAATGTTTTGCTTCAATGTTGCAAGAGCAACTTGAGTATGCAACAACTGTTGGCCTCGAGTCGCCGCGCGGGATTTTGCTTTACTCTTATCCCAGTACTTTACCTTTTGTTTTTTTATTTCTTTTATACGTGATGCTCTTATTCGTATACTTCATCGTATTTATACGTTTTTTTTTCCTACGGCAATGCTTTTATTTATATATTTCATAGTTTTCTTTCTCTTTTCCAAGGCTCATGTTCAGATACCAAATACACACATTCTAAACTTTATTCAGTTATTTTATATATATATATATATATATATATACATATATATATATATATATAGTTTATATGATTCTATATTTATTTACTCTTGAGGTTTCTATTTAAGATATTCATATTCTGTGCTTCTTCACTTTTTAATCTTCATTGAGCAATTTTATGGTTTTTATATATTTCTTTTAAATCTCTCTCCCTTTTCCAGTGAACCTATACCGGTTTCCCAACCTGGATACCTAGACCCCCAAGGGTTACGAAACCTTGAACCTGTTCAATGGCACTGTATATTTATTATGAGAAAGTAAAGCAAAGCAAAGTTTATATCCCTAATCCTTTTCATATGTTTGGACTTGTATTTGTATTGGATGTGAGTACGAGAAAATATTCTGAGATATCAAGGGATACGGACACAGAAGAGGTTAAGAACCGCTGACCTATACTCATTCAATTACCACAAGGACGAAAGGGTTCATTAAGATAGTTCTTAAGATACATGTCTGCCATTAACCTCAATAGGATATTAGGCGTCTGGAAATATGGTTCTTAGAGCGTTTGGTGTTAAGCGGTAAAATGGCTTACGCGTGACGCCAGCATTTTCCCTATCCTATTCTAGGCGCCTCATATATAAGATGGAACAAAGTACACTGTTTTCAAAGAAGGCCAAAACGAGAACATAAGGAGGTTTTCATTTGAGTAAAATCTTTCGACATCAGCATGCTATAGTCCTGGAAAGTGAAAGAAAATTGTTTTCTGGGCCTCACACATGGTCAATAGCAACTGATGATAATGAATAGCAAATGCTTTGACTGTTGACTATAGTAACCTCCTCTTTATTTCTTATACCAACCACAAATTCTCTTGATATATTTCTAAAATATTTAGGCATCGCACTGCCATGGTCATTCTTTTGTAATGCAAATCCATTATTTTACTTCCGGAGATCAGGCAACGGCCCTCAGAGGTAGACACTTTGTTTTGAATATCAACCACGAATTCTCTAGATATCTTTCTACAATATTCACGTATCAGCCTTCCAAGGGCAATATTAATAAATTTGACTTATTTTTCCAGATATCAGGTAACGGGCCCCAGGGTAAGTCAGTATTGTTTGTAAATATTTATTCTGCGTGTGTCCCTAAATCTCATTGTGTGTGTGTATATATGTGTATGCATGTATGTGTGTATATATGTGTGTAGATGTGTATGTACCATACTAACATGTAACAAAAATAAATAAATAAAAAAAAAAATTCCTTAAGGGAGAGCAACTCCCCATAAGCTTTGCTTCTCGCTCTCCCTTTTCAACTACCAATTTTGTAAAAAAAAAAAATTATATATGTATGTCTAATTGTATTTAATATTGTTGAATAAACCTATAATAAAAAAATAATAAAAATCTCTCAGCTGAATAAAGCTGTCGGTCTTCACAGGAAAGAAATATGATTCACAGTGCATCAGAGTTGATGGTGTGGGATGTCCAACGCTGGAGTTTTTCATCTTCGAAATTAATTTTGTGAACGAGGTCACGTGAGAAAGTAATGATGACTATCGTATTTCTTTTATATATTTTTTCTTGACACGCTTTTTTTAATTTTCTTTTGCGTTTGGGTGAAGCCTAGGTTTATATATACTTTTACTTTATACTTTTTAAGTAACTTTGTTTACTTGTTTGTTTAATCATTCATCTAATCATTTATTCACCAATTTAGTTATACATTCTTATTGATTTAGGTATTTGAACATTTATTTCTTTGTTTATTCATTTACCATTATTTATGACTGGAAAACAATTTCCACTCAAAAATAGAATGCTGATCACTTTTAACTTCTGCCTTAAATATTTGCTGCAGAACCTGGATGACTACCTCTTCAGTGAGATATTGTATTCAAAGTATAGAAGTGCTGGTTATCGTTATCTTAATATCAATTTCTTGACTCCATTTCTTTCCTCTTTCTATCTTCTTATTACATTTCTTTCCTTCTCAACATCTCTTTCTGTTTCCCACTCCTTCCTTACTTCCTTTCCTATCTCTCCCTTTTTCTTCTTCCTTATCCTCATCTCACCTCATGCTCTCTCTTCCCTTTCTATCACTTTCTCTTTCTTCCAAGCCTTTCTTCACCCTTCCTCTTTCTTCCCTTCCCCATTCTTCTCCTCTCCTTTCCATTCCTTCCCTTCCGGCCTCTTTCCTTGCCTCCCCTCCTTTTCCCTTTTCCATTTACCCTTAAACTTCTTTCCTTACCCACTCCTTACCTTCCCTTTTTCTTTCTCTCCCTCCACTTTCCTCCTTTCCCTTCCCCCTCTCCTCTCGTGCCCTTTCTATTCCACTTCCTCAACTTTCCCTCCCCCTCTCCCCCCCTTTCCCTTCTTTTATCTCCCACTCTTCCTCTCCTCTCCCTTTCTTTCCTAAACTTCCCCTCTCCCTACCCCACCACACCCTCCTCTCCCTTTCCCTGTCTCTCCTCTCCCTTTCCCTGTCTCTCCTCTCCTTTTCCCTTCCCCTTCTCCTATCATACACATCTCCCCCTCCTCCCTGTCGATCCACACCTCAACATACGCCCGTTGACCCTAAGCCGAACATAACCTGTCTTCTGCAGGCACTCCTACGGGTCTCTAGGGGGACGTAAACAAATGTTCGTCTTCCCTTAATATTCCTCTACCTTCTTTCGCGCCACAGTCATGTGTTGTGCGAGATGTGGGTTGACAATTGTCCCTTGGGCGTGGCTCTGGCAGTGATAAATTGCTTGGATGGTACAAAGGGAGGAATTTGCCTGGAAAAATAATGATACCAACAGCTCGACTACTAGAGTGAGAATAACATGACAGTAATAGTTGTAGTAGTAATAGCTGCTAGTAATGGTTCTACTACTACTAGTAACAGCAGTACTAGTAATAGTAGTGGTAGTAGTAGGAATTGTAGTGGTATTGTAGTAGTAGTAGTAGTAGTAGAAGAAATATTACTAGTAGTGGAAATGGTAGTAGTAGTAGTAGTCATAGTAGAAGTAGAAGTAGTATTAATAGAAGTAGTAGCTGTAGTAGTGGTAGTAGCAGTAGTAGCTGTAGTAGTGGTAGTAGCAGTTGTAGCAGCAGTAGTAGTAGTAATAGTAGTAGCGAAATAGTAGTATTAGTGGTAATGGTTGTAATAACTATAACTGCAGTAGTTGTGGTACTTGTTATAGTATTAGTAATGAATTGAATTACAAAATGTGCCAGTAGAAATATTAATGTGTACGTATATCAATAACGATAGTAAGCGATGTAGCACTTAAAGCAATATTGACATAATAAGAAATAAAAAAATGCAAAAGCGAGCGTAGTAACCGCATTGTTGTTGACAAAATTCCGAGTAAGAGTAGTATTCATATTTTTACTTTCTTTTTGTAAAGATACTGTTATCGACGCCAGCATCTTAGTGTACCTAGAATTCATTTAAGTAGAGAGATAAATGCTAACCTTATTCCTAATGTTTTGAGCTCTACCTTAACTATTCGGCCAAGTAACTAGCTTCTGACCTGACCATTTTATTTAATCTAGAAAAACACCCTGACTAAAGCACAGTCCTGATCAAACATGACCCAATGCTGTTTTAGGTCAAGTTTTCAACTGAATGAAACGAATAGGCATCAGAGATGAGAAAGTTCACTTTACCAATAAATTAGGCATAAAAAGCATAAGTAAATTCATAAAACAACGAATATTTTTAAATATATTCTTAGAATAGAATTTGCAAAAG
>NC_134799.1:43735962-43743462 GCF_046742065.1 Oratosquilla oratoria
GAGTAGGAGTAAGAGTAGGAGTTGACGATACAGTACGAGGAAAGTGAGGAAGAAAAGAAATAGGAGGAAGAGAGGAGGAGAAGGAAGAGGAGGAGGACGAGGAGGAGGAGTTAACATTGGAGTACAAGGAAAGTGAGGAAGAGAAGAAATAGGATGAGGAGAAGGAGGAATAAGAGACAGAGGAGGAGGTAATTAGGAAGTGACATCAGTACTGTAATATAAAGATGAGGTACAAATAGAAAAATAGAAAATATAGTCTACAGGTAATCAAAGCAAAAAACAAAAAAAGTTGCCCATTCCCCCAAAGATATCAAATTGCATTGTTTTTATATTGCCTATCACTTCTCCTCTCTCCCTTCCCCTCTTTCCAATCAATCCCAATCTCCCCTCTTCTTTTCCTCTCCTCTCCCTCTCCTCTCCTCTCCTCTCTTTTGCTCTCCTTTTCCATCTCTCTCTCGTTCCTCCAAAAAAATATTTTTTATCTTTATTTATGGATCGGAATTTTATCCTGATGTGTTTTGAGATCTTTTTTTCATAAATTCTTTTTATATCTATTCTCCCCCCTTCCAGCCTTCTCACCTTTATCTACCTCCTCTTTTTTATAGACCAAACTTATTCTCTCTCTTTCCTTAACATGTTCACCAGTTTAACTCTTTTTCTCTCTTTTTCTCCCTTCCCTTCCCCTCGCTTGTCCTATTCTTTCTCTCCCTCTGCCCCTCTTTTTTCTCTTCCCCTTCCCTTTCTCCTCCCCTCTCTTATCTTATTTATCCTCCCTTATCTGTTCCCATGTCTTCCTCCTCTTTTTCTTTATTTTTTCTTTTATTCCATTCAAACCTCTTCCTTAATCTTTCGTCTCCTCTTTCCTTACTTCCTCTCTTCCGACTCCTCTTTTTCCTCTCTTTACTTCCCTTTCTGTATGATATTTTCCTTTGCCTCTTAATCTCTTACATATTCTTCCCTATACATTTCCTGTTTTATATCTCTCCTCTCCATTTCCCTGCCACTTCCCTTTCTTTCCTCTGTCTTCCTTTTCCTTTCCTACTCTTTCCTAGTCTATCCTACCTTTCCCTTTCCTTTTTTCCTTCCCTGTCCTCCTCTTACCTCCCCTCCTCTCACCTCCTCTCCTTTACCCTCCCCTTTTCTTCTCTCTCTACATTTCCCTTGCCTACCCTTCCTTCTCGTACCCTCCCCTACCCTTCCCTTACCCCTCCCCATTACCTTCCTCCTCCTCCCTACAGCCTTGCCTACCTGTATCACTCCCATCCTCCCAATTATCTCCTCATCTCTATCCTTCTCCATATCGTCCCTCCATCTTTCCACTCCATTCTCCCTCCATTGCCGCCAAACACGCAAGAAATATTTGCCCCTTGGCCTCCGTCCCGTCCTCCATAATACGACCAATTTCATTCCCTAACCGCTCATGCCTTCCCTATGCCTCGGGATTCCTCCTCCCTAACCCCTCCTTCATCCTCCTCCTCCTCCTCCTACTTCTCATCCTCCTCCTCCTCCTCCTCTTCTTCTTTCTCTTCCCTTATACTTCCTACCCTCTCACCCTCTCTCCTCCTTTTCTTATTTCTTCTCCCTCCGTCGCTCCTCTTTCTCTTCCCCTCCCCTCTACTCTTCATTCCTCCTCTTTACTCCTATTGTCCCCTCTCCCTCCTCTCTCCTATCTCCTACTTTCCTCACCCTTCCTGTCACCTTCCATCTTTTATTTTCTTCATTTTCTATCTCGTCTATCGCTGTCACTACTCTTTCCATCTCTCTCTCTTTTCTCCTCTTCCTCTCTCACCCTTCCTACACTCTCATCTACTCGCACTCCTTCTCTCTTCTTCTCCTTTCTCCTCCACTCTCATTTTTCCTTCTTCTCTTCTTCGCTCCTCATGCCCTCTCTCTTTCTCCATTCTGTGGTGTAAGATTGGCTACTCTTTACTTGGGGTCAGAAACTTTGTATATTGTTTCTATTCAAAGACAAACAATTTCATGTCACTAAGAAAGGGAATTAAATTGATTACCTTATCCATCAAGCAAGGGAAGAAGCTAAAGCTTTTTTTGTAATTATTAACTTGTTACAATGACGGTATGTTAAGTCGTAGCACATTGTAGTGTACTTAGGTAATTACATTTATGTAATTATGATATGCTAGAAAAGAGCTGCATTCTAGCTCTCCACTGTCTGTGAATAGTATTGTGTCCTTTGGTCATATTAGTACCAAGATCTTGTTGAATTATAGACACGCACACACTCGCACATACATAGACATACAAACACACAGACATATATAGTTAAGCAAAACACCTACACACACACACACACACACACACACACACACACACACACACACACACAAGCACGTATACACACACACACACGCACACACACGCACGTACACACACACACACACACACACACACACACACACACACACACACACACACACACACACACACATTTTTTAAAGTATTTCGTCGATATGAAAAAGTTAAAATATATATAATCAATTATGATCCCAACTTTGGGTTCACCATCTTCTCTTTAATCTTTCCCGTATAACCTTTGCTCTCCTCCTCCTCTTCCTCCTCCTCTTCCTCCTCCTCCTACTCCTCGGCCCCCTCCTCCTCCTCTTCCTCCTCCTCCTACTCCTCGGCCCCCTCCTCCTCCTCTTCCTTCTCCTCCTTCCCAGGACTCTCTCTCTAAAATGAAAAACAGTTCCCTATTCGCTCACCAAATATCCCGTTTATCCCAAAATCTAGGGATTTCATTATCTCTTTTCCTCCCTATTCTCTCTTTCTCCTCTCTCTTCTTCATTTCCACTTCTCAGCTAGAGGGCACCCCACCATCCATTTCCTGCATATTTCACTTATGCCTCGTGATTTTCATTTCTTGTCCCCCTACTTTCATATTCCTGCTTTTCCCTTATATTTCCTCCCCTCCCTTTTCTCCCCTCTTTCCCCTCTTCACTCTCCTCGGTCCCCTCTCCCGTCTCCTCTCACCTCTCTGCCCTTTGCTCTCTCTCTGCTCTTTTTTCCCTTCCTCCATTGTACCTCCTCTCTTTACTCTCCCCTCTCTCTTCTCTCATCTTCCCTCTTCCTTCTCCTTGTTCCTTCTCCCCTCACCCCTGTAACCTCTCTTTTCCCCTCTCTGCTCTCTTTCCTCCACCTATCCCTTCTCCCTTCCCCCCTCTCCCTACCCCTTCTCCCTACCCCTTCTCCCTACTCCCCTCTCTCTGTTCGCCTCATCTTTAAAGACAAGACAGCAAACCATTCTTGAAATAACTTCTTCCATAGTGCCTGGATACTTTTCTCTCGTCTGTAACCACGTCCACTGCTCCACCGCTTCACTCAGCTTCCTCCTGCCTACCTCTCCCTGCCCCCTCGTCCCCTTCCTCCCCTCTTATCTCAAACAGAGGCCACTACCGAGTCTTCAGAAATCGTTTTACTCCCTTATACGTAGATACTTTTCTCCCCCACAGCCTTCTTCACGCCCTCCACCACTCTCCCTCACCTCCACCTCTCCTTCTCCCTCAGCTGGAAGACAAGAATCGTGGCCACTTGACCTCCTCCTCCTCAACGGCTCTGTCTAGAGGTCCACACTTCTCCTCTCCGAGCGCCACTTGAAGGTCCTACTCGAAGCTTCCACTCGACCCCCCTATAGTTCTCGATTTACCCCGGATTCTCGAAATACGCCGTTAATCCACGAATTTCGCGATTTAGGGTAATGTAAAGTCCATCCTTTCCTCCTCATCATCCTCTTCAGCTGACTATGTTACTAGCCTTGTTCGTCTGTAGATCCAGTTTGCGAAATTCGATGAATTTGCCAATATTTTGCGATTAAACTGTTACTTTCACGATCTAAGGTGTTGCCTTTGTCCCTTTCACTTGGCCTAATGTCTTTTTACTGTTAGGTTATCGCGAGTGTTTCATTATTGTGTGGCTAAACATATTCGAGGACCTTTTCACCTTCATACGAAATAAATTCTTTTTTGAGTACCCATTCACCATTCGTTGTCTGTTCAAAGGATATTAATATATATACGTATATATATTATAATATATATATATATATATATATATATATATATATATATATATATATATATATATATATATATATATCAAATATACTAATGAATAACATATACTAATTTCTATCCTTGTATATACGTTGTCTATATTTTACTATCTTCAAGCAAAATGGTGTCCTTTAAATGAATAGGCTACATTGGCGACAGCCTGAATAAAAGTATAAGTGTCCTCC
Source organism: Oratosquilla oratoria (assembly GCF_046742065.1). Classification (NCBI taxonomy): domain Eukaryota; kingdom Metazoa; phylum Arthropoda; class Malacostraca; order Stomatopoda; family Squillidae; genus Oratosquilla; species Oratosquilla oratoria. The sequence goes on from NC_134799.1 coordinate 43,740,218, forward strand.
AGTACCTATATAAGAGGTTAATATTATTTCAGTTTTCCTCACTATCTTACTTCACCTCCTCGCTCTTCCTCAACATTGTCTTAATGTTCCGACACATCCACCCCTCACCCACGTACACTCTCCACACCCTTTGTTTCATCCTTTATCAATGAGTAACTTAATACACAAGCAGGTCACCCTACACCCTAACATCACCCCCAGCCTTTCATCCCACGTTAGATATCAACAAGCTCGCCCTCAACGCAGTGAAAGGATAGTAAGCCTATCCTCTTACAATAAATTGCTCATACCTTTCTCCCTTGCCTTGCGTTGCTTGACATAACTAGAACTAATATCCCATATAACAATTTTGTTGTGGTCAATAACCAAATATTTTATTCGTCTTCGAGAAAACCTCAGGGCGCTGGGAGATTAAATAAGATTTTCACTTACCCCATCAGTTTTTTGCTCTAAAGGTATTTGAGAAAACCTTTGGGCATTGAAAAGTTAACTTATGAACATCCTGTTATGTTCTCGTATTTGGCATTCTCAACCTCCTCTCCCCCCACCTCCTCCAGACATATTTCCACGAACCACTCCCCATCTCTCGCCCCCTTCTCCTCTCACCCTCACTCTTTCCACAGAAGGCTCCCCAGCAACGCACCAACACCCGAGTAGGCCTCGAGAAAGGGGTGCCCTCTCGAATGGATGAACTAGATGGCTCCTCCGGGTACAGCCTGTCTATTGATTGCTTTATTGCAGCGTACAATAGTTGGGCCACGACAAACATTGCATTTTGGGAGCTCTGAGGGCAGCGCCAGGAAGGCTCCCGTGGCTGATGGAGGGAAGTGGGAGGACGGAGAGGAAATGGAAAGGATATCGAATGGGGGCAGGAAAGAGCGAAAGAGGAAAACACGAAAAAGGGGTGTAACTGAATTGTTTGTGTGTATGTAAAAATACAGATAAATTTATATATACATAATTAGATAAATAGGTAGGTAGGTAGATAGATTTATATATATATATGTATATATATAAAAAAAAAATATATATATATAGCGAGAGAGAGAGAGAGATAAATAGATAGAAAGATAACTAAGGGAGATACATATAGACATACATATATACATACATACAAACATACATACGAGCATACCTGCATTCACATATACAAACATAAATACAGACTGTACATACGTATATAGATACATAAATACATACATAAATACATACAAATATGCATATATACATACATTCATACATACATACACTTACACATATATACATGTACATATGCTGTCGAAATAAATTGACAACATATTAAAGGAAGAATAAATGGATTGTAATTCAAGCTAATAATCGCTGGTTTCACTCGTAATAGACTCGAAACTATTTAGGAAAAAATGCAATTATATTTTGTCTCATATATATATATATATATATATATATATATATATAATATATATGCATACACAAACACACACACACGCACTCTCTCTCTCTCTCTCTCCTCTCTCTCTCTCTCTCTCTCTCTCTCTCTCTCTCTCTCACACACACACACACACACACACACACACACACACACACACATATATATATATATATGTGTGTGTGTGTGTGTGTGTGTTTGTATACACACACATATATATATATATAATATGTAAACACACACACAAATATAAATATATATATATAATATATATGTATATATATATATGTATATATATATAATATATATATATATATATATATATATATATACATATATACTAAGAGGTATTACTCCTTATACAAACGGTTATACATACATATACATATACACGGTTTTCGTATTTGAGTTCAATTTTTCTTTTCCTTATTTCATTATTCCTTTCTTCATCGAGGGCCGAGCGGTAGACCAGTAGATACCGTACTGATCTTGTGTACATGTGGTCGTAAGTTCGATTCTAGGGACCCGTTGTGGGCTATATCACGCTGGTTCCCGACAGCCTTGAACAGGTTAGGAGTCGACCTAAAATTGAAAAAAAAAAAAAAAAAAATTGACAGAGCTTTGCCTTTCTAGGCGTTTCTCACTTCCCACTGCGTGGGAGTTGGGTGGTGAGTTTTTGGTGAGCTTAATCTTTGAACAACGTCGGGTCTTAATGATATTGCTCTCACTTCTGAAGAGCCCTGTCTTCTTTAAAGTTGTAAAGATTCTTACTATGATTATATATATTTGATTTTTAAATGAATAATATAAAAGCAGAAGGGTACTATTTTGGTTTTATAACCACAGACATGATATTTGACTACTAAGGTTAATTCTAAGAACTTATTTTTTAGACTTATGTAAGTGTATTTTAGAACATACGGATAAAATTTACACATGAACTACAGAACTCTTTGATTTTTTCTATAACTATCTTTTTTATTTATTTGTCAAGATTCTTATTTAGTTATTTATTTATTTCCTCATATATTTATCTATATATTTTTCTATTTATTCATACATTTATTCATTTATCTATTTATTCATTTATTTATTTATTTGTATATCTATAAATTTATTTCCATATTTACCTTTAATTCATATATTAATCTAAATAGTTGTTTATTCATTCATAATTTTTCTAATTTATTTAATTATTCATGCGTTATTTATGGACTAGTTTATTTATCTGTTTATTCATTAATCTGTTTACTTATTTATTATTATATTTTTTACTTATTTATTTATCTTTATCATTCCTTTTTTCATTTCTTCCCTTTTGCGCCACATTTTGCGCCATTTGGCTCGAACTCTGCCACTGAAGACGATAAAAGGCTAAAAATTGGTCCCCTGCGATATATTCCCCCTTATAATCTAACGAAATTGGTTCTAGACTATATTGCCCGGCATTATAGGAACAAGCATTGCCTTATCTAGGAATGGACTTTCAAAGTTATCGCGTAATAATAATCTGAGCTATAGAAATAAAGCCTACTATTGAATTATTGAACAATTTCGTTTACATTTGGAGCGAAAACTCAGTATCAAGTGTCTAAGTATGTATAGCCAAGCTGTTATAGTAATATGTGTTTCTATGCTGATAATTGTAAATGCTTGTGTATAGGTTTATGTATATCTTATGTATGAGTATACACATATACCCCCCGATAGGTATGCATGTGTGCATGTTTATTTATGTTTATACATATTTTTATGTATATGTATACACATATGCACCCCGATAGGTATGTATGTGTATATGTTTGAGTATATGTTTTTGAATTTTTCTATGTATATG
>NC_134799.1:43753462-43758462 GCF_046742065.1 Oratosquilla oratoria
GTCATAGAAAAAAAATATTCTTTACATATGGCGTTGTTCCTTTGATATCATTATGCCTAATAGTAAATACTTCTTTACAACAAATTAAGTGTAAATAAGTGTACGTATGAGGTACATTTTCAATACATAATGTAAATGAATGAATGTAGGAACTGAAACACTTGAATGTCCCTGAAGAATTCAAATTGCTAACCTGATCTCGAATTCACTACATATCAACCCAGACTTCAAAAAAACGTTGGCGAGCTCAAACTTTGGGTAGTTTTGTGGCCCGTTGGTCGTGTATGGGGCGTAGAAGACTTCATCATTTTGACTCCATAGTTTTAATAATATTTTAGAAAAAAGTTAGAAAATTGTTTCTTAGATAAGGACGACCCAGAACGGGAAGTTTTCGACCTGATAGTTGGGTTCGTGGATGTTATCTTTTATATGTTATTGAGTAAAGTTCTTTAGAAGCTAATTACACTTAACGTAAGTCATAATATCAAGAACTTTTGAGTTTCATCTTAATATAGATACACACACACACACACACACACACACGCACACGCACTCGTATATATATATAAATATATATATATATATATATATATATATATATATATATATATCACTTGGACAAAATGTAGTGGCACATTTGTAAATAATAATCACGAAGAACCCACAGTCGGAATAGAAGGAAACTTAGAAGAAAGTATAACTCCTATATTTCGGTTAATAGCTATAGCCCTCTTCAGGAAAGTACTTCCCTGAAGAGGCTATAGCTATTAGCCGAAATTTAGATGTAATATTTTCTTTATAAGTTTCCTTTTATTACGACTGTGGGTTCTTCGTGATTATATATATATATATATATATATATATATATATATATATATATATATATAGACAGTATATATATATATATATATTTACTGTGTGTGTGTGTGTGTGTGTGTGTGTGTGTGTGTGTGTGTGTGTGTGTGTGTGCGTGTGTGTGTGTGCATATTTACATATCGGTATTGCAGCCTTTATGTATATGCCTTCAGATAAAATATACAAAAGCTTAAATGAAGTATCAGATGCCATTTGTAACAGATGCCTCCCCTTTTCAAATGATTCAAATAAAGAGATAATTGAAACAATATCGTGAACACGTGAACGAACATCCAAAACGTGTTTCAGAATGTTGTGCACTGTTCAAATAATACACTGAACAATAAAAGAGAAATTTGGTTATTTCGTTCAACTCTGTGACGTTTAAGGGTTAATTCTTTCATGCTTTAGGTGGGTCGCGGTCTGTAATAGCCCCATTCATATAGGGGCTCCCCTACATCTGCCTCTCCCAGTAAGGGTTAATGAATGCTTGAATTTTGATGTTATCAAAACGATAGAGATTTTAGTAACACCTTTATGAACCAAATTCACGTTTCATTATTTTATGACTGAAGACAAATCTCTAGTTGAAGAAAAAAGCTGATAAAAAAAATTGTTATAAAGTGCTTGTTCTCCTTTCTTCTGTCCTCCATCTCAAGGACAGAAGCGCTGGTGAAGTATAGGAGAGGAAATAGAATTTTTCATCTGCGTCAAATCTTATGTTCACAGCCAGGAGAAAACCATTTATGTTCTTCACCATATCAGGCGTTAAGAGGGTATAGAAGACGTATAAAGTCAATAATACGAGAAGCAGCAAGTATCTGACACCATGAGTCGCTTAACGACGACCCAGATCATCACCTGTACCTTTTATGCTCGAATTGCCGGGGTCACTAGCTGTCGGAACCGAACCCAGACCCACGTTGTGGAAATTAGGATTTAAAACAAACGTCCACACGGTAAAATATGGATTTTTTTTTTTTTTTACTAAAGTTTTAAATAATGAAGGTAAAGTTGACTATGGGGGACCATAAGTGTTATGACTAGGCTGGTTGCCAAAAGCCTGAAGGAAAGTTTGGAGTGGGTTAACCCATAACTCAGTGAGTCTTTAGAAATACGGCCTCTTAACCCAGTCAACAAGACGACTTAGTTTATCGTTTCAGTTCCGGTTGAGTCCGGGCGAATTTGTGAGGCGGAGTCCGACGCATTATGGGGATTTGAGTCCATAAGTTTTATGTAGTCAGTGTCTTAGAGATTGTAGAGAAACCCCTACGGACCAGAGTCACACAGTATTTGTTTGATTGGTGACTAATTTCCGCTCAAACAAAATGGCCGATCACTTTTCGTTCTGTTATCCCTTCATTCTACAGCCCTCTATCTCCATTGTAACTCTGTGGTATTCTTAAAAATATATATATATTTCCTTATATAAATCTTATATAAATCCTTGGAAGGGAAAGATTTATATAATGAATTAATTTTCTTAAACAATACCACCGTAAGAATCTTACGATTATATTCTTAAAAAAAAAACATTCCCTCTATAAATATTTCCCTTCCTAGGATTTATATAAGATTTATTTAATGTTTTTTTTTAATAATACCACTGTATGAATCTCCAGGATAGAAGCACTGGGTACTATCGACGTTAGCCAGAATAAAATGATCAACCTGTTCACTAGCAGAGGCCTTTTCCTCAACTGAATAAGATAACTTAGTTACAGCTGAAGGTTTATGTCTGTAAACGAACCCAAAGGGTTAATCTTGGGAAGGCTTTCCTACTCAATAAAATCATAAGACGGAAGTTGGATAAAAAAAAAATCAGACTACGTCACTGCATTGATGTATCGATAAATTTCAGAATCATTTTTGCAACTGTATCTAAAATTGATCAATCAATCAATCGATTTATGAAGGGTAATGAAATTGCGTAGTGGTAGTCTTGTCAGTGACTAAAGAAGTAAAATGCGGTAAAGGAGTTAACGATGGTGACACTCCTATTAAACAAGTTGATCAAATTTGTTTGATTATTCATGTAACTGTGTTCACTGGATGAATCAATCGGCAAATACAAAGACCATGAGATCCCATAGCCAGACTCGTCCTTCTCCATCTCTGTGACTCATCCCAATGAATCTTGCTGGCATAATCCAGATCCATCACTATCCTTCGTATGATATATCAATATGAACTATTTAATTTCTTCAGTGAATGATTTCTTCTTCTTCTTCTTCTTCTTCTTCTTCTTCGCGTTCTTCTTCTTCGCGTTCTTCTTCTTCGCGTTCTTCTTCGCGTTCTTCTTCTTCTTCGCGTTCTTCTTCGCGTTCTTCTTCGCGTTCTTCTTCTTCTTCTTCTTCGCGTTCTTCTTCGCGTTCTTCTTCGCGTTCTTCGCGTTCTTCTTCTTCTTCGCGTTCTTCTTCTTCTTCGCGTTCTTCTTCTTCTTCTTCGCGTTCTTCTTCTTCTTCTTCGCGTTCTTCTTCTTCTTCTTCGCGTTCTTCTTCTTCTTCTTCGCGTTCTTCTTCTTCTTCTTCGCGTTCTTCTTCTTCTTCTTCGCGTTCTTCTTCTTCTTCGCGTTCTTCTTCTTCGCGTTCTTCTTCTTCTTCGCGTTCTTCTTCTTCTTCTTCGCGTTCTTCTTCTTCTTCGCGTTCTTCTTCTTCTTCTTCGCGTTCTTCTTCTTCTTCGCGTTCTTCTTCTTCTTCGCGTTCTTCTTCTTCTTCTTCGCCTTCTTCTTCTTCTTCTTCGCCTTCTTCTTCTTCTTCTTCGCGTTCTTCTTCTTCTTCTTCGCGTTCTTCTTCTTCTTCTTCGCGTTCTTCTTCTTCTTCTTCGCGTTCTTCTTCTTCTTCTTCGCGTTCTTCTTCTTCTTCTTCGCGTTCTTCTTCTTCTTCGCGTTCTTCTTCTTCTTCGCGTTCTTCTTCTTCTTCGCGTTCTTCTTCTTCTTCTTCTTCTTCTTCTTCGCGTTCTTCTTCTTCGCGTTCTTCTTCGCGTTCTTCTTCTTCGCGTTCTTCTTCTTCGCGTTCTTCTTCTTCGCGTTCTTCTTCTTCGCGTTCTTCTTCTTCTTCTTCGCGTTCTTCTAAGCGTTCTTCTTCTAAGCATTCTTCTTCTAAGCATTCTTCTTCTTCGCGTTCTTCTTCTTCTTCTTCTTCTTCAACTTCTAAGCATTCTTCTTCGCGTTCTTCTTCTTCTTCTTCGCGTTCTTCTTCTTCTTCGCGTTCTTCTTCTTCGCGTTCTTCTTCTTCTTCGCGTTCTTCTTCTTCTTCGCGTTCTTCTTCTTCGCGTTCTTCTTCTTCGCGTTCTTCTTCTTCTTCGCGTTCTTCTTCTTCTTCGCGTTCTTCTTCTTCGCGTTCTTCTTCTTCTTCGCGTTCTTCTTCTTCTTCGCGTTCTTCTTCTTCTTCGCGTTCTTCTTCTTCTTCGCGTTCTTCTTCTTCTTCGCGTTCTTCTTCTTCGCGTTCTTCTTCTTCTCGTTCTTCTTATTCTTATTCTTATTCTTATTCTTCTTACTTCTCCTTCTTCTTCTTACTTCTCCTTCTTCTTCTTACTTCTCCTCCTTCTTCTTCTTTCTCCTCCTCCTCCTTCTCGGACATCAAAGGAAAGACAATATGATAGGTTTAGGCCAAGAGATATCTGGCTGTGACGGAGGTCGTCACTGTTGCCCTGAGTGTTAGCGCTTCATTGTTCAGTGTGGGATTTCATCAAAGACCATCTAGTAGCTCACATGAAAATTTTATTCTAGAATCTGTATACAGCGTCAACGGAGGAAAATAAAGCATGAAATAACAAGGTTCAAATTTAGAGTCGTTTGAGATGTCGTCTTCAGATGAAGGACAGAAAGATCATAGTGATAAAAGAAAGAAAAAAGATAATTAATAAGGAATGGGAAACGCTAAACGAACGAAAGTGATCCTTAACGAAAACAAATGTATTCAGGTCGTCGGTCAAACAAATCCCGTTCTTACAGATGGAATGCGTAGAGATCATAATAGACCATCATCATGTCCGTTCCAAAACAGATCGTCCATGTTCATTCAATTTTATATTGTTTCAAATCTTTGGAAACAAACTTTACAAAGGAAAGTGCTTTGTCCTAAGGAATACAATAACATAAAGAAGAAGAAGAAGAAGAAGAAGGTTAGAAGAAGAAGAAGAAA
>NC_134799.1:43768462-43773462 GCF_046742065.1 Oratosquilla oratoria
ACACACACACACTGGACACTTTGAACAAACTAGACGAAAAAATAGTGTGTGCAAAAACCATTCACGAATTTAAGAGCAAACTAGACACTGCGAGATACAAAGGCGGGACACCACGAGCGTAGCCCCCTTCCCGTAAAATACAACCAGGTAAATACACAAACACATACACGTTATGTTTACTCCTAGCATTTGTACACCTTTCTTATTTCAACAACTTTTACCTCCATATTGTAAGTTAATTAGAAATCTAAAACTGAACAAAAGAATGTATATTTGTATTTCCAAGTGATAAGGTATGTACCATCTCCTGCTGTCTGGTAGGAAATGTATCAAAATGTATCAAAATTCCGACGTGGCACGTATACCCATTTCTGTCTTGCCACACGCTATTGTTTAACCCAATAAACATTTTTTTCTCTCTTAAGAGAAAAAGACTAAATCCTAATGTCCTAAAACTATACCTAACCTGTCCAATGGCATGTCTTATATGGTTTGCTAGATATGAAATTCTTATCATCCCTAATCAAAATATAATAAACGAAAGAAATGGAGTACTGCGACCCTTTCAGACCGGAGGACAGGGCCCGTCTGGTGTGATTCCCATACATGAGGTGCCTTCAAGCCGACCAGCCGTTGCCTATCGTTGTTGCTGCTGTTCGCCCTCGATCTCGCTACTCCTGCTCCAGGTGCCTCCTCGTTCCACCTCTCGATCCTTCTTCAGCTGTCCTTTCCTTCTGCTGCTTGCTCCGGCTCACAATCCTGCAACTGTTCATTCCATACCATTAACCTATTACCGTTCACTGCTGCCCAGGTTCTGACTGCCGCTAGCGGTTCCCAACTATCTGATTTCTGCTAACTCTGCATCACGAACGGAAGCTTAGTTTCGATTCATCGTCACCTCAGCTGACGTCCCACGCTCCGGGCACCCCACGGGGAGTCACCTGGTCTCACCCGTACTCCGGATCTACTGTTGATAATTTTGATAATACTTATTTCCAAATCATTGAGAGTAATAATTTGGGGATAGGAGGTTCCTTTACCTTTACATCTTTTAGTTTATGTATGTAGTATGTATACTTACCCAAGGTTTAAGGAATTAAACATGAAAAGAAACTAAGAATTTTTGTTTTCTTTCAATAACTGTCATCCTCACTTTACTGGCAAGATCACAGCATTTAGAAATTTTAAATGTGAGAGCAACAGTATATACATATATGTATATATCTATATGTATATATCTATATGTATATATCTATATGTATATATATATTACTGTATATATGTGTGTGTGTGTGTATGTGTATGCATGTATGTGTGTAAGATCTTTACACTTTGTACCACAAGACAAAGACCGTGTTTCAGAAGACAGGTTCGATATTTCGTTATCAGAAACCACGGAATTACTATGGCCGAGAATTATTTATCAGCCCAATGGCAAAGGCAGAGACGTATCGACGTGCGAGCTTTTTTTTTTTTTTTTCTTCTTCTTCTTTCTTTTTTTTCCGTCTCGTGTTGCGTTTTACCTTAATTTTTTTTTTTTTTTTTTTTTTTTTTTTTTTTTTTTGTTGTTTTTCTTTTTTTTTTTTTTTTCGTATAGTTTTGCTTTTTAACTTAAATTTTTTTTTTTTTTTTTTTTTTTTTTTTTTTTAGCATTTGTGCCCTTGCGTAAAAGGACGAGTAAAATGTTTGAAGTGAAGTATCAACCTGATTCCTCCAAGCCAAGGGTTCTTAACCTGTTATCTCGGGTTTCCCCTTGTTCTTTAGCTTCCTTGGAACGACCCCGGCACTGAATGAAGTCGCCGGGTATCTACTGAGTCTCACATGTTCTTAATTGCAAATCTATGGAGTCTACAATGAAAATCACCGGTCTAAATTGAATAAAGTCCCAGGACACAATATACTAGCAGAACTCAAGTATTCTTTATTCCTCATTTACCTTGAGTTTATAGAAATACGTCTGTCACCTGATGAAACAAATTCCTTGTTTTCCAAAAAAAGAAAGAAAGAAAAAAAAATGATAGCTTCAATGTATGGATTATGGAGGTAATTGTTACGCATTCTTTTCGGATTTCAGTAATAGGTTTTATTTGATTATGTGAGAGGGAGTCTGATTTAAGTCATAAACAATGATGACCGTCTATGAAAACACTGACAGTTTTCAGAGAATTTCATTGAACAGTGATGTCCATTTAGCTCAGAGGGCAAAGCTGGGAACCTAAAACGAAAGATACTTTTTTTTTTTTTTTAAGATTTTTTAAAATTAATTACGAGCTATGTTATGTCAATATTTGTGTCTTTTAACATATTTTAATATAAATAATATTCTCATACGTCTACTTTGTTATTTATGGAAAGACGATGGGATATCTCTTGTTTTTTTTATATCATTATTCTTAACATTTTGTTTTTCAGTATTTCAAAGAAGAATTCGTCTACTTTGTTGTTACTTATCATCTCTATTTTTATTTAGTTAACTCAGGCTCTTTGTTCCTTTACATTGAAATACGAATACGTCTACTTTGTTATTTAAGGGAGGGACATGGGTTATCTCTGTTTTTATATAATTAGATTATACCTTTTGTTCCGCGACATTTAAATACAAATCTGTCTACTTTGTTAGTTTAGGGAAGAGCGGTGGGGTATCTATGTGTCCTGCCCACAGACTCAAAGACCTGTCCACTCTTTCCGCTAATTTGATTCTCTTGCTGCTCTCGAATACGTCTACTATGTTATTTTAGGGAGGGACATGAGTTATCTCTGTTTTTATAAGATTAAATTATACCTTTTGTTCCGCGACATTTAAATACAAATTTGTCTACTTTGTTAGTTTAGGGAGGGGTGGTGGGGCATCTCTATGTCCAGCCCACAGACTCGAAGACCTGTCCACTGTTTCCGCTAATTTGATTCTCTTGCCGCTGCCCGAACTCGCCAAGTTACACAGACTCTACCTGACCGCAATCTCCTTTTATATTTGTACCTGGAACGGACCTTTCCGTGCTTTTTCCATAGTATAAACTTTGTTAGAAGAATATATGTTTTCACATACTGTTAAATGCGTCAAATGCTTGAGCTCGTGAGTATAAAAAATTTTGGTAATATTTTTCTTTAGTATATCTAAAATGAAGAATATTGATAAAAAAAAATATAGGTGTTGATGTTCTTAAAAAAAAAAAATTCTGTGACTTCCCAGGTCAAATGCTCGAACAAGTGTATAGCAAAATTCTTTTTAATAATTTATTTTAGTAGATATAAATATGTAAAAAATAGCACTGAGTAAAGGAATAAAGAGTGGAATTAGAGAAAAAATGTGCAATTGAAGATGTTCTATAATCTAATTAAATTTTTGCCCAGGTTATTATAAAAATTATTAAAAGCTTGAACTTGTGTCAGAATATTTCGTTATAATATTTAGTTTTGATAAAAGATTTGTACAAAAAATGGCAAAAAAAAAAATAAAGTTTAATGATCATTCTGGAAAAAATATATATATGAAATTTCAGATCAAAAGATCTGGTGACGGAGGAAGTTAACTTATCTAATTAACTAAAGTAAAAAACAGAGGTAAAAAGGAACTCTTTTTAAAGAATCTGTAGCTGTTACCTGCTGGGGCAGATGGGAGATATGGGTAGTATAACTTTAAACCTGATCTTCGTCATTGACTTCTTTACTACCTTTTCTCAGGTTCGAGTCCTGCACTTTTTCCTTATTCCCAAAAATCACTTAAAGAAAAGATTCGAGTCCTGCGCTTCCCTGCGATTCCCATGAGTGAGTGTTACTTGCCCCAACAGTCCCCTGAAGACCATAGGGTAGTGGTGACGACTTCGGTCACTACTACGCGTCTCCCGGCGTGTGCTCCATAACTTTACTTAACGGGGAAGGGGCAGTGAAGTGAATGATGTTGCATGGCGTCAGTTGAAATATAAGGAAAGGTACCACCCGTTACGAAAGGGGTTCATTGAGATACGCTATGCTCTTGTTGATATCAACGGACTGTCTCGGATTAAGCGAAAACCAGTTCTACAGAGTAAAAAAAAAAAAAAAAAAAAAAAAAAAAAAAAAAAAAAAAAAAAAAAAAAAAAAAAAAAAAAAAAAAAAAAAAAAAAAAAAAAGAAAGAGAGAGAGAGTAGCCAGCCACGGAATGCAAGCAGCTTCCACCTATCCCTCCTCCATCCGGCACCCATTTGTTTCCCTTTTATCTTTGTTTCTTGTGTATGGAGAGCCATCCCTGACCAATACCCAGCCACTGGGTCAGAAGCAATGCAGCAAACAGAAAGCTAGTTCGACAATAAAAGAGAGAGAGAGGGAAAGAGAGAGAGAGAGAGAGAGATATGTGTAGAGAGGGAGAGAGAGAAAGATAGACGAGAGAGAGAAAAGAAGAGAGAAAGAGAAAGGAATGTTGAACACCTCCTCCGAAATAAACACGTGTGTCACAAGTAAGAACAGAACAAGTCTTCCTAGCACAGGAATTTAAGAGCCAAGTTCGAAGCCACTTCGATATACATCATGGAGGAACTCACTAGTAGTGCGAGCTCAGCTAAGGCTCTTTGCGCTGGGTCACTGCACAATACCTGATTGGAGGAGCCTGCTCAGTGACGCTAGCAGACGTCGTTCTTCGCAATCGCAGCGTACTTGGTTCGCAATATATCCGCAATCGGTTCGCAATCTATCAGCAATAGGTTTGCAGTTCAGTGGATCAACATAAAGGACATGAGCATGTGAATTATTTTCGAGATGAATTCCTTCGATTTGTCTGTGATCACGACGTGAAAAAAATGTCGGATTGAATTGAGGGTTTGTTTTTAGAACCCGATCCTCTTTCAATTTTGTTGCATGAGTAAATCCGTAAGTGCACACACACACGTAAATATGCATATACACATATATGTTTATGTACATATGCATATATATAAATAATATATATATAATATATATATATACCTGTATACATATGTGTATATATATAAATGTGTGTGTGTGTGTGTGTGTGTGTGTAAATATGT
>NC_134799.1:43790962-43805962 GCF_046742065.1 Oratosquilla oratoria
CGCTTACCACTCCTCTTCCACCTCTCCCTACACCCTCCTGATCCTACCTCTTTCCCCCTCAGTCCTCTTCTTCCCCTCCCCTTTCCCTCTACCTCCCACATTCCCTCCTTCTCCTCTCCTCCTCCCCCTCCCTTCCACCTTCCCATCCACATTCCCTCCCACATTCCCTCCTCCTCCTCCTCCTTCTCCTCTCCTCCTCCCCCTCCTCGTGTCCTTCTCACTCTTACCTTCCCTAACCCCCTCCTTCTTATCCCTCCCCTCCTCCACCTCTTCCTCTTCCTCCTATTTTTCCTTCCCCCTTCTTCTTTCCCTCCCCCTTCTTCTTTCCCTCCCCTTCACATTTCCTCATTCTCCTCATTTCCTCATTCTCCTCCTCCTCCACCTCCACCTCCTCTTCCTCCTCTTTCTCCTCTTCATCTCCTTCTCACTCCCACCTTTCCTACCCCCGTCCTTCTTAACCCTCCCCTCTTATCCCTCCTCCTCTTCCTCTTCCTCCCACTTTTCCTTATCCCCTCCCTCTCGTCCCTCCCCTTCACATTCCCTCCTCCTTCTCCACCCCTTCCTCCTCCTATCCCCCTCCTTTTTATCCCTCCCTTCACCTCTCCCTCCTCTCCTCTTCCTCCAACTTTTCCTTACCCCCTCCCTCTTACCCCTCCCCTTCACCTTCCCTCCTCTTCCTCTTTCCTCCCCCTCTCCCCTCAACCTGTCCCCCTACCCCTCCAATTCCCACCCCCCTTTTCCCTACCTCTCCCCTCCCCTCTCCCTATCGTCCTCTTTACTCCCCCTCTTGCTGTCCCCCTGTGTGGGGTAGAAGCAATTACACTGCAAATAAAACACGACCCTAAAAAATGGGGGACCCCCATATAATATACAGACAAGGGGAAGAAGATAAACATAGAAGAAGGAGACTGGTTAATATTCAGAAGGAGTGGAAAAGAGAGACTGAAAAAGCGGAATTGAAGTCATTATGTATAAATGGGAATGAGATTTTGTTGGCATTGACTTAAAGAGGAGAGGTTGAAGTAGATGTTGTGAGATGCAAGAAAAAGGGAAAAAGAAATATGTGGTAAAGGGGGAGAAAGATAGACAAGGAATGCGATACATACATCCACGCCCGTACGCGTGCGCACACACACACACACATGCACACACACACACACACACACACACACACACACACACACACACACACACACACACACACACACACATAAACTAAGAGAATAGGAAAGTATGGACACGTGTAAGTGTATACACACACACACACACACACACACATATATATATATTATATATATGTATATATATATATAGATATAATATATATATATGTGTGTGTGTGTGTGTGTGTATGTGTCTACACGCGCGCACACACACACACACACACACACACACACACACACACACACACACACATATATATATATATATATGTATATATATATATATATATACATGTATGTATTTACGTATATAAATTCAAGGAAATATATATAAATTACATTCGTTTCGGAACGTGTAGAATGGACAAAGGTCTGGGAAGATTAATATCAGCTTAATATTAGAATTTAGATTGTATCAGACTCAGAAATGGGAACCGGAACGAAAGAGATATGCAAAGGAATAGTAATGGAAATGATAGATAAAAGGAAATCTGCTAAAAATGCAGGAAGTAAAGGAAGAAGAGACGGACATATCGAGAAGAGAGGAGGATAGAGAGAAATCAGTGATATTTGTAGGTGGAGCAGAGGAAATAGGCAAACAGATTGAGTTGTATTGAGACAGAGATTGAGATGATAATAAATATTGGAAAATGGAATTAAGTATATATGTATATATGTATATATATATATATATATATATATATATATATATACACTATATAATATGTATGTGTATATATGTATATATATATAATATGTATGTGTATATATGTATATATATATAATATGTATATATGTATATATGTATATAATATATATATGTATATATATATATATATATATATATAAAGGCATTGTGACATGTTGGTGAAGGTGGGTGAGGAAGACATAAATCAGAATCCAAGTTTATTTCTGACTAGTTTCACACAAATAGGCTTCGTCATTATTTCTCTGAAGAAGCCTATTTGTGCGAAACTAGTCAGAAATTAACTTGGATTCTGATGTATGTCTTCCTCACCCACCTTCACCATATCTATATATATATATATATATATATATATATATATATATATATATAAATATATATATACACATATATATATATAATATATAATGTGTGTGTGTGTTTATATCAACTGAATACGACTGCTTAAGGAACAATTGATGTCTTGCTATGTTGGTTCTCTCATATAAACTTAATGGAAGAATTATTGTTATTGACTGTAGTCTACCATCTCTTCTATCCTGATGTACAATTTCGTGCCAATAGTGCAAGAGGGTAAGCTGGTGATAAAAGTATATAATGTATTTGTGAAGAAAAGAAAGGGTACAATAAGGTAAAAAGAGAAATAGAATAATTAAAGAAACATTCTACAGATGAAATAGGAAAGAATGTTGAAAATGGAGGGAAGAAAGTGAATGAAGGACAGACATGGAACTGGAATAATTAAAACAGATAAGAAACGAGATAACAGGAGTCTGAGAAAGGTTGAGGAGAATATTAAGAATATACAAAGAAGATAAGGATCTTTATTGCTTTGTTTGACTTTGAGAGACTTGTTTGTTTTCCTATGAGAGAGAACACGTTTCAACTTTTTTTTATAGAAAGATTCATCTTTTAGTGGATAAAAGCCCTCAGTTGCTGAATAGAAACGACATACATATTAACAGTCTTCAAAGCATGGAAGCATACTTGTATACTTGTACAGAGGGTAAACACCTACATTTGTATATATGAAAGAAACTGAGGTGTATGTTATGTACAATATCAAGAACTGAAGGGAATTGTGTATTTTTATTATATTTCACTTTATTTTATTTTATTATTTTATTTAATTTTGTTTTATTTAATTTTATCTTTATTCACTTATTTATATGTTTATTTTATTTTATTTTATTTTATTTGTATTTATTATTATTATTATTATTATTATTTTTATTTTTTTTTTTTTTTTTTTTTTTTAAGGGCAGAACGTTCCACCCAAGAACTTTTTCTATCTAACGGTTTCATCCTTGTATGTCCATTTAGCCGAGAACTGTAGATGTCTCTTTATACTAGAGATACTTGAAGAGCACCGAAGGAGGGCCTCAAGTTTCGTACCCTTTCTGGTTTTCTTCTTACTGAAGGATCTTGAGAAGTTCCTTAATGCTGTTAACAAAAGCTCGAATCAACTTTTTCTCAGAAACACAAAAATGGAACGAAGCCTCGGGGTCGTTTTTTTTTTTTTTTTTTTTTTTTTTTTTTTTTAAGAAAGGGCTCGTTCTTGAAGACACCAGAAGGTCGTGGAGGGAAACTCGAAGCGTCTACTTGAGCTTCAATTACGTTTAACTTTGCACGAAAACACGCGATCTCGCTTTCCCTATTAACGTAAAAGTTGGCTTATGTTACCGCTGCTGGTTGAGCCGTAGAGACCAAAGTCGAAAATCAAGTTAACGCGCGTACACACGCACACACACACACTCATTGTATGTGTATGTATGCATGCGCGCATGTGTGTGTATATGTATGTATGTGTGTGTATGTGTATGCATGTATGTATGCGCGTATGTGTATTTATGTATGTATACATGCATGTATGTATGTATGTATGTATGCGTGTATGTGTCTACATATGTATGTATGTATATCTATGTATGTATGTGTGAGTATATGTATGCATGTATGTATGTATGCGTATATGTATCTATGTATGTATGTATGTACTGTATGTATTTATGTATATATATATGCATGTATGGATGTATACAGTATATACGTATGCATGTAAATGTTTATATACTCATGAATGTGCCTACTGTCATGTATCCGATAAATACTAAGAAATGTAACTCCCCATAACTCCTTTATGAATTTGTGACACAAGTAGCTAGAATATTCGTCAAAATATATGAATAATTAAATATATAGATTACTAATTAGTCAAATGATTGAATTAATAGATAAATAAGAAATAGATATACAAGGTTATAAATATGAATAGATTAATAGAATGACAAGTAGATAGATAAATGAATAAATGAAAATAGATTAACAAAGAATTAAACATATAAAGATAAATAAATAATATAGATAGATCAGTAGATAAACATATAAATAAAAAAAAATCATAAATAGGACAAATAATGAAAATAGATATAATTGTTATCTGAAACACGTTTTTCGGACATGACCACTAAGCTCCTTCTTTGACTTTGGTCGGTCAGTAGATGCACAAAAGAATTCTCTCGACAATATTCCAGTTCTACTTTCTTATTGATTTTCCACCATCGGTTGAGCAAAGATAAGCGCGTTCGTTCAACGCTAGAAACACCTCTACGTGTGCATGTACGTATGAACGTGAATACATTCTTATGCATAAAGACAAGAGCTGGGTGCGTTCCTAGGTGCGTTCCTCGGTGCGTTTCCCTTTAGTTTGGCCGCAGTTAGCGCTCCCAAACTATTAAAGCAACATACGAGTTAGTGCCGTTATAGTATGTGGCATACCTTTTGGATGTGGCCTACGAATTTTTTCTTTGGTATAGTATGTGGCCTACCGGACTTTTCTTTCGGTATGGACCTGTCTCTGCTTTAATTACGCACACACACACACACACACACACACACACACACACACACACACACACACACACACACACACACACACACACACACACACATACATACACACACACAGAACAATATTGAATTATGATTACTTACTCGCAGACATTTTAGATCGATGCGTAGTGTAGCAATAGGATACAAATGACAAAAGGCATAGTAAAACACGATTGGTTTTTCCAACGTAATCACGAATTTATACATGATTTGAGATATGAGATATGAGATGAGATAATAAGGCTGTAAGCGATATAAAAGAAATAAGTTCAGCGAGAATATCTATTGTGCACCTTTGCAGTCTTCTCTATTATCCTTCGCTTGAGAGAATTTGCTTATCAAAAGTGAATTCATGTCTTATTCATAACATCTTTAGTGTACGAAACATGCAAAAAGAAATATTTACTTATTTGTTAGTATTCTTATATTTTTATATGCACATTTAACAGAAAAAGGATATATTCATAAATTTTCTTTTGTCTTTAATTAATTCATATGCTGATTATTGTTTTCTTTTTTGTTTATTTAACATTTATATTTTCAGTGATTTTCTAATTTCGTTGCTAACTAATTTGACCTTCTAGGAAACTTTTCTTCCACTGTATTCCATCCTATTTTTCTCTTTTTTTTTCCACTCGACTAGATACCACTCTCCCTCCCGCCTTCAAGAGTAGCCTCGCACGGGGAGCAAAATTAAAAAAGAGGAGCCTCTCGCGGAGAGCCAAATTAGTTGGCTTAGTCCTAGCAGCAAGGCATTCCACGTCCTTTTTTCTCTTATTTTTTTTTATTCTACTTCCGTTTCGTTCCTTCTCTCTCTCTCTCTCTCTCTCTCTCTCTCTCTCTCTCTCTCTCTCTCTCTCTCTCTCTCTCTCTCTCTCTCTCTCTCTCTCTCTCTCTCTCTCTCTCTCTCTCTCTCACTCTCTCTCTTTCCCTCCCCCTCTCTCTCCCTCCCCCCTCTCTCTCCCTCCCCCTCTCTCTCCTTCCATCTCTCTCCTTCCATCTCTCTCCTTCCATCTCTCTCCTTCCATCTCTCTCTCTCTCTCTCCTTCCATCTCTCTCTCTCTCTCTCTCTCTCTCTCTCTCTCTCTCTCTATCTATCTCTATCTCTCTCTCTCTCTCTCTCTCTCTCTCTCTCTCTCTCTCCGTCTCTATCTCTTTCTTTCTACATCTTAGCCCGGTGTCAGTTTTAATAAACAGAACCAGTCCTACACACTCCCACCGCGCCAGAATAATCAACGAACATGGGATGGTTGACTACCTGCTCCTCGACATATTTCAGTGAAGTTGACCGTTATGACTGTTAAAAACCGTTACGGTCGTTAAAAGCCCTTACGACCGCAGAGACATATTTTTTTTATGCGGTTAGATCGTTTGCCCTGCAGCGTGTACGGTGATTCGCTTCATTAATCATTATCGTCATGGGCATAAAATTTTGGCCTGTGGTCGGCGGTATTGTGGCCCAATTCCCTCCACTTCCGGGGTGGAATGTCCCAATTCGAGAGCCGGAATAGACCCATTTTAACATTTATCCATTTTTCTTGTACAACCTCTCCCATGGTGTTGGTGCAATTTCGCCTCAACAGTTCTGTAAGCGATTCTTGCATAACAAAAGCATAGACTATCAGCTTGAAGTGTTTGTGTATTACATATGTAATCCACGTCAAGCGGCACGTAGCTGCGGTCGAAGCCGTGGGCTTTGCCCTTTGCTCTTTGGGAACTGTTGGGATAGGTAAAATGCTGTCACTGCTGGGAATCGGATTGTGGTACGAACTTGCATTATATACGCTAAAGGTTGATATGTATTTGAAGGATTTGTTTGGAAAGAGTTAGCATTTCTGGGCATGGATGTGTCAGTAATTATCACATAATTACCAGCTCAAGAGGTATTACCGAAATAGCGCTTTATTCTGCTTTTTCTTTCGTGAACATACGAATACGCTGGCGTATGGCATTATAATACTCTTCTAAACCATTCCATGCGAAAAAGGTATTATTAAAAGAATATGGAGCCCCAGATATAATTAGGGTTATCATTGGACATCTATCATTCTACTCCACCACAGAAAATAATATATTTCTTTTTTGTAAAGTGTTTTTCTCATAAACCCACATTGACATCTATCATTCTACTCCACCACAGAAAATGATATATTTCTTTTTTGTAAAGTGTTTTTCTCATAAACCCACATTGCCTAGGTTTATACACAATGAAAATACACACCTTAGCGAAAGTAATTGTCTGGATGTTACTTAAGTGAAGTTAATATAATGGAAGGTTCGACTGAGATAAGTCTTACTCCTGTGTCAGTATAACATTCACTTAACAAGAGAAGATGGATTGGTGCTGTCCAGAGTAAATTACTGAGTGCTCGTCGTATTTCTTTTTTTTTCAGAAAGTTGTCCTACTTTATCAAACAAGTTATCTGCTTGAATGTCTCTCTGTATCTGCACGTTTACGTTCCTGACTGTGTTCTTCTCCAACCTGCTGAGGCTCCCAAAAATGAGATAAAAACATAGAAAAAAAAAAAATTAAGAAATATGAACACAACAATGCTACATCCTGGCAACAATCAACTTTTCTTTTTTCCTTTACTTCCTCGACCCACCAACGCCCAAAACCAAAACCGAAAACCAAAAACCAAAAACCAAACTGAAACTCAACAGAAAAACCTGTCATGCCTTGCAATGCAACAGAAAACGGAACATAAAGAAAAGAAATTCGAAAGTGGGAAGAAACGGAGAAAATTTTTGAGTGACTTATGAGGATGTTGAAGAAGAATGCGTGGAGAAAGACAAGGAGTTTGGGTCCCCTGGAGAAGACCGAAAGAAAGTTTGTCGAGTTCCTGCCTGTCCTCACGGGAGCGGGACAAACACAGAAACGGCAGCAGAAACTATAATAAGAAATATTATTTTTCTACACTCACACACACACACACACACACACACACACACACACACACACACACACACACACACACACACACACACACACACACACATACACAAACACACACACACACACACACACACACACACACACACACACACACACATATATATATAATATATATACATATATATGTGTATATATATATATATATGTGTGTGTGTGTGTGTGTGTGTTTATAAATATATATTAAATCTTACATTTACCTTTGGTTGAAATTCAATCTTACTCCAACATAAACCACATACCTGAAAAAAGAAAGGTAACAGTGTTATAATGGCAGTTTGGAATAATGAAATACATTACAATGAATGCAACATTTAACCTACATAGAAATTACATAAAACAGCTAGAAATTCTTTACGGAGTTTGAATTGTTGATATAATTCATATATTAAGTTAGGTTTCGCGAGGAACATTTAATATCCCTGCAGGCCACGTTTAGTCCACAGGCCAGTAAATGTGTCTCTTTTTTACTACATACATTAATAAAAGCCTTAATCCACCTTATAAAGGGGGTAGCCGAATCAAGTAGCATCTAGTCCCTTCGTTACGACCCATTTAGTCACCTATGGATGACACGCAAGGGGAACTCGGTCACAATATTCTTACCCTCCGTTGACGTATAGTTTACAAGATGAAGCTTTTTACTACGTTGACAATGATCACATACTTCTTTCTATATAACGCCGGATATTTTATTCATCTGATGGAGGTATGAACTACAAGTCAGAAGTCAGTTACAAACCTCAGCCGGTGTTAGCCAGAATGAAATATATAACAACCTTCAACGTGGCAAACGGGTCCATTAACGTAGTAAAGCCAGAATCTACAGCAGCGAAATGAACAACCTAGGCGGTTGTCTATCTTAAAGAGTAGAATTGAGATTGAATTGATCGCTAGACGGAAAGAATTGGGTGTAATTGACTTCTGGACCGCGGTGCGATAGAAGGCTGTAGGAAGAGGAGGTGGGTGGAGGTAAGGAGGAAGAGGAGGAAGAAGTGGAGGGAAGGAGGAGGAGGAGGAGGAGGAGGAGGAAGTAGGGGTTGATGGACAAGCGGTGATACTCTTTGATTCAAGTTTCAGTTTGCGTGAGACTGGTGAAGGGAGTTCCTTCACTTCTGCTTCCTTCTTCTCCTCCTCCTCTTCCTCCTCTTCCTCCTCCTCCTCCTCCTCCTCTTTCTCCTCTTCCTCCTCCTATTCCTACTCTTCTGCCTTCTACTCTTTCTTCGCTTTCTCCGTGGCTTCCTCCTCCTCCTCCTCATCTTCCTCCTCTCCCCCTTCTCCCCCTCCTCTTCCATCTGGTTGTTGTTCTGTTTAGTATTCTTTTCATCTTCCTTCCTCTCCTTCTTCTTTGTCTTCCTCTTCTTCTCCTTCTCATTATTATTATTGTTATCGTTATTATTATTCTCTTCTTTTCATATTTCTTCTCTTTCATCCTTTTGTTGTTGTTGTTGTTGTTGTTGTTCTTGTTCTCCTTCTCCTTCTCCTTCTCCTTCTTCTCCTTCTTCTCCTTCTTCTCCTTCTCCTTCTTCTCCTTCTTCTCCTTCTTCTCCTTCTTCTTCTTCTTCTTCTTCTCCTTCTTCTCCTTCTCTCCCTCTTCTACTTCTTTTTCTTTTCGTACTTCTCCTCCTCCTTTCCCTCCACGGAAGTGTTGGGGTCCCATTCTTGTTGATGGAATAAACCATTAAGTTTAATACAGACCTTCGCCTTGCAGCGATGGCACACCTGCCTTCCAACTTCCCTCTTTAGTTTCTTTACCTTATTTGGTTGACAGACAGGCGAACCTCCACCTGGACTCGAAGTCTCGTTTTGAAGAGACAGCTTCCCTCCATTCGTCCCATCACTCTTTGACATGAAGGGAATAGGGTGTGGAGGGGGGGAAGGGAGTAGGAAGAGGAAGGGGAGAGGGGAGGGGTCTGGAGGTAGAAAAGAGGTGAAGGGGAGGGAAGGAGAGAGGAGAGGGGGAAGAGGGAGGGAAGTGGAGAGGTTGAGAAAGAGCCATCTGTTGCAGAAGTGGAGGGTACTCACAAGGGAAAGGTGGAGAAGTGCAGATACAAGTGTGAGAGTCAAGCAAAAGGTATTGAAAAATAGAATTTTGGAACGAATGTGTCCAACAGTGGAACAATAATCTTTGCTGTAAATTTGGTAACAGTGCCAATAGACCGAAACGTCTCTAGTAGCAGTATTTGTAATTGTATATGGTAAAGCTAGACATAAGAAGGTAAACATGAAAAAGTAATAAGAAGAAAATAAGAAAAAAAATAGTAGTAAAAATAAGAATAAGAATAAAAGAAACTGTGAAAGTCGAGTTAAAAATGAAGGAGAAAACACTGTTAATGTTAACTTGATCATCGAACGCATTTTCCAAAAACTGAAGAGAATCATCCGTCTGCAGTGGGAACAGGACCATAAACCAAAAAGTGTGTCACGTGAAAAGATTACTATAGTAATCATGATAGTAACGTGATACCATTACTGGAATAGGTAATAACTCAAGAGTCATGGCGACGCCGTCGTGGCCTGAAACGGTAACGGTCGTCAGTTCCGTGCTGAATGAAGAGGCTTTTATGTTGACATTTTAGGGCTGTGTTCTTTATCGCCTCCCGGATACCCTATGGCTCCTCGCTGCCTTTGGTCCTTGAGAGATAGAGCACATTATGGGAATTTCTATGACGTTACAAAATAAGATATAAATATATATATATATGTATATATATATATATATATATATATATATATATATATATATAATATGGTCTAAGTCACTCGGCACTGGTAACGTTCTCGCCGCATAGGTTCGAGTCCTCAGGAGTACAACGTTACAATTTCTGTATGCGCCTTGATGGCTTAGAATTACAGTGCATTGTGGTTGATAATATATATATATATATATATATATATATATATATATACATATATATATATATATACATATATATATATATATATATATATATATATATATATATATATAGTAGCGCACCGTTTCCTGACCTGGAATAATTACACCTCTTGAGGGTGTTCAAACCAATTATAAGGGGTGCTGGGAAGCGATGCATACATACGCTTTCCTTCATCCTTCTAATAATATTATATCAGCTAGGGGGCACTAGACTGTTTTGACCTGACTATAGGGGTTGCTAGGGTCGGAAAGGTTTTGCAAACACTACTTTAGGTTGTCTGGATAATGTAAAAGTTAAGGTTATATAGTATTGCATTAACTATATACATTCCTATGAATACACGACGTCAATTAGACTTTTTTATCATTATAAACCGAAGAGATGTAAGAGGAAATGAAAACGAAAATGAAATAACAAAACATATGGGAAGTCGTTAAGGTTGTTGACCTTTCAGGGCTCAGCAATAAAAGTTAAGGCATGACGATGATTATATGACCTACGCAGACCCAAATGGTAATCCATCAGAAACGAGAAGAAAAGAAAAGAACGAAAGTAAAAGAAACTTGCTTGGAAAAGAAACGGGAAAGGGGAAAGAATACGTCATGGAATAACAAGAAAGGACAATGAACAATGTCGTGTCTTTGTGTGTGGGTAAGGAAATATCTATTATGCATGTATGTATACGAGTATGGAGATTAAATACAGGGTACACAAGATGATTAGTTATTTTAATATAAGAGCACATATATATTAACATGCATGCATACACAGTATGCGTTGAAGCACATGTACATTCGTACTCATACACATACATACGATTACATGAACCCGCACACACACACACACACACACGCACGTACACACACACACACACGCACGCACGCAAACACGTAAGTACACATTATCCCCTAATTAAAGGGAGACAGTAACGGCGTTTAGTATTAGAATGCCTTTTTCAAACCTTAAGTGGGAATCTATTTTGTATCCGCTGTGCTGCCAAAGTGTGTGTGTGTGTGTGTGTGTGTGTGTGTGTGTGTGTGTGTGTAGATGTTCATCTGGTTCCATCTATCTTTACATGCGTATATACGTGTAAGCGTCCTATGTATATATATATTTATGGATTTAGTTTATGTGTGACTTCTTGTGATGTATGTCTGTGTCGTCTGTCTTCCCCCATGCCCTTTGTGTTCTCCCACTCCTCTGTCTCCAAGTCTCCTTGTTTGTCTCTCCGCGCGCCAGACCGTCTCCACGCGAGACACCAATTCAAGTATGATGACTCCAAAGACAAGGGACGATATGGCTGAAGCTCATTAACTTGATGGACACGTCAATTGACGATCATGTTAGTAAAGAGCAAGACGAGAACGTCGTCCCCTCCTCCAGGAGGGTCTGAGGTGACTGTGCTTCAAGAAGAAAATAAACATTCCTACCCTCTTGTCCCTTCCTTCCCCCTCTTCCATCCACCCCTGTGCGGGGGCCTAAACCGATCATGTTTCTGAAGGAGAGGAGGATGTCTCCCTTCGTCATGTTTGTCAGGAAGAGGAGGAGAGACTCCCTTCTCTTGCAGGGTCCCAGGTGATCGTGTTCCCTCAGGAGGACTTGGCCAGTGGCCCTCAACATGTAGTCTATGGACCAAAGAGAGCCCCTAGTGGGTCCACAAATCAAAAGCTAGCAGTGTTAGTGAATGAATGTCGATTAAATTCAGTGTTGAAGTGGTCTCCAGGAGGTGAAGAAACAGAAACACATAAGAATGGAATTTGTGAGAAAAGAATGGAATTTGTGAGAAAATTTGTTTGAGAACCCTATTGTAGGTAATCGTGTGCGTAATATGACGGCCTTAGTATATTAAAATCAGGATTTGGTTAAACTTCACTAACTAAACGAATGATTTAATGTTAAACAGGACAAACATGTGCAAACTCACCATCTAAACAAAGAACTTCGTATCAGATTATGCTAAGCTCATATTAAGTGAAATTCACAACACTGACATGTTATCATTGACAAGGGAGGAGGAGGCAAGACCCTTCAGACACTTTTATGGAAACTGCACAAAGGTCTTCCAGAATAAAGAATCAGTCAGTCATTGATTTGGTTCTACAGGACTCTGAGAGTTCTTGGTTGGGCTTTGGTGCGCCTCTTCAGCTTCTGCCTTCACTCACAAGCTTATCACTATCTTCCATATCCTGTCACTTATTTTTTTATTTCATTTTTTTTTCTCCTTCCATATCCATCTTCGTCTTTTCTTTTTAATAATCTTGACATAAATGATCACTAATTGAATAGGATTGCATGTAAGTGTAGGGTGTGTGTGTGTGTGTGTGTGTGTGTGTGTGTGTGTGTGTGTGTGTGTGTGTGTGTGTGTGTGTGTGTGTGAGAGAGAGAGAGAGAGAGAGAGATAGAGAGAGATTGCGTGAGTGTATACGCTCCTCTCTGTGTGTTTTTTGTAAGTGCATATGCGTGTATGTACCTTACATGTATGTCTTTACATATGTTCACAGATGCTGAACCCCAAAAATGCTACTAAATTACCACAATACATAAACAACCATAGACCCACTTTCTTAAGTAGACGCATTAACCCACCTACATTAAATCCTCATACATAAAAATGATTTGTAAATGGCTTTTGAAAAGGGAATAACAAAGGAAAATGAAATACATACTTCAAAATTAGCAAGCAAATAAAACCCTGACTTGTGTATAGAAACATGGACGTGTTCATTAGCTTTAACCCATTAAACTCCGATGACAAGATGTCTTGTCATTTGGTAAAATAAAACAAAAAGTCATAAAACACCAAAATGTTTGATCAAACATTTTGGTGTTTTATGATTTTTTGTTTTATTTGACCAAATGACAAGACATCTTGTCATCGGAGTTTAATGGGTTAATGACACTGAAACTGAATGTGAAGAAGAGCATTGAGACCTTATTATGGTATGGCGCACACAGAGGATCTCCAAGTTCTCAGTATCTCTCCAAGAATCCCCCAACAACTTGTTCTTCTCTTTCTCTTCCTGTTTTCTCTGTACTCAATCCTCTCCCTTGTATCGCTTTCGTATCTTCTTCAATATTCATAGTCTCTTTCTACTCCCTGTCATACTTTTTTCCATGTTCCATTTTTTCTCCTTCGCCTCTTCTTTTACCTCCTAGTTCTCTTTCTCCTCCTTTCCTTCCTCCTCATACTCCTCCTCCTCCTCCTCCTCATACTCCTCCTCCTCCTCCTCCTCCTCCTGTTTCTCCTCTTTCTCTTTCTTTTTGTACATTTCTTTTTCCTTCTCATCCCCCTCCTACTCTTAGTCTTGTTTTTATTTTCGCTTCTATACCTCTTATCTCTCTTTTTCATCTTCCTTACCCTCGTCCTCCTCCTCCTTACCTTTCTTCTTTCTTTCATCGTCTCGTTCTATTCCTCTATTTTGTTTTTACCTCCTCCCCTTTCTCTTTTTTCTTTTATTTTTCTCTGCCCTTTGTCCTCGCTTCCTCACTCCTCTTCACCATTTTCTTTAATTTCTCCTCTCTTTTTTATTTTCTTTTTTCCTCCATGTTTTCTTGGTCCACCATTTCTTCTTTCTTTTTCCTCCTCTTGTTTCTTGGGCAGACATTTTCTATTCATTGTTTTTCTTTCCTCTTTGTCCCATCTTTTTTTTTCTACACTAAATCAACATGCATCGTTTAATCGTAAGTTTTTATCTGTTTCTCTTTTTCTCTCTCTCCACCTCTTTGCATCTCAATTTCCTCTTCATACTCTTTCCCAAAGTGAACCTTACAAATCGTACTCGATTTCACTTTACGCACGCGCGCGCACACACACACACACACACACACACACACACACACACAACCACACACACACAACCACACACACACAACCACACACACACACACACACACACACACACACACACACACACACACACACACACACACACACACACACACACACACGGCTCGGTGGCGGATTGGTAAAGCACCGGCCTCACAAGTCAGAGAACCGGGGTTCGATTCCCCGGTCGGGCGGAGATAAGTTGGGTTTGTCTCCTTTCACGTGTAGCCCCTGTTCACCTAGCAGCGAGTAGGTACGGGACGTTAGTCAAGGAGTTGTGACCTTGCTGTCCCGGTGTGTGGTGTGTGAGTGGTCTCAGACCTACCCAGAGATCGGCTAATAAGGAGCTCTGAGCTCACTGCCGTAGGGTGGTGTCTGGCTGTCTCGACAGAGACTGCAGCAGATCCGAGGTGAATACACACACACACACACACACACACACACACACACACACACACACACACACACACACACACACACACACACACACACACACACACACACACACACAGACAGACAGACAGACAGCGTACCCACCAGCTGTATTACCTGACTCCAGC
>NC_134799.1:43810962-43818462 GCF_046742065.1 Oratosquilla oratoria
GAGGATAAATTCTTCTAAGCAGAAGTGTGTGAATTAAGAGAGAGTAAAGCCTAATCATGTTGAAATTTGTTCTAGATTGTAGTGAAATATTGATCCAGATACTTTAATCTCTAAGATTAGATTATTATTTTCCTTCACCAATATCAATGTGTTAGATTTTTCAAACATACATTTTGTCAAACTCATCGATCATAATATTTTATATATAATCTACTTATTTATTAGTTCCGACATCATTAATGCTTTTCTCTTAACTTTTACTTTTATGTTTAGCTATTCATTTGATTTTGATTTGTATTGTTTTATTTACTTGTGTTATTACATTTCTTTAACCTTTTCTATTTCGTCTAATTTTTTCATATTTTGTTTTTGTTTTTTGTTCTTATCTTATTGGATTGCGTCTTATTATTTTGTATTCCACTGGAAAAAAAAAATATATATATATGTATATATGTATATATATATATATATATATATATATACATGTGTATATGTGTGTGTCTGCATACACTTTTCATCCTGCCTAGTCAGAGACCAATAGGTCTTCTATAGCAGACCTCATCCATCTTACTCCTTCGCGTTCCGTTATATCGTGTAACATCAAAAGAAAAAAAATATATAGAAAAAAAGGAGTCGGATGACAGGCTGAGAGGGATTCCCGAGGGAAAAGGGAGTGGTTGGGAGGAAGGAGGGGAGGAAGGAGTTGGGAAGATGTGGAAGTAGAGGTCTGCTTAAAGGAGACGCTCCGGCCCACTCGGAAGCTCCTCACCATAACATTAGTCTATGACGTAATGTTCTACAGTGTGGTTTTGTCGCAGTGTCCTGATAGGGGCTGTCTGAGACCAGTTATATGTGTCTCGACGCTCAAGATTTGACTGGAGGGCTTCTTTCAACTGAATAAAATGACTATGTGAATAACGCATTGCAAATATATTACATATATATATATATATATATACATATATATATATATAATATATATATAATATATGTACATATACACAAATATATGTATATGTATATATATATACACAAACACGTGTGTATATGTATATATATATATAATATATATATATATATATATATATATATATATATATATATATATATATATATATATGCTGGTACATTGTGACAAGTTGATGAAGGTGGAAAAAGAAGTCACGGGTCTAGTTTCGAGTTTCTGAGTTTATTACTGACCAGTTTCGCTCTATGCGTCTTAGGAAGAAGCATAGATGTAAACCGGTCAGGAATAAACTCGGAAACTCGGAACTAGACCCGTGACTTCTTATTCCAGCTTCATCATATATATATATATATATATATATATATATATATATATATATATATATTCTTTTTTTGTGTGACAAGCACCCCTAGGAACTCCGTGATTTATTACATCTTTCCCAAAATATCCCTCTCTTATCTAACACCGTTTCACTATTTTTGGACTTGTTATGTATAATAAAATCTTGTGGCATCCATTAACTACTCCAGGACTTCAGCCCACGGACTTCTCAGAAACTTTTGATGACCAACAGTCATCAGAATTTCTTAAAGATCTTAGGATAAAAATACTACTCGTCTTGTAATACAACGACATTCCACTTAAAAGACTTTGATATTCTCCTTTAACTGTATATTCTATTCTGACGAGAGGCAGATGGTTATTCTGAGCTTAGATGTTCAGTGACCTTCAATGTGAATAAAAAATTTATGTATTTTTTCTGGAGGATCTTAGAGGACTTGATCTTATGAGACTTCAGACAGAAGGCTAATTTCTTCTACTTTTTTAACTAAATTCTTTAATGTCTTTTGAAAAAAAAGGAACATAAGGTTGTTACCGAGATGGATAAGTTAATATCTCCCATAATGCCATAACGACGTCATAGCATCGTCCTCAGTTTCTCCATGACGTCATATCCGGCTCATCACGTGACAAGGGCCTGCTCCAAAGGCCTTCCGTCTTGAAGGTCTTATTTCTAAAGGCCCATATTTCTAAAGAACTTATTATGTAAGACCTGCCCTCTATGAGTTATTACTTTCGAAAGACCTCCTTTGTAAGACCTTCTTTTCTAAAGGTCTATAGATTTGTCATCATTCTGAACGGTGAGGTCCTATTATCCACCTGATCACGTGATGAGGTCTGGTCAGAAGGACATGATATGATTTGATGGTACGGTTTAACGTCACAAACTCCCCTCTATCGGTAGGCTAGGACGGTACCCCTCACAGAGAGGCTTTGTTTAACTTCGCCGGTGGCAGGGTTCGAACCGCCATCCCCTCGACCTTCGCCGCAAGTAACGACCACCTAACCCTTACTTTAGGGAGGCTTTTACCTCAGAAGGATATATTTCAATTTTTTTTTTTTTTTTTTTTTTTTGCAGATGGACTAACTTTAAGAAGATCTTGTTTTAAGAAGGTATCACTCATACGAAGTCCTACTTACAAAAAATCTTACTATTTAGAAAACCTTATTTGCAGAAGTCCCTTATTCCAGGTATTTTTTTCTTGAAGACGAACATCTTCTAGAAGGTCTTACTTTCGTTCTTGAAGTAGAAGACGTCAACCACCCTAACGCACACGAAAACTCGTGCATATATATGTATATATATATGTATGTATATATATATATATAAATATATATATAAACATACATATAATATATATATATATATATATATACATATATAATATATATATACATATATATATATATATATATATATATATATATATATATATATATATATATGCAGACTTGTACTGATAATTTCAGTGACCTATATTAAATCTTATTACTCCATAATCTAAGCACAAATACATCTAAGAAGACCAGAACTTTGTGAAGGTGGACAGACCGAAACCTATGTATTTCATTTTTTTTTTTTTTTTTCTAAATTGCAATGAAGTATTGATCTAGGTACTTTAATACCTTTTGATTTCCTGGTGGGGTTTGTTTCTCTGAGATAAATGAAATATTTTTGTGTCGTGCAAGTCAAGGCCTCAAGAATTACAGATTCTCTACAGTACTTAGGAAATGGCTGATATCTTTATTGGTTCTGCTTTTCTACTTGCTTTCATTACCAATTTTACTTCTTATTAGTTTTATACATTTTAGTTTCTATCACCATCAACCCTATTTGACTAGATTTCATTAATACTTCTACCCACTTTAATTATTTAATTGTCTCGATTTCTAGATTCTTTGACCATTTTTCATCTACACCCGCTCTAACTATTTCCCTGTTCTTCATGGATGATCCTTCGTTGGATGCTGCATGGGCGAACAGTCAATGCGTGCCTTGGCTGGACACCTACTTTATAAGAAGGATAAAGCTTTTTGGTTGTTTGTATGTATGTATGTATGTATGTATGTATATATGCATGTATGTATGTATGTATATATGCATGTATGTATGTATGCATATATATATATGTATGTATGTATGTATTTATGTATGTATATATGTTTGTGTATGTACATATGTATGTATTTATGTATGTATGTACATATGTATGTATATATATGTGTGTGTATGTATGTTCTTCGACCCACTTCTGCCTTCGAGTCTGCATCTTCGTCTTCGTTCCGGGTAGCGGTCTCCTCCTCCTCCTCCTCCTCCTCCTTCTCGGCGCTTTCGGTCGGCACTCTTCCCCCTTCCCAGACGTTTTCTGAGTCTTTCAAGAGCTCAAGCGCTCGACCTGTCTTGTCCTCATGGTCCAAGGGCTGTCCTTTGGCTTCCTTTGCAGAGCGTTATAACGCTACGATGCAACTTTCGCAGGGAAAGTTGAAAACTTAGTGGAAATGGGGTTCCTTTATCACATAAATAGTAGAGCAGCAACAATAGTATTGCTATATATTTTTTATTGTATTATCTTCATGATCTATTTAATTTTGTTTATTTGTTTGCTTTTTATTATACATATATATTGTGTGTGTGTGTGTGTGTGTGTGTGCGTGTGTGTGATTCACCATAGTCTTGGATCACGTGTTGGACTCGTGATCGACTGCTATTTCCCTTCCGGAAGAGAGTTCAGAGTTCATATATGACCGATTTATGGGTAATGCTGTGACCTTACACGCACACACCCCCAACTACCCGCCAGCGAGAGCTGGAGTAACGACCCGCAGCGCAGCGATACTGAAATTACTTCAGCCCTGGGCGGAATTCGAACCCGGACCGCCGTAGTGGCAGCCGAGAACTCTACCCCTACACCACGAGTGTGTGTGTGTGTGTGTGTGTGTGTGTGTGTGTGTGTGTGTGTGTGTGTGTGTGTGCGCTCGTGTGAGTGAGTGTAATTTATGTATATATATTATATGATATATATGAACCATTCATTTAAGAGGACTCAAGAAAATATGTCTGTGGTCATTTTTCTCTGAGAGGAGTTGGTTAAGAAAGTATCGGGGCGTGTTTTAACTCACAAAATGAAGAGACCTTTCGAGAACTGATTTTTTCCGGTGAATGAAATTGTCTGACATTTGGTAGAATAAGTTCTGTAATAATTTATGTTCGCATGGTTATACCACAAAAAATAATAAGAAAAACGAAAATGAGTTACTTTAAGTAGACTACATCTTTTTGGAAAATAAAAACTCAAAGGCGAATATGATATCCAGGTTAATATAAGTCAGATTAATATAGAACCACCCACATGTAGACAAGTTGTATTTAGGATGACATTCCTAAATCAGGCATGGAAGCACGTTTCTGTTTAAGCAGGAAAAATAGAAGATACCTGATATGATACATTTCTGTAATACATGCAGCTTAATTATTTTATATTACAAAGTTAATGATATGGGAACCCATAGATATGGGTTAGATGTAGCTGTTAATTTTTTCCAATTTGGTTTATTTTCTTGTTGGATTTCATAGGTGAGAAGCTATTTGGAAAAGAAAAGAAAAGAAAACAAAGAAAAGAAAAAAAATGGAACACTATTTTAGAGCTCCTGCTAATTCCTTCTCTCACAAAGTAATATTTACTCAAAAGACCCCAGCGTCAAAAAAAAAAAAAAAAAAAAAAAAAATCTTCTTTCAAAACCAAATCTTACCGCTGGAATTGAATCGTGTCATACTAAGGAGATAAGCCCACATAAAGAATCTCATTATAGGATAACTACGACATTTAAGAGGTACAGACATTAGTGACCTGTTTGTCGACAACCTTGTTTACTTACTCAGCTAGAGAGAGAACCCACTGAGGTACATTGGTGATCTTTCTAAAGAAAAAAGATTCATTTATTTTGTTATTTATCTATTTTTATACATATATTTTTCTTCTTTTTCAAGGTTTCCTGATTTATGATTTGGTTCTTTCTATAATGCCCTTTCTATAATGCCCTTCATCTTACTTTTTTCCTCTTTTTTTTTCTTCTCTTTAGTAAATTTTTCTAATTATTTAACCCTTCTCTTTCTCTTTATTCTTATTTTTTGGTCACCATTTTCTTGGTGCATTTCTTATCATTTTTCTTCACATTTCTCTATAAAATACTCTTCCAGCGGTACAGCTTGCCTCCGATCCCCCTTTTCAAAGATATTTCCTTTTCGGTTAGTTTCTCTTCCTACTCCTACTCCTGTTCCTCCTATTCCTCTTCCTTTTGCTCATGTCAGTCCACCTCTTCCTTTTGCTCCTGTCAGTCCACCTCTTCCTTTTCCTCTCCCTTTCCTCCTTTTATTTTTCCTCTTTCTCTTCCTCTTATTGTTACTCCCCTTCTGTACCTTTTCCTAATATTTCGCCTCCTCCTTCTCTTCCCTTTTTCTTCTCCTTCTCCTCCTTGTCTTCCAATTCCTCTTCTTCCCCTCCCTAGGTCTCTTATTTTACGTTCTCCTTCTCCTCCTCCTAGTCTTCCTGTTCCTCCTCCTCCTCCTCCAGCTCCTCCTCTTTCACCTTCTTCTCATCCTCTTCCAATTAACCTCCGTCCTTCAATTCGACTTCCTCCTCGAAATGACCTTTCTCCTCCAACTCGAGCCGGCTTGCTCCTTTGATTGCGCTTCTCATCAAATCCGACCTTTGCCCACTTCTGAGCTTCTTCGCCTTCTTCGTCTTCCCTAGCTCCCTATCCCCCCCTCTCTCTCTCTCTCTCTCTCTCTCTCTCTCTCTCTCTCTCTCTCTCTCTCTCTCTCTCTCTCTCTCTCTCTCTCTCTCTCTCTCTCTCTCTCTCTCTCTCTCTCTCTCTCTCTCTCTCTCTCTCTCTCTCTCTCTCTCTCTCTCTCTCTCTCTCTCTTTCTTTCTCCATCTTCTCTTCACCTTCCTCCTCCTTTTTTCTTTTTCGTTTTTTTTTCTTTCTCCCCATTTTCCACCCACATTTACTTCATTTTTCATTTTCGATTTATTTCTTTACTTTCTTCTTCGTTTTTTCCTTCTCCTCCCCACTCGTTCTTCTCTCCCACTACTTTCTCTTTACTCCTCCATATGTTTCTCTTCCTCGTCCTCCTATCCTCCTTTTCCACATCCTCTTCCTACTCCTCCTTTCCCTCCCTTGATTATTCCTCTTCTTCTTCTCCTTCTTTTCTTCGTCTTCCTCATCCTTCTCTTTCTTCTCTCCTTCCTTTTCCTCCCTCTTTACCTCCATTTACTTCTTCCTCATGTTTATTCTCCCCTTCCCTTTTCTCGTTCTCTTCCTCCACATCTTCCTCCTACTCCTCCTCCTCCTCCTACTTCTCTTTCTTCTCTCTTTTTTTTTCTTCACCCTCCTTTTCCTCCTGTCCCTCCTCCTTCTCATCCTCGTTCTCTTTCTCCTCCTACTCCTCCTCTTGCTCCTCCTCCTCCTCCTGTCTTTCCTCCAAGATAAACACATCACAACCATTTCTTCTGTTCGCTCTCCCACGGCAGATCCTTTCATCACTTCTCATTGATCCATTTCCCCGTTCTCAAGTGTCACTCTTCCTCCCACCGCTGCCACCATTAGATTTAAGGTTTCTTCTTTCCCGTGTGCTCCACATTTTTATTTATTTTTTATTTATTTATTTGTTTATTTATTTATTTATTTATTTTTGAGAGAGAGAGAGGGAGGGAAGGACAGTTCTCTCTTTGCTAATTTTGTAGCAGTTACACTTTGTAATTGAAGGGTCTTGATTAAATTAAGGTGATTTTTAGATTGCCGTAGGATTGGAGACGGCCATGATTTTATTTAGATGAATTTATATGTTTTCGCATAGCAAGAAACGCTTTTGTGTTTTGACCTTTTATGATCGAGGAGTTCCTCACACCTGATTAGAATTACCTGGCGTTCACCATAGTAAGATATTAGAATCAAATGGCCAACATAATACTAGTCCTTGTTTGAACAAGGCAATCTTGTGGTTGTCAAGTATACAATTTATCACTGTACTACAATGTCCCACATACAAATACCCTCACAAGCACACAAATATAATAAAACACGAACACACACACACAGACACACACACACACACACACACACACGCACACACGCACACACATATACACACACGCACGCGCAAACACATAGCATAATATGTTTTTCTCAGA
>NC_134799.1:43835962-43838462 GCF_046742065.1 Oratosquilla oratoria
AAATAAGAAATGCATATGAATGCGTAGCGTGCATATACATATAGATGATACGTACTACCGCACACGTGCGCGCGCACACACACAAGCATTCACTTACACACACACACACACACACACACACACACACACACACACACACACACACACACACACACGTGTCCACAGAAACACAAGGAAACAGAATTGAATACAAATGCTTCATAACATCAATGAACAAAAATTGAGAAGCACATCTAGTCCCATTTACCTTATATATGCTTATAGTAAATAAATCCTCGGGTGAGTTCGGAGGCTTGTAATCAACTGAATGAAATCGTCTACAGGAGGAGGGAATAAAACAGAAGTAAAATGAGGTCGCCATCATATTGATATTATGCATAATTTGTTATTCTACTAGACATACTATCTCGTACGCTAACGTAGAAGAACCAGCAAACTTAATGAAATAGCCTAACAACGACTAGAATGAAGAGTCTAAGGACCATATATCCAAGCATTTCACAAGCCTTGGTGAAGGTTTTCTGTAATTAGAAATTAGAGTTTCCTTGTTAAAGTTTTCTAGTTAATATAATCAGGTTTACTGGATTATATAGAAAAATCTATCGGTAGTTTTTCTAAGTAGTTAATAAATTTATTAGATTATAATTTCTAAAGATAGAAAGCGTTTGAAAGGCTGGCGGAAGGGTTAAAAGTGCGACCACCTCTTTTCTACTGAGTGTTTACTGAAAAGCTGAATTGGAGAGGCAGGACGCAGAATATAGATAAACAAATAAACATAGTTTTTTAAAAGATTTATATAAATAGATATTTAGATAAATGAGCAAATGAATAATAAGATAGATAAAATGTATACATAAAAATACATAATTAGATAAATAAATAGATAAATGAAATGAATAAGTAAATTAAGAAAAATAATATATAAATAAACATAAATAAATATATAAATAAGTACATATATAAATAAATGAATAAATGAACAAGTAAATAAATAAGTAAATGAATACATGAATGAATAAATAAACAAATAAACAAATGATTAAGAAAGTAAATATAAAAATCAATTAATCAATCAATAAGTTAATCAACCAATTATCAATCAAACAATAAAATAAAGTAAAATGAAGGTGTTGATACCACTCCTCATGAAGACGTCAACATGCTAAATCCAACTGAAGATTGTCCACAAATATTAGGACAGGAGCGTTGGAGAATCTACAGTCTATAATAACAACACTGACACCTTATGTCCCTTTGACAGCGGAAGGTCTCCCACAACTAAATAAAATCATCTTAAAGGAGCAAGAAGGAATCCTACCTGTCATCTGCGTTGAAAGGGGTTAAGATTGTATGAAAATAAATAGATTTATATATTTCACGATACGTACATATATACATTCCCTCATACATTTAAACCCTTTAGAATTATGGAGTACTTTATTTATTCTATTCTGGTTAAGTGTAAATTGATTTAGGTACCCTTCTTGGTGTATCAATCGGTGAAGATATATTTCAGATTGAAGGGCGCATCTTGAACTACAGTGATGGACAATTTAGGTCATTCATATGTTATCCATTATGTATTGAAACTATGGAAATATATATTACATTATTAAGGATTTAATATGTAACGCTATACACTCTTTCTCATATAAAAAAAATTCTAATACAACATCGTATTAATGCTTAAACAACTTGAGAGATATTTTTATACTTATGACGTATTAAGGGTTAGGCTCGGGCGTTTACAAGTAGACCACTAGAACGCATATTTCTCGTGTACGCTGAAACGCATTTAGTCTACAAGGACAGAGTAAACAAGTCGTCTTTGTAGATGACATCAGCGCCATGTGTGACACGATCCCTTTTCTGACACTTGACCCGGCACTTAAAAGAAAAGGAAAAAAGAAAGAAAAAAAAAATCTTCCTACACGACCGCATTCGTCACTTTTTCAATCTACTGTACTAATGAGTCTCAACTTCATCGTTGGAAATTTACAAATCAAGACAACAACACGGCTCTCGCAACCAAAATCATAGATTTCACTACTACCTGTAGGATTCTGCGCCCATTACTATGGTTCTTATGATATGATTCAATATGGAAATGACCTTGGTAACGTCATAGCGTCTTTTTACAGTACATCGTTATCATCAGCCGAGAGATTAAGTTTCTTTCCCTCCCCCCCCTCTCTCTGTTTCTCTCTCTCTCTCTTTCTTTTTCTCCCTCTTTCTTTTTGTCCCTCTTTCTTTTTGTGAATATTAATACATGTAAATACATACACACACACACACACACACACACACACACACACACACACACACACATATATATATATATGTATATATATATATTTATATATATATATATATATATATATATATATATATATATATATATATATATATGTATATATATATTACGAATACAATCTGGTATCGTCCCCGTTACGGACTACACACCTGCTAGCTGCTCATTTCCGCACAGCCGTGCCCCGAG
>NC_134799.1:43843462-43845962 GCF_046742065.1 Oratosquilla oratoria
TTATTTTGATATTGTTCGATGCTGAACAATCCTGAACAAATTTGAAGAATGAAGAATTTATTGTTGAATATCTTAATCACTTGTTGATTGGTGGATTTTAAAAGACGATATTGATATGTGTTGACGTTTACTAACTTAGATATTGTCGAATTTTAGACTTGAATATATACTAAACATTTCATACTGTAAGTTGTTCGAAAATAGAAGGGTTGCAGTTGAATGATAAAGCTACTTATTGTTGGGTTTTTAACATTTCGTATATATCAAGTACTGAAACTGTTGCATATGAATTTAATGGATAATTATAATGAAGATATTTTTTCTTGGACTCTGAATACTCTGCATTATATTTGGCATAAAATAGATTAGATATAAACGATAATTAAGAAAATTATTGCTGCCATTACTTATTTTTTCTGGTGTTGAAGTTATTAGTCATTGCTAGAGGGGTGAAGATTATGATTGCCTCTGGTTACATATTGACGAAGTTGGTTATGGCTTTTTCTTAAAGTTGGCTGGCTGGATGGTTTCCTTTATAATAAATGCGTTTTTTTTTTTTTAGTATTCCAGATCTCTATAATAACAATAACCACAGTATGAAAATATGTAGATGATTGTAATGATCATAATGATAATGATAATACATACCATAATACCAAAAGGTCTTATCTCCCTTTTAAGGAGGATACCTGAGTCGAACTACACACCTAACGTATACTTATCCCACAACCATCCAAAACCCATTCGTCCCCTGTTCTATCTTAACCACTTCAGTGTGAGTCAAATTCTCACGGGCAACGTCGGCTGCCATATGTACGATGCATCACATTACTCGCATTATAAGATATAAAGTCAATGCTGTATTTCTCGTTCTCTTTTACTCTGAGTAATAATAAACACAGAACCAGTTCACAGAATCCGGGGATAACTCGTGTACAACTACAAATATATATATATATATATATAATATATATATATATATATATATATATATAATCAAGACACCGAATTGCTGGTACTGAATAAAATTACACAAATATATGCAACTCTTGTTCAAAATATATGAGAAGTCCTGTACAAAAAAAAAATGACAAAAGAATGTGTCTAGAAAAGGTAATAACAAATTGAGATGTAGTGTTGTTAGAAATCGTGGGTCATAGCAATTGTTGGTGTTGTTATGGACTATAGTTATCCAGCGCTTCTATCTTCGTGGACAATCTCACGCCGCTGTCATACGGGGTATAGCAGTAATATAAAAGAAAAATGTAGGTTCAGATACAAGATTGAGCAAAACGAGATTGTAAATTTGCTAGAAACATAAAGAATTAGGCGTCTTAGGAAAGAACAGAGAATAGAGTACCTGCACAGTCATCAAGGTGAAGGAAATGATAGCTATTGTGCGAAAAACACATTCAGTTAAGATACTACAATTATGTGCATTATCATGAAGAGTTAGTACAGTGTGTGATGTAAGTTCATCTGTAGAGATTGATGATCAGGACCTATTATTGGTATGAAAAATTGATGGTGATACCTATGATTAAAAGCCAAATCATTGCGCGAGAGAAGATAACTCACTGTTGGTTCTGGAAAATGAGAATTTACGTCAACATAAGTAATAAGGTGCGAATGGATACCATAATCTTTGTGCTTATTTACTGTCCACACATAAAGAACCAAAGTAACATTCTCTGTAGGAACTTGTTATTTTTCAAAATATAAGTAAGTACTCCATAAACCAAGAACAATTATGGAACTACCAAGCCCTTACCGGAAATAGATGAACTAAATATATCAACGTAATTAAGAGGATAATTAAGGCTTTTTATTATTTATTATGTTCTTATCATCCTGCAAGATACGAATGTCAAACGGTTATGGTAGCAGAGGTACTAGCCTCCTACGTTGAAATAGCGAATATTTAACATTCCTAATGAACCAGAGACAGTAATGGATTTTAAATAGATAATTCTTGTGTAATCGTCTGCATTGCGCAAAAGTGCACTAGCCTCTTCAATAAGTACGGAATGTGTAACAAGTCCCTATTTCCATCATGTTCGTTGTAACGTACATTGTAAAGAATCTTTATTTTACATTATGTTAGTGAATATATATATATATATATATATATATATATATATATATATATATGTATATGTATATATATATGTATATGTGTGTATATATGTATATGTATATATATATATGTATATGTATATATATATATATATATATATATATATATATATATATAAAACATATATATATATATATACACACACACACACACACCGGAAAAAATCCTCACTGAACAGGCTCTCCTCGTCTCTCTCTGATAACCTTAGTTTGATTTTATGGGGTCTGGGAAGTGTATGGATGAGACCTCTGTAATCACAGTAATTACGGAAGTCTCCTCCATACACTTCCCAAACTCCTTAAAGAAAAAATAAGGTCTTTAGGGGAGCTGAGAAGAGCTTAATCAGTAAGGAACTTTCCGGTC
>NC_134799.1:43853462-43855962 GCF_046742065.1 Oratosquilla oratoria
GAAATAAGCATTAAAACAATAAATGGAAAGTAATAGATGAAAAGACAAAAAAATGAAAAAATAAAAAAATAAAGACAGAATATCGACAACAGAATTTAAAGCTATAATGCGAAATGCCCCTTTTCCGAATTACATCAAATGAGTCAATCACCTAGTCTGATCACCCTGATTAGAGGCCCTATGTTTTTAGGCCTGTTATTAGCAATTTAACCTAATCTAGATTATCATTTCATTGGGGATGTCTTTCATCGGATTAGGAAAATGATGTTGCGTGTAAACACAAATAGTATAAATTAGGAATAGTCATCATAATCGTTGGCATAATTAAAAGTCAAATTTTACGTAATGATCAGTATAGCAGTTTAAGGTTGTGTGCTCCCTAAATTTCTGTAACTTTTTCTGCGACCCAGTTCCCCCTTTTTATCCTCCCCCGTCCTCTCCTCTCCAAGGTTTCAACAGGTTTTGTTGTTTAATGATATTGAGCAAAAAATTAACATATTTCTTCTCCGTCCCTCTAGAAAATCCCTGACGAACAATGATGTCAGAGCAAATTTCTTCTTACACTATTATATAAATCTAGTCAGACTTCTACAAACGCTATTGTACACAAACACTATTGTACACATGTGCGTTGAGAAGATGAACTAACTAATACAAAATTCATGATCATAATGTGGCACCACTGGCCAGTGTACCGCGGCACACAGTTTGAGAAACGCTCACATAACTCTTCACTAACCACATATGGAGTAATGACTGAATGCTTCATCCCGTCACTATTCTGGGGAGTTTAGCAATTTCCCTTGGGAAAGAGTCATGAAACATTCTTTTATGATTGGGGACTATTTTCCACTCAAGAAAGAATGCTGACCACTTCTGCTATTATCCCTCCGTTCTGCGGCCCTCCTTGAAGCTCTCCTGTACTACATTTTAGGTTCCACTCTTTCTAGACGATGGTTATTACTAAACTATTATGGAAGGGGTACCATCATAGTCTTGTGTTGGCACGCAGACGTACAGAAGCAGCAAGCAATCCCGAGGGGCATACGTCAGGAGTCGCTTAACAGTGACCAAAGCAGGACAAGTACCGGCTAGTCGGAGGCGGACTTAAAGGGTTTACGTGATGCAAGACGAGATTGAAACAAACCCACCATTACGCCACTGACACGAAAGTGTTGCCTTGTGTTTGGGCCCACTTTGCAGAAACGTAATACCAAGGGACACTTAGAACCTGGACTCGAAGACTGAAAAGACGAAATTTACTGAGGAGTGGGTTTATATACATCGTATTGTCATTCAAGCCGCCTGTTCCGTTACAACCGTCAGTTACAGCTATGCATTTGAAGTGTAGCTTTGTAGATGTTGAGGTCTGCGTGTTTTGTCATTGATTTTAGTTAAAATGTGCACCTTGTGGCGTGTTGATATCGATCTCACCTCCTCAGTGAGGAGGACTTCACTTCGATTCTAATGAGAGCCCTATTAACCCCCCGCTGTCATAATCTAGAAC
Organism: Oratosquilla oratoria; assembly: GCF_046742065.1. Classification (NCBI taxonomy): domain Eukaryota; kingdom Metazoa; phylum Arthropoda; class Malacostraca; order Stomatopoda; family Squillidae; genus Oratosquilla; species Oratosquilla oratoria. Next base: position 43,854,970 of record NC_134799.1, read on the forward strand.
CTATTTCGCCATTACCATGCTTCTAAGTACTGAAAGTGTTAACATGTGTGTCTACAACTTTGAGAATCCACTGCAGAACCCCCTATCTATCCTATACCTTTGGTGCCCGTACTGTACACGTAAAAGCATTCATAACTCTAGTAAGAAATGACAAAATACGATTCGATGTATCGTCCGTTTACTTTGAAGTTATACTATAAGTTGTGTAACAGAAGTATTTCGAATGTTTGCATGATGTCCAGGGAATAAGTATGTTAATAAAGAAATAAATGAAAAAAGGGGAGGAATCAGACAAAATTTGGTAAACAAAATTAATCAAGGAAAGAGATACTAAAAAGATAAAGAAAAATATAGATGTGATACTCATTGAACAAATGGGTATGTTTATAAAGAAATAATGGAAAAAGGGGAGGAATCAGACAAAACTTAGTAAACAAAATTAATCAAGAAAAGAGATAATAAAATAAAAAGATCAAGAAAAATATAGATGTGACACGCACTGAACAAATGTGGTAAAAGGAAACCTGATAAACAGAGTGAATAGTAGAAATAAAGAAAATTAGACTTAAAATAGGAACTGAGCGAGAATGAGTGACAAACACCATACACAGAGCAGTTGATAACTGACATACAATGACAGGCGAAAAGAAAACGTTTAATAAAGATGAATAACAAAAGAAAGTCGGAGGAGGACGAGAATACAACGAAAACGGAGAAAAACTGGATGTTGAATAGGGGGAAATAGGAAGAAAGGCATTGTACAGGAAAAGGTGAATAAAAATGGGAACGAAAATGGGAGCTAAAATAGAACATGGTAGACAAGAGAAACAAAAATATACAAAAGATTGTAAAGAAAAATGGGGTTTGATCAAGATAGGCTGGATTGCCTTTGTTACTTATGGGGTATCAAAGGGATTAATAGAATACCCTAGCGGCCTTTAGGCTAAATGAAAATTGACAACAATGCGTAGGTTGTGTAAGATAGAGCAAAAT
>NC_134799.1:43865962-43868462 GCF_046742065.1 Oratosquilla oratoria
AACTTTGGCGAGTGAAATTACACTAAGTCTACCAAAACAATTTGTAAAATGAGTCGACATTTCGAAGGATTAATTGAGACTGTTTTGGTAATCCTTTCGGCACACAAGCCCCTCAATTTAATTAGATACCCTAGAATCAGATAAGTAAAATAGATTTAGAAAATTATACTTTTTTTTCCCTGAGTGACTCTGAGATTCTCTTATCCCAGCTGCTTCCATTTGGCTTAAAAAAAAAAAAAAAAAATCTCTATACTGACTTTCATTTGCTATGCTTTATTTTTCTGTTTTCCTAGAGCGGCTCTCTACTGGTCCACTGTTTTGTTAAATAAGTAAAAAATATATATATAAAATCAGCACATTGAAGCTGTCAATTACACAAGAGGTGTAGCACTATCATGTCTTTGGTTGTATGGTATATTGTATGTGGACCAAAATGTTGATGAACATACAGTGGCGACACTGGCACCACCGAATGATGCGGATTTGGCGCCGGTGGGGCTCTATTCGGGGGGAAACAGGGGAGATGGATAAGAGGAGGGAGAAGGGGAGGCGAGGAGGAGAAGGAAAAGAATAAAGTAGCTTGGAAATGGAGATGGAAGGGGGAAAGAGTGATTTATTTATTTCTTATAATTTTATTGATTTATTTATTCATTCATTCATTTATTATTTGTTCATTTATTAACTAGTTAACTTATTCATTTATGTAGCTATTTATTTTGCCACTAATAATCTGCACTTATATCCTTAGGAACAATATTGTACTAAACATAAATCATAGAGTTGTTGAATAATAAATTTAAGGAGAGAAACAAAAAGAGTCGGTTGCAGAACTTAAAAATTATCAGCGTTATAGATATTTTTTCTATTTATCAATTTTTTGAGTGAAAATTATTCTCCAGTTGCAAGAGAATGCTGCCTGATCTTGGCTTGTAGGGATGCGACTAAAGTCCTGAACCTCTTTATTACGAGCCAAATGCTCGCGGTCAGCATCAGCTGCCTGATGTAAGATGATTCGATGACGCATGACAATACTCGCGTTGTGAAATGTAAACTTAGCTGTGTTACTCGATCTCTTTCACTCTGAATATTTATAACCACAGGATATATGATCAAGCTAGTTTACATATGGGGGTTACTCAGCTACAACTACAAAATAAATATAATCAGGACGCCGACGTAGGAATCATCGTATCACAGGGCTTAAAATACTACCAGTATAGAATTTATGCAACCAGTTACCCTATTATCTAGGAGGGACCCAAATACACTGAAAGGTACATTGATATACGGTATATCTATATGAAGTTTAATTAATTATTTCATATCTACAGTATTTCGGTAATATAAGCATATGGGGTTTATTCAGCAAAAATAAAATATGTGTCAAGTAGAATATTGAGAGACAAGGGTAGGAATGTATTTACTATACATCTATGTCTTTTAGACAGAATCAATCATGCTGACAAAAATCAAACTGCTTAATAGCTTTTTCCTTAGACGATATATGATGGATTGATTATTTGCTTTATTGGTCAATCTACCTCAGCTACTAATCAATGTGATTAGAAGTGACAGACAAAAATGTATCTTTACCACCGCTCTTGGCTCCATCTTTACCCGACCGGCCCATTCACCTCAGTCCTATGAGAGACAAAGGAAATCAATTATACGTCTGGCCAGGTCCACTATGCTGAGCCCGCGATAAAAGTTTCTTCTTTTACTCTTTATAGAACGACAGAAAAAAAGATATATTCTATCCCTAACGTTTTATCTTTCTCACTTTTATTTTTGTTTCGGTCTTTTTCTTACACACACACACACACACACACACACACACACACACACACACACACACACACACACACACACACACACATGTATATATATATATATATTTATGTATATATATATAATATACATATATATATATATATATATATATATATATATATGTATATATAATATATATATGTATATTATCAATATTACTAAGGTTCCCATTATTCAACAGGGAACGAACTTAAACAGCTCGAACACAAAACCAATTTAGTGTTTGTTTTTCTCAGAATATTCTAATCCAAGTATAATATAATGCATTACAAGTCGCTCAAAGTCCATCTTCGGACAATTTGCGTCAGATTGAGTCAGACTTTGAACTAATTATATGTTAAATTTCGTCCGCATTGTGAAATTGTTCATGGGAAGAGGTCCACAGAGTATTTGGTAAATATACATTCCTCGCGTTGTGATCCTTTGCATATTCTTGTCCACTGGCTTCCTGGTGAGGATATATGAGAAATACACACACACACACACACACACACACACACACACACACACACACACACACACACACACACACACACACACACACACACACACACACACACACATACGTGTATATACTGTATATATTCGTGTGTGTGTGTGTGTGTGTGTGTGTGTGTGTGTGTGTGTGTGTGTGTGTGATTGTGCGGGTATCTGTGTGTGGGCTTGTGGG
>NC_134799.1:43875962-43878462 GCF_046742065.1 Oratosquilla oratoria
TTCGCGTTTTTTATTTCCTTTCTATCACCTCTCCACACTCTATGATGTTCCGTTCTTTGTGTTTCCATCTCCGCTTTCTCCACCTTTTCACATTTACTCTTTCCACCTTCCCTTCGCCATGTTTTCTCTCCTCGTCTTTCCCTTCTGACAATACGGCCATACATATATCAAAAGGCTCTTTCCCTCCTTTAAAGGGGGTGTCTTAAACCTAAATTAACGCGGAAGCTCAACCATAAGTCTTTCTTCTGTCGACCTTCTTCATCTACAAGGATGAAAAAAATAAATAGATAAATAAAAATAATAAAAAAAATAATATAATAACAATAATAACTAATAATAACAATAATGATAATGATAACTAGTAATAATAATAATAATAATAATAATAAAAGAAGTAAGTAAATAAGTAAATAAAAATCAATACCCAGCTCTTTGTTCAAAATTCTTTTATTAAGTAAATATGGTCAATGTTAATTAACACGATAGAATAAGAATATATGTAGTACGCCCCTCCATGGTGTTGAGCTTCATAATTATTTGTACAAAAACAAACATTTAGGCTGAAATTCCCCCGAGATAAGTGGTGCAACGAAAACACTACAGAAGCGCCAGTGTATCCTGAACACAAAAATAGTACATGCTGTATGCTTGTAGGAACACAAACAAGTAAACACACAACGTTACAGTAATTTAGAAACTAGAATGAAGTTTTACGATGAATCGTAGTATAGAAGAATTTTTTTTTTTATAATAATAACAATGATAATGGTAATAACAAGAAACAATAATAATATTAGTAAGATAATAATAATAATAGTAAGATAATAATAATAATGATAATAATAATGACAATAATAGTTATAATAATATTGATAAGAATAACAATAATGACAATTATAATAATAATTATATAACTTCTATATTTTTACTATTATCATCATTATTGTCATCATTATCTTTATTATCATTATCGTTATTATTGCTTTACTTGTTGAAAACAATTCTCTAAAGTCAGTTATTTGTACTTTGTTGTTGATCAGTGTATTTTCACAACCAGGGATTTTGATCAATTTCACAAATACGGAATTCATCAATAATTTTTATTTGATGTTTAAGTAAGCAGTCAAGTAAATATATGTACTATAATTTATCTATCAGTTTTCAATAATAAGCCTCATGTTATGGCAACATCTTCGTCATAACAGCATCTGATTGGCTGCTGAGCTCGATCTTTTATAAAACAGCCAATCGCGTACAGTCTTGATAATGTTGCCGTAACACGAGGTTTATTATTAACGAAGTCACCAGGAGGAGGCCTACAACAAGAGGAACGTGTCCTGAAACCTTTCGTTCTTGAGGACATTATATCTTTTCCCTCAGAGTCCTTCTCCTTTACAGCTTAGGAACTAAACTCTTGGTCCTGCTGTTGGTCTTCTGCTACATAATTTTGGACTCTGGCAGATGGGGATCAGGTAAAGATAGCTCTTCGGCTACAAGGACCTAAGATAAAAGATCAAACAAATAGTTGTTTAATGGGCGGGAGATGAGGAAAGGGTAGGTGCATGCTTTGACCATCCACCTCTTTCATAAGAGAAGATTTTTTTTTTTTTTTTTGGTATATGCGCTACGGAGAAGGTGCCACCTGCAAAATAATAAGGAAAATGCCACTTGGCACAGAAAAGTCTTTTTGAGCTGTGTTATAAGTCTCCTGAGACCCCCAAAAGCTCTCTTGATGTAGAAGATCTGACCTTTTGCCCCTCTTCATTAAAAAAATGGGAATGTATTACAGCGGATAGTAATGCGTCTCCGTTGCCATATCCATCATCTGGGAAGGCTAACCGTGCCAGGATGTCCCAAAAGATTTAAAAAACAAAAGAATCACGAATAGAAATGTCGACAAATTTACACACAAACACACAGGCACTCTCTCGCTTTTCTATCTTCATCCCTCCCTTTCCTTCCCCATATACCCTTTACTCCCTCCCCACCTTCCTTACTTCCCAAATATTTCCTCATCTCTTCTTTCCCTTTTACCTCATTCCCTATTCCCTTTTCGTTTCTCTATACCCACCCCTTCCCTTTATTCCCATACCTTCTATTCCCCATAGATTTCCAGACAAACATCATAACACAAACAAGAACAGAGAAGGTTTATCTCTGAGCTTGGCACGGAGAGCCCATAGAGGAGATCATCAACATAACAAGCCACTATGCTACATACTGTACAAGTTCCATGGATTCTGGGCCTAAAAAGTCTTTTTTTTTTTGTGAGAGCCTGAGGCGCCTCACTCACCGGAGGGTCTTTCAAGAACGCAGACCCTCTCACGGATTCTGTGTGTGTTTCTTTCAGTCGGGAGAAGTCGCCCGTCCACAACCAAAATTAGTATGAAAGCGAATTTGTGTGGCTGAATTTTTCAGTAGTTAAGATTTTTTTTTTTCTAATTTCATGAACTCAGTCTTCAAAAGCCTAAGGTTTTGAGAAAAAAAAATCTTCAAGAAA
>NC_134799.1:43888462-43893462 GCF_046742065.1 Oratosquilla oratoria
ATATCTATATACATATATATATATATATATGATATATTTATATATGTATATATATATACATATATATATATATATACATATATACAATATTCATGCATATGAGAACACTAGAAAATTAAATCATAAAATACATCGATACACAACGGCAATAGTCTAGAAAAGAAGACGATAAAGTTTACGACTGAGTGCAAAAATATTTTCTACGAATATCAATCATTCCATAAAATAAGAAAGAAAAGAGAAATAAAAGTGAAATTCAAGAATGAAGGCGAAAAATATTCAAAATAGCGTGCAAAGGAATATCTTCTCTACATACGTTAACATACATATTCTCACGCGTAGATATAAACTTGAGACGAGAGTAGATAATGATGTCTAAATGTATATATATATATATATATATATATATATATATATATATATATATACATATATAAATATATATATATATATATATATATATATATACATATATACATATTGATAATAAGGATACCACTACAGCAATTTTTTTTAGATCATAGCATAAGCATAATCAAAATAGACTAAGGCAACGACAAAAGATTAACTTCTAAGAGATCGAGCCGAAATATGATAATAAACTTATGAACGATGCAAGTCTGAAAGAACCATTACATTTTGGAAAATAACATTATAAAAGAGCGCACAGTTTACACACTTAATAGAGAAAATTTCTATTTACCTATCACTCGTTCTGCAAGCGAACGCAGGGTACCTGTAAGGAACACTTTGTTAAATTATTAAGTCTTTATATTATGTATATTTGTACCAAAAAATAAGTACATTGTATTGTACGAGGAAAAGTGATTTGTTTGAATGATTTACTAAAAAGAAACCTGTAACTTTAACACGCACGCACACACACACACACACACACACACACACACACACACACACACACACACACACACACACACACACACACACACACACACACACATACACACTATAGATGAGATAAACCTAAGATTACAATTTCCTTCTAATTGAGCCACAATTACAGTTATTACCGCTGGTGGCCTTTGTATGTCGTCGTCGTTATCGTCGTCGTCGTCGTCGTCATCGTCGTCGTCATCGTCATCATCGTCGTCGTCGTCGTCGTCGTCATCATCATCATCATCATCATCATCATCATCATCATCATCATCATCATCATCATCATCATCATCATCATCATCATCATCATCATCATCATCATCATCATCATCATCATCATCATCATCATCATCATCATCATCATCATCATCATCATCATCATCATCATCATCATCATCATCATCGCTGTTGATGATGTTGTTGCTCTTTTTGTTGATATTGATCTTTTTTTTTTTCATTGTTGAATAATAAGTAGAACCAGATACAGTATAATATGGCAGTTGTGTATCTCCAAAATACCCAAAGACATGAATTAGGTGCAAAGAAAGTGAAGAGAAAGAAAGAAAGTAAAAGATATATTACAAGAAAACAAATAAGCAGCAAATCAAATTAAATGGGGGACAATAAATATGAGCTATGCATATGTAATAAAGCAAATTATCAGACACGAGGAAACATAGAGAAATATATCATTGCCGAGGACTTTGATGTCTCAACGTTATTATCATTACATATTCCAAGTGCCAGAGAATGTCATGCACAAACTGCACTGAAAGATGTAGAATATCTGTTGGAGCAAGATGCACAACACTTCACCGACTGCAGTTAAATATTATCTGAATGAACACTTACGTAATGTGAACGAAACTATCAAGGAATGGATCAAAGAGCATAAGATTGAGTCTGATGTAATGTAGACAGAGAAAAGATAAATTAATGTGGCGATAAGACTCGAAACGGGTCAAGGATGGAAAAGGGGCACTTGGAACACAATTAAAACAATCTTATCATAGAAATATGTACATGAGACTAATAATCACAAGACTATTTAGATTTTTTTTTTTTTTTTTTTTTTTTTTTTTTTTTTTCACAATGAAGAGATCGACTTCTTCCATGCCTGACCTCTGGGGTCCCACAGGGCTTTCTATTATCTCCCACTCGTTTCCTTTTTGCTAATGACACGACATTTTTCTGGACCATTCTTTTGAAATTCTTTTCTAAATGAGCTCTAGTTTTCAAGATAGGTTGGTGCGGAATGTTTGACTTTTAACCTTTCTATCATATCGGACTGTGAAAGAGAAGATAGAGGCGCTTTCATCATTCAGGTTTCCTTCGACCGTCGCTAATTGTAGGTGCGCGTGTGTGTACGTATGAATATATGTGTGTGTGTGTACATATGTGTTTGAGTTTGTCTGTGTTTGTTTTGTGTGTGTGTGTGTGTGTATGTGTGCGTGTTTGTGTGTGTGCGTGTTTGTGTGTGTGTGTGTGTATGTGTGTGTTTGTGTGTGTGTGTGTGTGTGAGTGCGTGCTTGCATGTATATGTGTGTGTGTGTGTGTGTGTGTGTGTGCGCGCGCGCACGCGTTTGTGCTTGTGTGTGTGCGCGCGCGCGCGTGTGTGTATGTGTATGTGTGTGTGTGTGTAGGTGCGTGTACATGTAAAAAAAAAGAAATTGAGTAAGAGATGGAAAGACAGTCAGATATAAAAATAGATACAGAGACAGGGTAAGAGAGAAATAAGAACAAAAAGAGCGAAAGAAGGGGAGAGAGAGAGAGAGAGAGAGAGAGAGAGAGAGAGACAGGTTTGTACACGCGACAGATGATAAACGAAGTCAGTTAAGGAGCTCTTTGCCCAGAAGATTTCTATGAAATAAAAATGAGTCGGCTGGATCCTTGCCGTATGCAATTGACGCTATATGATTGAGCAAATGGACTGGAATTGACCGCGTTACTTGGATGATGCAAACGGAATTATTCAGATGGTTCGGGCACGTCAAGATAGTTATAGAGATATATTAAATTTGAGGGCTTTTACGTATGTGCACGTGTAAGGTCGAGTTTATATATAAAGTAAGAAGAGGAAAAGACTAATTCTTTACATGATTAGGATTCTAATATAAGGAGAACAAACATAATGATTGAAAAAATATAAATGTATATTATATGTATACTGTATGTATATGTATATGTATGTGTATACGTGTGCGCGTGTATGTATAGATTTCTCAAAATATTACTTTTAGCTGGAAAATACAATTATAACAATGCACTGAACTTATGTATGCATGGTTGAAACATATCATAACGAAAAAGAACATTAAAGACACAACATGGTTAGATAAGTGGGTGAAATGTTTGAATCATGTACAGTTAAGAATAAAGCTAAAAGAATAAAAATAAATAATAGAAAGTGTGAGATGTAAGTGATAGTATAGGTGTGAGAAAGAATAATCTAAAAAGGGGTAACTTCAAAATTCAACAGCGATGGTAGAGAAGATAATACTATTACAAATAAAAGTAGGGAAAAAATTAAACAATGTCTTAAAAATGGGAGAGGGTAAATTGAATTGGTGAGTGAGCATCGATCGATGGGGCTGATGAGTTTAGGAGAACTCCCGGAGAGCGGCAAAAGAAGATCGTGAAAAAGAACAGTAAAATACGAGGTGAAGAGCCGAGGAATAAAGACCGGACCCCCCCACCCCCGATCCAAATCAGGAGTATGTGGACCGTTTGGGGTACGCGAGGAGGGGGCGGGGGGACCAGCGCTGGCAGTGAGGGATCAGAATTGCTTGACGAAAACTAATTAGAATAGAAGATTAATGAGGTGATGAAGGGACAGTCACAGTGAAATATACATTTCAACATTGAGGAGAGATGAAGAATTTTTTACAGCTTTGGACAAAAGACCCCAATGCTTCAGTTATGTAAATATAACTTATGTCGTTGGATTTTTTGTTTTTTATATTTTCCTGTGTTGCAGTTTATTTATACAGAGAGGGGTTTCTTAAGCCAAAGTTGCAATGATCATACTTGAAAGTTTAAATGCGTAAATATTCTTCTCGTGTTGTAGAACATTCGTACATTTGTGGGTTTTTTTTTTTGCGTGTTTGTGTATATATGGTTTTTGAAAATAAAAATTATCGATAACTATTTTTAATGACGAATAAAATAGTTAGAAAGATCTCGCAGCTCTTTCCACGGTCAAGACGAAACCAAGATACCCTCACATGTTCAATATATATTGACAAATAATAACATTGATCAAAAACCGTCGTGCGTCATAAATATTTTCTATTCTGATTTCTATTACCAGTTTAGTATCACCTTGTTAGTGGGAAACTTATGGATTACGTTGGAATGTACGACAGATAGAGAGTATATGGAGAAAGAGAGGAGTTGTATGAGAGAGACGAAGGGAAGAATTTTCTGTGTTATTCTTAAAAAAATTATTTGTATAAATCTTTGAAGGAAAGATTTATATAAGGAAAGATTTTTTTTAGAATACCATTGTGAGATTCTTACGGTGGTATTCTTATTTTTTTTATATAAATCTTTCCCTTCCAAGTATTTATATAAGATTTATATTAATAAAGAATTTTTTAAGAATACCACCGTTTGTATACAAACGATTCTGTATTGGTAAGGAATGTAGAATTATTTCTAAGTGTCGTGACACAAAGAAATGATGTGGAAGAAATAGGAAAGAGAAGAGTTATATTGGCAGAACGACGTAGAAAATATTATTTATATCAGCTAAGAAAGCGATTCCAATCTCCCCAATAAAAAGACAATTTATCAGAAAACAATTAAGGTATCCAGTATAAAAGAAACATGATTCACTGGCAATCATGACTTAAGCTAAAGAAAATACCGAGTTTAAGAAAGTCTCCAGAAATTACATTAAGTAATAAAAAAAAAACAGAAAAAAGAAAGAATAAATGCATAGAAAAACATATAGTAAACTCATGAGAAAAAAAGGTCTGGAAAAAGGAGACAAATTGCCTTCAATTCTGAGTACTACAGTGGCTAATGTCTTTTGGGAAGTTGCAGAGAGATCGTATATCTTTCTGTGTAGTAGACTTACGACGTGAAATGCTCTTTTACGA
>NC_134799.1:43908462-43910962 GCF_046742065.1 Oratosquilla oratoria
AAACGCAAAGATTGTAATAATCACAAAAATACAGTCTTGGAAATTTGATTCACTCCCTCTCCCCCTACCAGAAATCTACTTTTCGAAAAATTAAGAGCTCACGAAAAAAGTTAATTACCAACTCTTTTGCTGTCGTTTTTAACAGAGTATGCCTTAGAAATGATCTGCCACGCTTCAACATATATATACATATATATATATGTATATATATATTATGAATATACATTATATATATATATATAATATATATATACATGTATATATATAGACATTTATATATATATATACATATATATATATATATAATATATATATATATATGCACATATAGAAAGGGAGAGTTGGTGCGTGTAGGGGATATGAGAGACGAAAGAAGAAGAGTCACAACCATTAAAGAAAAGCTCAAGTTTACTTGAGAGAAGGAAGACACTGGCTCCTGGCGGGCCCACAAATATTTTCGAGATCTTCTGGATCCCCACGAGACCTGGAGATCCTTTGTATGACGAAGTGCTGGTGACAGGTCGAGGCTTCATGTTTTACCCAAAAGACAAGGGCACCCAACCATTGCCTTCCACTTCAATGGAATGTGCCAGTCAAATACGTGTTCTTGCCGCTTAGTGTTGTTTACTTTTATTCTAGAATATTTGATATAGTATAGTTTTGACCTAGTTTCATGTCGTCTTGTGCAATATTGAAATGGATATCAAATAGATACGATTTACGTCAACTTTATTTCGACTTTTACGCGAATGGTGATATACACATACAAATATGTGCTTAAATACAAAACACATACACTCATGCACATATACTCGCACACACACACACACACACACACACACACACACACACACACACACACACACACACATACACATATATATATATATATACATGTATATATATTTATATTATATATATATATATACATGTATATATATTTATATATATATGTATATATATTTATATATATATGTATATATATTTATATATATATAATATATATATGTATATATATTTATATATATATATATATATATATAAGTATGTATGTTGGCATTTTTGAATGTAAGTATGTACTGTATGTATGTATATATGTAATGTATGTATGTATGTATGAATGTATGTATGTCCGAGAATATATATATATATATATATATATGTATATATATACATAAATACATATATATATATATGTATATATGCATGTATGTATGTATGCATATGTTTGTGAATGTATGTATGTATGTATGTATGCATGTATGTATGTATGTATATAATATGTATGTATTATGTATGTATGTATGTATATAATATGTATGTATGTGTTATGTAATGTATGTATGTACGTATGAATAAAATTTCCTCATTATATCTAAGTTCATAAGAACTACACGAAATATTGCAAAAATCTCGCCTGTGACGTCATGCAATTTGTTCCACCTTCCTCGTTTTGAAATTATATATGCATGTGGCCTTGCTATATTTCATGGAGAGAGAGCAGGTATTAGTAGATTGACTGTCCATTCTTCCCAAGAGTCTAATTAGCCCACATCGTAACGAAACGCATTTCATCCACCTATTTCTATTTCGCCCGTTTTGATATTCCTTTTCTAGAAAATTGGTTCCTTTATCATTGGAATGGCACAACAGTGTTCCCCAAAGCGATTCCTAGCTTTCAATTGAGCTATATTGCCTAGTCGTATCTTAGGAATTGCGTAATTAGTATTTGCCCAGCCTTACGTCATGCATGCAAACTTTATTTTCTTATGGTTCTTTGACGAAAGGGCAGATGATGATGATGATGATGATATGTTGTAGGATATGTGATATTAACGAAATAAGCTTTCCTCATAAGTGATGGAATGTAATACACTTCGATATTTTACGAGTGAGCTGGAGAAGTATCTAAAAATGATCTTCTAATAACAGCCAATTTGTTGTGTTATTGATTTACTTGCTTGCGTGTTCGTTTCTGTATATTCTTGTTATATTTTTAACCTGGTTATTAAATGTAGACACTCGTTGCCCTTGTCTTTGTGATTTATGATAATTTGTTACAGACATAAAGGATAATTACAACACTTATAAAAAAATGTTACAAGAATTGATAAGCCACAATGCTCCATTTCCTAAAAATATCGAGACCAATTTTTCTAAAGAAAGGTAATCAATTCCATTCCTAGATATGCCAAAAATTGAAAAAAAATTCTAAGAATCTGAAAACATAAACTTTAGTGGTCTATTAACAGAAATCTGTGAATCAAGTACGACATGAAATAATACGCTTGAAAGCTCAATTTTCTAAGAATATCTACGATGTTTTTTTCTAAATAAAAAATAATAATTTCCATTACAAGAGACCCATAGAATTAGCAAAACTTCAAATATTGAACCTGAAATGATCAACTTTATTGTTCTGTTAACAGACGTAAAGTGAAACAACTATACTTGCGAGGTGAAACGCCAACAAATGATATGCCACAATGTGTCATTTTCT
>NC_134799.1:43915962-43920962 GCF_046742065.1 Oratosquilla oratoria
TGAATTGAAATTTCAGGCTCTGCCATATTTGATTGATATTCCCTGTCTCTCTCCAAAACAACATTAAAACACCCCCAGAATCCTAAACGGGATTAATCTTAGGCAATCCACATTACCTAGCGTACTGTTTGTTACAACCTGACAAGTATTCAGCACCCGGGGCCAACCTACTCACCAGGTTGAACGCGAACTTTGCATCTGATTAGCATATAGATTGCACCTCTTCCCCGCTTCTCCAACACCTGCTCTGCAACCTCGGTTCAGGTTCCCACAGTGCACCTTTAACGTCACCACTCTAGACTTCTGCCTTCAAGTATCCATTTGCTAGGTATCATTCAATGCAATGGGAAGCCATGGGAGGGTAAAGCGTCTGAAATACGAAGGTTCGACAGTGTTGATGGCGATCGGCGTTCTGGTTTGCTTGTCTGTTTTGAATTGTAGTTTAGTCGTATTTCTTTTCCTGTTTGTTCCGCTGTCCTATGGTATCTTACGTTTTGTTTGGTGTTGGAAGAATAGGTAAGATGGTAAACAAATAGGTAAATAAATAAAACACATTTTTGTACACATACGAATGAATAGATGAACAGAGAAAAAATATATAGAATGCATCAAAATCTTAATAAATCCATGCACTTGATCAATGAGTAAGTGGATGATTAATGATAATAATTATTGCCTCTGGTGTCACTAAATGGAAACCCGTAGCCCCACAGTGCCAGGCAATGATCCTCGGAACATTCCTGGACCCTTCCATAGATCTCTCTGGGAAGAGACGTAGGACTGTTGTCTCTCAAGGCCTTTTACTTTGTCATTGCTAAATGGAGGTAAGTGGAAAGGAACAGTCATTGGTTATCTGTGTTCTTATGGTAAAAAGACAGTCGAATCTGATAGAAAGAGAAGTTCAGGGACCAAGTACCATCCCCTCGGGGTTGTGCCTTTGGATAGGGCTGAGCGTGTTTGCAATATATGAAGATTAGTGGTGAGGAGGTGATGCTACCCGACGTCCGTCTCATAGGACCACCATGGGCAGGTACTCGGGGACTAATCTTGATAAGGAAGAATTAATTCACACATACACATACACACACACACACACACATACATGCACACACACACACACACACATACATGCACACACACACACACACACACACATACATGCACACACACACACACACACACACACACACACACACACACACACACACACACACACACACACACACACACACACACACACACACACACACACACACACACACACACACACACAAAATATCTACATTATATAGATATATTATTATATAAATTATATAAATATCCAAGTGAATATATAAATGAGAAAGTAATTTTTTTTCTTTGGGGGGGGGGAGGGGGCTGGAGGTCCCCTGGAGGCCTAACCTGGACTGAATATATTTTTGTTTGGTTGAATCTCCTTTAGGACGTAAACTTACTCTTCAGCTGCACGAACACATCTGAAAACCATCCCAGCAAAATGTACATTCTAGACATTTCACCACTGCACTAAGCCGGTTCCGTTTGCCTTTGAACTGCTTTTCTAGAATCACTTAGAACAAAATGGTTAAACTAGATACTTGTCTGGAAAGAGTTACTAAAAATCCTTTCTAGCCCTTTTAATCCTAGAGACATCTATGAATAAGAATAAAGTCGTCCGGTGTTAGCCAATACAATTTCATAAATCCATTCACTTGGTCGGAAAAGGCCCAAAGATTTGCTATTCTTCTATGCTAATGCTTTATTGATATTCTATACGCTCAATTTATTTACCATAAAACTCACTGGGGGGAGGGTCCACATTTTATGGAATTCATTCCAGTGAACAAAAAAACCCTAAAAGGTCCAGCAGCCACAGGCCACCTCGCCCTCAGGGTCTGGAACTTTCTTCCAGCGACCCATCTAGTCTGACAGCTCCCGAAGAACTACAAGAACCTCAACTTCGGTCTCAGCCCGTTGACCACAAAGAATCTCTTCGCTTCAGAAGCTTGACTCTCCAAACCGTCCTTCAAGTCTCCTGACACGGAGTTGTTTCTTTTATTGTTATTATCATTATATTTATTTTCTTTTATTGAAATAACAGTTGGTGATAGCTAGAGTAGGGGTATATGGTACAGAAAGAAATATAGATGGGTTTACTTTTTTTTTTTTTTTTTTTGTATGTGGCCTACTTTTATTTCAATGAATTTGTTATGCAACAGCTAGAATAAAGCTGTGGGACTTTAAACGCATTTGGGGAGAAATAACCAGGAGAAAATTTGGTATTTCAATAACGAGCATTTAGGGAGATACCAAGAGAAAATTTAGTATTTCAATAACGAGTGTTTGGGGAGAAATAACCAAGAGAAAATTTAGCATTTCAATAACGAGCTTTTAGGGAGAAATAACCAAGAGAAAATTTAGTATTTCAATAACGAGCATTTGGGGAGAAATAACCAAGAGAAATTTTAGTATTTCAATAACGAGCATTTGAGGAGTAATAACCAAGAGAGAATTTAGTATTTCAATAACGAGCTTTTAGGGAGAAATAACCAAGAGAAATTTTAGTATTTCAATTACGAGCATTTGGGGAGAAATAACCAAGAGAAATTTTAGTATTTCAATAACGAGCTTTTAGGGAGAAATAACCAAGAGAAATTTTAGTATTTCAATAACGAGCTTTTAGGGAGAAATAACCAAGAGAAATTTTAGTATTCCAATAACGAGCATTTGGGGAGAAATAACCAAGAGAAAATTTAGTATTTCAAAAACGAGTATTTGGGGAGAAATAACCAAGAGAAAATTTAGTATTTCAATAACGAGCATTTAGGGAGAAATAACCAAGATAAAATTTAGTATTTCAGTAACGAGCATTTAGGGAGAAATAACCAAGATAAAATTTAGTATTTTAATAACGAGCATTTGGGGAGAAGTAACCAAGAGAAAATTTAGTATTTCAACAACGAGCGCTTCATTTTTGCGGTCAATATCATATAGAAGAGGGGAGCCATAGCGATGGCATAAAAGAAATTGAAGGTAGATAGCAGAACGGAATAATAAGCCTTAAAAGTGATAGATTTTTTTTTTTTTTTTTTTTTTTTACTAGTTTCCAATGGTAGAAAAATGGTAAGTAAAGTTTCCATGGGAATAGAAAACTTTCCCAGAATTTGATTTGAGAAAATATACACTCAATACGCCATACGAGAAATGACTTATACGAGAATGAAATACCATAGTGTTTCCCTCAACTGACTAAATTCGCCTGGTAACAACTACAACAAAGATCTGGAAAATGCCCAAACCCGAGTAAAGAAATCTCTGAGCTGTGCAAAAATATATTTCGTGTTTGAGTGTCGTTATAAAACTTCTTTCGCAAGCAAAACTATTAAAGCAGCGCAACGAAAATTATACTTGAATATTTTGGCATATCATGGGGGCAGATTTGAGTATTCGCTGCTATACGGCGAGGGAAATGTCTAGGTAACTGCAGTACCCCAAGTTAAGAAAAATAAAATAAAATGAAAATTCAACCATCACCACCCCGGAACACAAAGAGTCCGGACATCAAAAACTACCAAACTTCAAAGGGCGACAATCCGGCACAGCGTGAACAAGACCACGGAAAGGGACCAAGAAGAAACATTTCCCATAACTTCCGGGATCAAAGATGTCTACACAGAACATCTTGAACATAGAACACAGAACACGCAGAACCTAGAACCTAGGACTCCTAGACCCCGAACCACCCATTCACCTTCGCACAGCACCTCCGGATACATAACTCCTACATCCCCACCGATCCCACATCTATCAAATATCATCCTCCAACCCTTACCCATCCCTCAATCTCCATCCCAGGCCTCTACTCCCATTCACCTACCCTCACTAACCTCACTCCCTTCAGAATTGAACAGTGGATAAGTGAATATAGATTACCCGATACCCAGTCCACAAACTTCATTAACCTTTGAGGATATTATCATTTGAGGGCATAGGTCAAAGGACGCGTCGCCTCATTTATACGTCGGCTCCATTCTTCATGTTCCCCCCCTAAGCAAGTCCCCGATGTAGCCTCGCTCATCGTTCCAAAAATATCTTTTTGGGACAGAATCGGTCGATTTCCTCCAGTCACGTGCTCTTCGATTCTTCCATTTCTTCCTTTTCCTCGTGACATTTATGACTTTTGGTTCTGTAGCTTCTGCCTCCTCTTCCTATTATCTTCTTCTTCCCTTTCTTCCTCTCATCCTCACCATCATCATCATCTTCATCATCCTTCTTATACTCATCCTTTTTTCCCTTCCTCCGCTCATTCCTCTCTCCTTTATGGTTTACATTCACCTTTTACTATTCTTTCCCTAATGCATTTCCAGTCATTCCTCTGGTCCCTATTACCCTGATTTTCTTGATTTGATTGTCTTCTCATACCATTTCACTTTCTCTACATTCTCCTTCGTCTCTCTCTCTCTCTCTCTTTCTCTCTCTTTCTCTCTCTCATCTCTTCTCTTTCTCTTTTCCACTCTCCTATTTTCATTCCAATTTTCTCTTTCCTTTTTTCCCCTTTCACTTTTCCACTATTCCCCTCTTCCCTCTTTCTTCTCCTTGATTCTCTTCCTTCATTTCTCTTCTTTTTCTCTGTTCTCTGTTTCTAATCCCCCACCTCTTTCTCTCTCTCTCTCTCTCTCTCTCTCTCTCTCTCTCTCTCTCTCTCTCTCTCTCTCTCTCTCTCTCTCTCTCTCTCTCTCTCTCTCTCTCTCTCTCTTTCTCTCTCTCTCTCTTCTCCTATGTCTTCCTATTGCTCCTCCACATTATACTCATTGCTCCCAACTCCCTTCAGGCTCTTCCTATAATCATTTCGTTGCTTAATCATGAGAACGATATTAATGTTTTCTTCTCCTGTTTATTGCTCGCTGAATTATTCAACCAAATCGCTTCATCTCCATTTGTCGTAAACTCTTGCCTCCGTGTCCAGTCCTCTTTGCTCTTTTCCTCTTTTTATTCTTCTCTAT
>NC_134799.1:43943462-43950962 GCF_046742065.1 Oratosquilla oratoria
TTGGGTGTGTGTGTGTGCAAAGTCAGTATTTCCAATAGATTGGTCATATATTAGTTCTAAGCTCTCTTCCTAGAGGGAAATAGCTGTCGATCACGATGAATCACACACACAGACATAAACACACGCACACACACACACACACACACACACACACACACACACACACACACACACACACACACACACACACACACACATACACACACACACACTTGGTGGCTAAGTTGGTAGAGTTACCGTCTGCCACTACGGCGGTCCGGGTTCAAATCCCTCCCAGGGCTAAAATAATTTCAGTATCGCTACGCTGTGATTCGTTACTCCAACTCTAGTGGGCGGGGAGTTGGGTGTGTGTGTGCTAGGTCAGTATTACCCATAGATTGGTCATATATTAGCTCTGAGCTCTCTTCCTGGATGGAAATAGCTGTCGATCACGAGTCCAACACGTGATCCAAAACCATGGTGAATCACACACACAGACATAAACACATGCACACACACACACACACACACACACACACACACACACACACACACACACACACACACACACACACACACACACACACACACATACACACACACACACACAAACACACATATTTTGCTACAGTTAGACATGAAATATTACAATGTGTTTAAAAAATTCTAATTCAGATATATATTTCTATTAAAATGTTTCAGTTCCATTACTTGTATTTCCAAATGTATGCATATTGTATAATACACATCGAGTAGAGTTCTTAAGAACTGATCAAAATTTTGATATGATAACACATTTGATTATAATTGTACACTTTTAACAATGATGGTTAATGAATTATGGCATCTGTAGTCTCTCTCCTCTCTCTCTCTCTCTCTCTCTCTCTCTCTCTCTCTCTCTCTCTCTCTCTCTCTCTCTCTCTCTCTCTCTCTCTCTCTCTCTCTCTCTTTGTGTGTGTGTGCCTCAATCTCTCTCTCACCCTCTCTATCTCTCTCTCTGTCTGTCTGTCTCTCTCTCTCTCTCTCTCTCTCTCTCTTTCTCTCTCTCTCTCTCTCTTTCTCTCTTTACCTCTCCTGGAGAGACGGTAGGCAAATTCCATCTGAATAAATACACATAAAATCTAGGAATAATAGAAAATATTTGGTAATTCTGAACTTCAGGGAGCTGGCAGAGACGTTGGGGCCTCTCTAGGTCACTGGAGAGGTAGTAGGATTATTTAGTGGGAGGGGGGCTGGTGGGGGGCGAGGGACAGAGTCACTGAAGCTGACAGGGTTCCTGGTGTGGGTGACAGGGCGGCTAGGGGGTTGGGGAGAAAGGTAGTAGGGTGGTGGTGGCCAGGGAAGGGTTGTTAGGTTCATGGGTAGTGACAGGATTTTTTTTTTTTTTTTTTTTTTTTTTTTTTTGCAAGGTCGTGGTGGACATATCTGGTTGTCCGGGGAGTAGGGTGATTCAGGGTGGTTGTGGTGGTAAGGAGGTGGGGGAGGGGCAGTTCGGGGTAGTCGGGTTAAGGGGGACGGTTGTGGGCTATCAGGGTCACAAGGATTGGAATGATCGCGGGCACTGTAAGATCTTAGAGAGTAGAACGCTCTTGGGATGTGAGATCCTCATGGTCGCTGAAGGCTGGCAGGATTACGAGGGTGTGATAGGGTTTCAGGGGCTGAAAGGGTCATGAAGTTCGACAAGGGGGCTTGAGGGGGGCTGGCAAGGGGGCTTATGGGGGCTGGCAATATTTCGAGGGACTGACAAAGAAGATTGGAAGGGTTAGTGAGTGGTGATAGGGTTGAGAGGAGTTGTCAGGGAAATAGGATGTTGTCAGGGTCATAACGAGGTTTGTCAGGGCTACAGAGTGTTGTCAGGGATCCGGAAAAGCTGACAAGAAAGCGTGTGTCTGGTAAAGGGTGTTGGCAGAATTGCAGAGGCCAATTACCAGTGACAACAGTCTCTCACTGTTCACCTAACAAGGGGTTATACAAACAGTGTTTCGTTATGCTATTGTCTGCAAGAATAATGTTAATATTGTTCGCTGATATAAGCATGCTAACCAAAGACAAAGACACAGTAATTGTAGGGAATTATTAAGTGTCTGTAAATAAAGATACTATATATTATTCCAAAGCACAGTATTCATATATTTCTTAGTGACACAATGTTCTCAGTAATAGATACAATATTCTCGGGATGAGACAAAGTAGTCTTAGGTTTAAATACGGTATTCTCATTCACATGCATACACGGTATTCTCAGGCACATATTTACACAGTATTCACAGACACAAACATGATATTCTAAGGCACATCCGTAGTATTCTCACGGAGAAGAAGTATCCTCAGACACATAGTATCATTAAACACAAATATTTTTTGGGGCGCATAACCCGAGTACTCTTAGGCATAGGCACAATGTCTTCGGGCAAAAACATGATATTCTTTGACTATAAATTTGGGTTTAATACCCTTGTTGGACCACAGTGCTTCCGGCTGCAGTGCTTCTAGCTGCAGCGCTTTCCGTTACAGTGTTTCCGGCTACAGTGACTCCGGGTGCACTGCTTCCGGCTTCAGTGCCTCCGGCTTCAGTGCTTCCGGCTGCAGTGCTTCATACTACAATTCTTCCGGGGACAGCACTTCCATTTACAGTATTTCCGGATAAGTGCTTCCGGATGCAGTGCTTTAGGATATAGTGCTTCCGGCTACAGTGCTTTCTCCTACTGAGCTTCCGGATACAGTGCTTCAGGATACAGTGCTTCCAGCTGCAGTGCTTCCCTTTATAGTTTTTCCGGGCACGATGTTTCCGGGTATAGTACTTCCGGCTACAGTGCTTCCGGCTGCAGTGCTTCTGGATACAGTGCCTCAGTCTACAGTCCTTTCGGCTACAGAGCCTCTGGCTTCAATGCTTCAGGATACAGTGCTTCCGGCTGCAGTGCTTCCCTCTACAGTGCTTCCGGCTGCAGTGCTTCCTGATACAGTACCTTAGGCTACAGGGCTTCCAGTTAGAGTGCTTCCCTCTGCAGTGCTTTTCGGCTACAGTGCTTCCGGCTACAGTGACTCCGAGAACAATATTGGTTACAGTATTTACAAAATATGGAAAAGTATTTACAGGGAATTGCGTAGTACATGCAAATATAGCATAGTATCCAGAAGTTTTCTGTTTCCAGAGATACTGCGATCTCAGACAGAAACAACATTTACATGTAAACTCACAACATTTACATACATAGGAACATCATTTACAAAAAATAGTACCTCGTTCACAATAATGGGTTCCGTGTTTACGTGTAGTGATACAATCTTTACAAATATGTGTACATTATTTACAATTATGGGTATATGATTTATATGTACACTTAGAAGTATGGGAACAGCATTTGGACAATGGGTACAGTATTACTAAGTACGGGTATTCTAATTACAAATATGGTGATATAATTTACAAGTATTGTTAAACATTTGCAAATGTTAGCATTTGATTTACAAATATAGCAGCAGCATATACACGTAAAGATATATACAAGTAAAGGAACAGTATTTACAAGTAGATAGAGAGATAGAGAGAGAGAGAGAGAGAGAGAGAGAGAGAGAGAGAGAGAGAGAGAGAGAGAGAGAGAGAGAGAGAGAGAGAGAGAGAGGGAAAGAGAGTAAGATAAAGTGAGAGTGAGTGAAAATAAGAATAGATGAGAGTGCATAAGAGTGAACATAAACATAAACGCGAACAGGACCGTGCTGGAGTGCGAAAATGATTACCAACCTACGAATGAGTGTAAATGTGAGAGCATAAGAGTAAACACGACTGCGCGGTAGCGAGTGCCGAAGTGACAGAACGAGTGTGGACAAATGAAAGAATAAATGCGAAAATGTACATGTGAGACTGAATGTGAGACTGAACACGTGAAAGAATGAATACGTGAGTGTTTGAGAGTGTGTGAGAGTGAGTGTGCGAACGACGTCGGTGGAAGAGGGAGTGAGAGCGTGAGAGAGAGTGAGAGTAAGGGAAAGAGTGTGAGAGGATGTTGAATGTTACGAGGGATTCACTTCAGCACCTTGAAGTGCTCCACCACTGACCACGGTCAACGGCACAGGCTCACGCTGTTCCGTATCTAAATATATTTCAGCTAACTAGATTTAGCTCTAATCTAATAACGTGTACAACGGTTAGGTCCTGTACTAGGCCAAGAGTTTCTATAAAAGTGAATAAAATTTCCTGTCTCTAAGAATAGAAGTATTGCACCAACGAAATGCTAATATTGAAATAATAATCAAAATAAATGATAATAGGCAGACAAAAAAAGAACTAAAACGTAGCGTTCCACAAAATTTAAGACTTTTTAAAATGTTAACTACAACCGTGGGATTATTCCAAACATAAAGTAAGATAATTTTGAATAAAACCAGAATAAATACTTAATCGTATCATCCGATGAAGAATTAACCTTTTCATTACATCTTTCTGTATATTCTATATTTAACAAACGTAGCTGGGGGTACTCTGTGTTTGTATTCACACGGTAGAATTCATCTTGATTGGTTGATGCAAACGATCAATAGCGATACCATTCCTAGATATAATCTAACATACATACAGAAGATACACTACCATTTAATGGCAAAGCAAGCCATGTTTAACATAAATTTATATTCATACACAATACAAAATAGAACGTGATTCACTCTAATCTCGGATCACGTGCTAGACACGTGATCGATGGCTCTTGCTCTTCGGAATGAGGGCTTAGATGTTGTATAATTTGATATACGAGTCTGTGACATTACAAATGCCATACAGCCCTTCCTTTGCTCAACGGGGAGCAATAATGAATTGTAATATAGTAGATATCACCCCCTAAGCAGGGCACGATCTCGGGCCCACATATTGGTGGCTTCCCGACGCTAACCACTACACCAAGTATAGTATACAATGTTCCGATCACCTTGGTCAGTGTATTGACAATATAGATTTTATACAGTCAATATTTTAAGACTTTAAAAAAATACCTCTATGGACCAGAATTATACAGTATTCATGATGAGGGACCAATTTCCATTCATAATTAATATTGATGATTAATCTTTATCTTATACTATTCCGCCGTTCTTCTTCCTTATCGCTCTCTTTTATCATATCTCTGACTCCACATATTCATCCCTGATTTCTATGTACTACCTAAGAACAACGTAGTTCTTAAGAGATTCATAATACAACTACTTTTCATTTGGGACTATATATACATTTCGTAGATATGTTTGTATGCTACAATATAAAGTCTACTTCATATACTTCCTCAATTTTTTTTTTTACAAAAAAAAAAAAAATAGTCAGCATAGTAGCGTATGCTTTAGATTTATGACTAAGTTTAGATTGATAAAGAATTTATTATCTAATAATTTATGACTACTTATTTGATGTCCATAAAATTGCAAATTGATTATACTGAGATCAGGGTGGTAAATTATAGCTTACAAAAATGTATTGTGCAGATTTATACAAAGTATCGGATCATCTAGGTTTACAATTATAGATATGAGCTAACGACCTTTTAGTGTTTCTAGTTGTTGTCGCGGACTGAGAGCATTACTATACTCAAGTCGTCACTGTCTCCCTTCAGCAAAGGAAAGGGTGCGTGGTATCAGGGCAGGTGATAGCTGTTGAGATTGATTGGAAAATATAGTTTAAGAAAATAAGGAACTATAAGGGTTTCCATATGAGCCTTTTTTTTTTTTTTTTTTTTTAGAATTAATATTTAATTTTATTTTTGCTCCTTGTAGTCACTATCTGCAAAATAACGTTTATGATAACCTCATGGACAGGTATACCATTATAAATCAGTCTACAAAATAGAAAATATGTTTCGTTTAAGATGGTACATTTTATCAAAATACCTGTGTGACCATACTTTTTTGGGTAAAAATGCACAAGGTTAATAGCATACCACAAATCATTAACATAAAGCAGTATTTTAAAACGATTAACTTAGTTTTATTAATTGTTCTTAAAACGGCTTCTGAAGAAAGCAAACTGAAATACATTTTGTTATCTTGTTTAACGATGTCGGGAATGTCTGTGAAATTGTAAGCAAGAATGATTTAATGCTTCAGAGTGATGTCAATTTACTTAAGTCAGATATATGCAGGCCTCTTTGATAACGCCAACCAAATAACTTAAGATAATTTTGTTCTTTCTCAAAACCAGTTAGGAGAGTGGGGATGGTGTGGCTAAGTTTTGATTTCACTAAAGCGCGTTTGTTATAAAATCGTATTACAAAAGACATCCAAACTATACACACACACACACACACACACACACACACACACACACACACACACACACACACACACACACACACACACACACACACACACATATATATATATATATATATATACGTATATATATATGTACATATATATATATATATATACGTGTATATATATATATATATACATATATATATATTCTTAACTTAAAAGAAAAACGTTTAACTAATTTGAAACAAAAGCAGTGACACATTGTAGATGTTAAAAGAAATATTTCAGAGAAAATTTTTGAATACTTTAATGAAATTCTCTTCCGGTCTGTCGGATATAAAATAATGTTGGAACGTTATGACGTCATATCGACGCGTTGACAAGTATGAGGATCAACGACGAAGGTCAGCGCGGCCCGGGTGATGAATGGAGGCGAAGTGGGACTCAGCAAGCATGATAAATTACATCCATGTTTTGCATAAAGGGTAAGTGCTCTCTGGACTGTAGGGTGAAAATAGTAAAGTGACGAGCCTTGGGGACAGAATGGCGAGACGTATGCACTGCGCCGGAAGTGTAGAATAGAATGTGACCACTTAGTTTTGTGAAGTTACTTGGCGCGTTGAATAGACCCGAGCGTGGGGGTAGTGGAGTGACCACGACGGTTGGGGGACGTGGGATGATGTTGAGGATTTATTCAGGAGATGCCATGATGCTCGGCGCTAGGGTGTCACAGAAAGAGAACAAGAGGACGGGGCAGCTCTGTTACGACGATGAGAATTGACACTGATGTGACGGTTCTTTGTATTGTAAATGACTTGACTAGAGGGTCGCATTTCAAGGATCGCCATAAATAATTTTCTATATGTTAACCACTTTGGCAGAATGAATTTATCAGTTAATTTCAGCTCGGGTAAGATTTGTTACGGAAATGAAATGTATCATCAACCACTTAGTAAATAAGCATAGAAAGTACCACTAGAACACAAAAAATTACCCAGAAATCCAAATTTGACGAAATGGAATGAACACAGGGTGAAAATAATTGAAATAGGTAAATAGACGTATTGGTAGATAGATCGGTAGATAGATAGACATAGACAGACAGATAGATAGATAGATAGTAAGATATATAGATAGATTTTTTGGATCATAGATTATACTTATTAACATATATAATTCAGAACTCCTTTAGGCCTGAGTAGAGTATATAGGCCGCACGGTAGCCTAGAGGATAGGCCTACCGTGTCGAACTCATGAGCAGGGGTCGTGAGTTCAATTCCCGGG
>NC_134799.1:43960962-43965962 GCF_046742065.1 Oratosquilla oratoria
CCAGAATGTTTTTTTTTTTTTTTTTGGGGGGGGTGGATGGGAGTGTATCATAGATATATGGTTATAACATCTAGATTGCGTGTCAAGTCCAGGAGAATCCTGAAAACCACAAGAAAGATACGTGTGCATACGAATATGTGGCAGCTGTCTACAACCATCGACAGAATGTGCTTGCAGTTCTTTAGAACCCTAAAACAAATACCTTCAAATGTTAAACTCAGTTGCCAAAAAGTGCACTAGAGAGCGTCCAAGATTAGAGATTTATGTGAATTTGCGTAAGACATTGAAGAATACACACTAGAGATTAGTCATGTCTTCAGGTTAACCAGGGACCTGGACCAATATAGGACTAACACGATAGACTAGAACTCTCTTGAGGTGGAATAAGGAAAGTAATGTCATGGGAATTGCTACAAATGACAGGAGTAATTTCTATCTAGATGACCTGAGACTTGATTATCGAGCTCTGAAGATACTCCTAAATCTGTGATCCAGGTGGACACTATTCGAAGAGTTTATGGGCAACTAGTGTTAGACGTGAATGGGTGTAGAGATTGCTGACTCGAGTGCTTTGAACAAAACAGTGGCCATCTTCCTCCTTCTGATGTTTGGGTGACTGTTGCGAATCCACAAATAAATGAAATTTCTTTCTGTGTGAGACTAGAGAGACAGTGTGACAGGTGAAGGGTGGAAAGGCGATTGACACCTGCAACGTCAGTGCAAAATTGCTGAAAACCAAATTCGAGGGCATGATTCATGGTTTACATGCAATGTTGTCTGCCATTTGGCAATTTAGTGCCATTCCCTCTGACTAGAGAGGGAAAAAATAAAAGAGTTGGTCGTCCATATCTGGAAAGGAAAAGGGAGTCGACAGGACTGCAACAATTACCACAGCTTTATATTGCTTTGAATGCCGGAAAAGATGCTCGCCCATCTACAGCTGGCACGTGTTCGCTTCCATCTGCCAAAATTCCAGATACTTGAACAGTTCCACTGTTACATATTCTTACAGAACACCAACATAAGTTTTAGCAGAAGTTGCTTGCAACTTACGTTGATCTCAAGGAGTGTTATGGGGTGCTTTGAAATACACCGCCCCGTGGGAGGGATTCTTACAAGGACTGTTCACCTGATGTGGATTATACTCTAAAACAGAGATTGCTGCAAAGTATGGACCAGGCGTATCTGGCTATATCTCTGTGGATTAAGAAGTGATGCAGGGTTGCTTTCCTGTCCAAACAATTTTCAACGCAAATATGAAATCCATGTTGGAGAGAACTGTCGACCGATATCATTGCGGCACATCCATTGTGCCACTAAGTCCAACGGCTTTACTTTGCCAATGAGGTCACTTCTTGTGGAGTCAGTAGAGCTTCTGATTGCAACCCTTGAGTTGCTGCACAGGGGAATGAGACCTTTGGGGCTTCAGGTTTACTGAATCAGGATTAATATCAAGGCGTTTGGAGACTTACTGGATGATGCAAATCACTCCATCAACTTTTCTGACAAGGACATTGCGCTCTTCGAAAGCTTCACATACTTTGATAGTATAGTGTCTTATGATGGTGGATCATGTTAGGAAGTTTTTTGAAGACGTGTATGGTATATAGTTTTATACACTTGCTCACTACAAGATTGATAGAATTAATTAATAGCGGTGCAGTGTTGTAGAACTATCCACTTAAACCAGGTCCGTTTAAAAAAGTAAATGTAATTTACGAATTTAAATACAACATATGAGGCTACATACTCATTAGTAAAGTAAATTGCATTGAAACAACAACACAGTAGATTAACACTGAATCCTTAAAATGGTCCCTAGCATCACGTGAAATATATCCACATTATTGACATCATCAGCAACAAATAATCCATTCAACAAACATTTGACACCATATCCACAGCAAGAAAAAAACTTAAGTTTATCAGAAACAATTCTAATAAACAAATAAATAATCAATAAACAAAGAAAACAGAAAAAAAAAGAATTATTTTTAGACAAAACATTGAGGCACCACACGAAGACCTCTCCCCAAATACCCAACGCTGGCTAGACTTCCAACATAGAGATTCAAAGCCTTGAATTCCACTATTTATTTACGCTTCACTAATGGATGTGCGTAACGTCGACAACAATTAAGAAGTCTTCTCTATATAGTTTCCATGACTCGAAAAGGAAAAATATGATCGGTAAAAGAAATGCCCAGAAAGGTTGAATAAAAAAAGAGGTTTCAGGTCAGCTCAAGGAAATATATGTCTATCTTTCTATCTGCCTATCTAGTTATATCTATCTATCTTTGCATCTATCTATATATTTATATATGTATGTATGTATGTATGTATGTATGTACAGTGTGTATGTATGTATTGTATGTATATATGTTTTATGTAGGTATGTATGTAACTATCCAACCATCTCTATCCATGTACACACGTGCTTGTGTATCTATGTATATATACATTTATGAATATGTATCTATACATACACAAACACACACACACACACGCACACACACACACAAACACACACACACACACACACACACACACACACACATACACACATACACACACACACATATACGCTGAAACATTGCCAAGTTGGTTATATACGGCAAGGAATTAGAATCTTAGCCTATTCCTGAATAGTTTCAAGTATACTAAGATTCTCTGTAGGTTCATTAATTAAAAAGATTTTTTTTCCACGAAACTAGTCAGGAATAAACTCGTGGTTTCCTTGTTCACAATTTCCGTATACGTTACATCGTATTCGTTTAATCCGCCCACTGCAAAATGTAAAATCCCTTTGCCAATTTGTTCTATCCACATTTCTTTTCAAATGACCTTGAAATCTTTATAGATTTTTTTTTTTTTTATCAATTCAGGCACCAACTCTTGTATGTGCTTCTTAGTCTCATTCTTGTTTTTTTTCTTGTTTTTTCTCTTAGACATACGCGTTTTTTTTATTATTTGATTAAAACAATCAGTGCTTTCTTCAGTTCTGCTATCTGACGTGTTCACAACTTCACATCACCTCATTTTTTAGCATAAAATTTTGGTGTTCTTAATAAAACAATGTGGCATTAGCACTGTGCCTCGACGGGTTAATCAAGATAAAATGTGAAAGCGAGGAGCCCACGCCAGGAGACACTGAGTAGCTGCGGCCGAAACCTTCACCCTTACCCCATCATGCCCTTGAACTGTTGGGACAAGTAACAGTCATTGTGTAGGAATAGGAAAAGAGTGCGGGATTCGAACCCACAACTAAAAGAATACGTGACCAACACGCTTCGCTACGTCGCCAGCAAGATAGTTTTTAAGCTCTGTCGCCTAGAGCTGTTGTAATATCAATTTACGTTAGTCGGTCTTAATCCTAAACTGAGTTTGGGGATTAATGAGTTAATGAAGTTTTACTCTCCCTTTCACTATTTTAACGTCATTTCTCTTATATCCATCCGCTTGTACGTCATCCATCCGTACATCCAGTTCATAGTGTCTGAATATTGTCATCCATTCTATCCTGACACTATCCAGATTTGTACGTAAGATGCTTCTTCTATTTTCTTTTATATTCAGTTTAACTTCTCCACTAAAACATACCTCTATAAACCTTTTCAATAACACTTGTTATATGTTTTCCTTATCCACATATATTGTTCAGAGTTCTCCTCTTCCCTGCCTTCTTCATTTCCACACGTCTTTATCTGGACTGTTTGTTTATTTATTTTATCTTACAAAATATCAAACAGCCATGGAGACATCACACATTCGTTTTTAGTCCCTACCTCTATACTGAACCACTATGTACCCTCTCTGCAAATACATACTTTGTTCCTTTCAGATATGCTTCTCCGTCTCATTTGATATTCTTTTTTGCATTTTGATCATGGATCTCATTGCAAAGTACCATATACCTCTCTAACTTCATCAGCAGCAAAAATATCATTTGTTTTTGTAATGTCTAGTCCGTGCATTTTCTACCTCTAATGAATATTAATTTTCACCTCTTTCACCACCCAAATCCTTTTTGTGTTATTTTCTCGTCATGCATATTCGAATGTACGTTATTACTCTATAATTCTTGCTTTACCTTTGATCTCTTTTCCCTCTCTAATTAGGCAATATGTGCCCTTTCCTTCAGTCAGCCGTGAATGTTCCTTTTCGTTCGCATTTTTCATACCCCATGCAGGCATTCCTCCACGTATCAGCCTCATTTCTGTAATATCTCTCTCATTGCATCACCTACTTCCGGTGTTTCCATCCTTTCAATATCTGTATCACATTCCTCCACTTTTATTTACGCTGATTTCTCCTTTATCTTATCTTCTCTCCTTTCCTCTTCTTTCCAACTTGTTCCAATTATATTTCCGGTTTTCTCAAGCTTATCGTATCACAATAACCATCTTCTTCATTCTCACAACTTTGCTCTTCCTATTTACAACACCGTATTCACCTCCAATCCTCATTCTTTTTAAACGAAAAAACTTGTTTTATCTTCCTCAAAAGCATCTGATAACTTTTCTTTCAGTTTTTCATCACCCTCTCTCTTCCTTACCTTCGTCAAACTATTTACCTGCCCATCCATGTTCTCGCATGACACACTCTTCCGGTTCCTGTACACCTTTCCTATTTTCAACACTTTTCAGGACCGTGTTTTTAAATATTCACAGTCACTATATGTCTATCAAGTGAATAATATATTTGCTAATTACTTACTTATGTTTAATTATCTATCTGTCCAGTAATCAACGTCTACCTTCGGTGTGGGACGAAACGTTTTCTGTTGACATGTTTTACCACTGTAACTGATATATATTTTCTGGTTTCATTCTTATCTTCATCTTGATTTTATCCTTGACTTTTTTCCGATTACTTGTTCTTATCAATCCTTCACATACTTCTTACCCATCTGTTATATTTACTGTTCTCCCTTCTTTTCTTTTTCAGAGTTTATATTTTCCTCCACCTTTAAAGTGTCCGACACTCTTTTGCTGAACTTT
>NC_134799.1:43973462-43975962 GCF_046742065.1 Oratosquilla oratoria
AGACAAACAAATGAATTGATAGATGAATAGATAAATCAATTAGTAAACAGATAAATTGATAAAAGATTAAATAAACATATAAATAGATGAATCAATTAATTAGTAAACAGATAAATTGATCAATGAGTAAATAAACAAATAAATTTCTTAAATAAATGAATAAATAAATCAATCAATAGATGGATAAAGAAATACATTAAGAAGTACTCAAACAATTAAACAAATAAATGAATAAATAGTGAAATAGAGAAATAAATAGATAATTAGATAAATGAATAAGTAATACAAAGAGATAGTAAGTATAGAAATGAAAATACACGTAAATTAGTATACATAAATAGATACGTGAATAACAGAATAAGTTAGTACTGGTGTAGATAGTTAATTATTTCCGGGAAAAGTCCGCCAATGAAAAACTATTTCTGCCTTTGAAGACAAAAAAATATCGCTATTGAAGGAATCTTTTATAAAGAAATAGATATCGTCTCTGAATAAATGAAAGAAAATTAAATAAGATAGAACAGAATAAGAAAAAAAAAATTGAGGAATATAAAACATAATAAAACAAAATAAGAAATAAATGAAAAACAAAATATAGTGCAAGAATTGCGGGTAAAAAAAAAAAAAAAATAAAAAAAAAAAAAAAAAAAAAAAAACCCGTTGGTGGTGGTGGTAGTGGTGGTGGTGGTGGTGGTGGTGGTCATCAGTAGGCAAGTAAGATTTCCAGAACTCACGTCAGCTTACCACGATGCTTCGTGAAGTGATTGCAATGACCTCTGGCTCTTTCTGCATTACAAGCACCCAAAGGTTACTATAGGTTGAGTGATGGGAGCTCACTAAAAAGGGCTCTTGCCGATCAGGGATGAACCCTTTGGTTGTTTAAAACCATTTTCTTTTCTTTTAAGAAAGAAATATTATATAAATTATCAAAATAATGCAGGACTGTGTCCGACTTCCCAGCAGCTAAAGCTAACTGAGCCCAGTATATTCATACTGAATTCTATATCGTTTCATGCTGCAAGTGAAATATTGATTGTTAATCAGATTAATGCCATATATATGCTAAACCCCTTCATTTTAATAGAGACATTTACAAAGCTGTTCCAGGGGAGTGCCAGGCGATTTTATTCAGCGAATCAGGGTTGGTGGCAGACCTTGGGGACAATCTTATATTGGTCCATGGAAACTTTAGTTCAGGATTTCCCCTAAGCAAAATTGTCTGCTGTTATCAAGAGGAATGTTATATATATATATATATATATATATATATATATATATATATATATATATATATATATATATAGTGTGTGTGTGTGTGCAAGCGTGTGTGTGTGTGTGTGTGCGAGCGTGTGTGTGTGTGTGTGTGTGCGTGTGTGCGTGTGTGTGTGCGTGTGTGCGAGTGTGTGTGCGCGCGCGCGTGTGTGTGATTGCGTGCGTGCATATGTGTGTGTGTATGTGTGTTTGTGTGTGTGTGTGTGTGTGTGTCTGTATGTGTGTGCGTACGTGTATGTGTGCGTGTGTGTGTGCGTGTGTGTGTGTGTGTGTGTGTGTGTGTGTGTGTGTGTGTTTGTATATATATATATATATATATATATATATGTATATAAAATAACGTTCTCGTATCGAACTGACTAAAACCTTCTATGATGTTCTGTCGTGGGCTCCAGCCATGATGGGAACAAAATGTTCTGATAACAGAAGTAATCGATAGAACACATGTTGGAACAAAAAATCACCTCAGCTGTGCTGCCAGTATAACTCTTTGCTAGAGCGAGTAGAGACCCTTTTCAATTGAATAAGATAGTCTAGTAATGGTAGAAAGAAATAGATGAATCAATAAGTACATGGATAAATAAATGAGTTAAATAATTAGATAAATGGAAAATAAATAGATCAATGAATAAATAATGTATAAATAGATAGATAAATGAATAAACGAATGAATAAATAAGTGGATAAATATGTAAAATAAAGGAATGAATAAATATATATAGAAACATGAATAAATAATCATATCTATGGATGAATAAATAAGGAAATCAATCATATAATTTATACCCAAATTATGGTTGAAGGTACGTTAAAACATAACAGTTTCCTGTATTTTGAGAACTAAAGTGTTTACAATTAACTAGAATATGAAGCCTCTTAATATCTACGTTTTTTTTTGTCTATATATATACTGTACCTTCGTTGGAAAACATTCTTAATCTGTGTAGAAACATAGGCTGAAGTTTTTGAAGGTCTTTAGTCCAGCCCGGATTTCAACCATGGAAGTGTAACACATTGCATCATTACCATATTTACAAAAAAGAAAAGAAAAATAAAAGAAAAAAGTAAAAAGAAAGACACTAATGGAGCTTAATGACCAATTAACAATTAATGAATTGAGAGATAATTTCATACTTAATGATCACCATATCAAACAACTATTTTGATTTTCTTTTTCTGAATATTTTAGATTTATCATTCATTATCATCTCACCAATTCATTGTTTTA
>NC_134799.1:43990962-43993462 GCF_046742065.1 Oratosquilla oratoria
ATAATTTTTATTTATTTATTTATCATTATTGTAGTTTTTCGCGTCCGACCTCGTTATGATCGAAAAGGTCTGTGGGTATGGTACTCTTTTGTTATCCTTTGTATATATGTATTCATTCATTTTTAACCCTAATAATCATCAGTTTTAGTTTAAAAAAATCAACTTGCAGAGCTGCTGGGATTTAATAAAAATTTCTCGAAGGTATTCACAGCTTACAGATTGATAGAAATTGGTGGATTTATTTATTTAAACAGTAATTCAGGAAATATCCATTAATATATATGTAAAGCGCCCGTGGACTAAAAATCTGAGATCCGAATGTTTAGAAGAGGTTGAGTATTCTTATTTTGTTGGAAATGAGCAATGCTTATATCCTTGAGGATGTCTCATCGATTAGCTGGTCTCAAAGAAATTGCGATTGAAAGATTTAAGGATGGTTGTAGATTGGATGGACTGTAGACATGAAAAGGTGTTTTTATTTATTATCATTTTTATTCTTCAGTCGTTAAAGAAGACTGAGTGAATTGGCTCTTAGTATCACTTAGTCCCTAAATTAAGGATTTATTATATATGCAGTAAGAGCATAGGTAGTTAAAACTAAAAACATCTAAACTTACCTCCTAACCCTTTGCTACATAGAGCAAAAATTTGAAGAGAAATATCTTACTTTGGCTTATGGCAGACAATATCCTTCAGCTCAGAGGAACCTCCACTTCGGGGAGAGGAATGTCACTGTAGTTCCCGAACTCCTCGTCCTCGAACTTGCGTCCTTCTTCTTTTGCATCCTCAAGCTATTCCTCCAGTTACTTCTACTCTACTTCGGTTCTTTGCTCGCTCACGCTCCAGTTCTTGCCGAGTTTGGTGCGGAGGGAAGAACCTTTCTATGTTGACGAACTCGAGTAGGTAGGTCCTCCTCCAGACCTCCTCTGCCCTGTTTTCTTCTCTCCTTCTTTGTGTTTCCCCTTCCTGTTGTTTCATTCAACGTGCAAAGTATTTTTGTTCCTCTTGTTATTCAGCTTTTCTTCTTCCTCCTCCTTCTGTCCTTTCCTCTCTCCTTTCTTCCCTTCCCCCTCGTTCAGCCCCCTCGTTCTGTGTCTTATGTCCTTCAAGGTGAGGTCTATCGTAAGATGAATAGAAGTGTTAGGTGAAACACGAACAGTGTCTAGAAAATATTGTTACTGGGTCACTTATAACTGTCTCGCCCTCTCTCTCTCTCTCTCCTCTCTCTCTCTCTCTCTCTCTCTCTCTCTCTCTCTCTCTCTCTCTCTCTCTCTCTCTCTCTCTCTCTCTCTCTCTCTCTCTCTCTCTCTCTCTCTCTCGCATCCTCTCTTTCAAGTTCACCCGCATGGGCTAACTTTGCAATCTCCTCCCTCAATATTCAAGCAACTTAATTGCTACTCCTTTTGTAGTCCAATAGAGTTAACCACAGCCGGTTATCGTTAACTTTAGAGAAATTTCTCTCCCCCTCTTTACGTCTATGAACATGTACTATATCGGTCTCAAGATTTAAAGAAGTAAGTACCTATATACTCTTTCCACTAATTAGCCATTCTTCAGTTATCATTCATCATTTGCATGCAGGAAATATTTAAATTGCTTTTTGGAGGTACAGTAAAGTCTTCAATCCATCAACTTAAAGTAGTTAATATGTTAGTACCTCTTCCCATGATTATTTCTGGTTAATTTCAAAACATCGTCACTTATTTTTTCTTCTTAGAATATTCTAATTTCTCACCAATATTCGTTGATGTTAAATGTATACCTATATTCGCATATTCTCTTTTGTTTCTTTAATTGTTTGGTTGCTTATTCATTCAATTATGCATTCATTGATGCAAACAGATATATACAAATACACATTGACTGATAAAAGACAAATATAAAAGATACAGACAGTATGGTATAAAGAGATTTGGGGGGAAGGTTGTAAAACATGGAAGTTGAGTCATCAAATGTAAACAGGTGGATTACTACTAACAGAAAACTGTAAAGAGGATCTGAAGGAACAGGTAAACATAATTGGAGAAATAGGTAAAAGAAGAAAGTGGAAGAAAATAGAAAAAATGGTGAGTGGAAAACAGGAAGCAGAGAGGAGACGGGTGTACGAATATTGAAGGTAAAATATATTTATTTACACACACACACACACAAACACACACACACACACACACACACACACACACACACACACACACACACACACACACACACACACACACACACACACACACACACATACAGAATTAATGTATATATATATGTATATATATATGTATATATATATATATATATATGTACATATATATGTACATATATATATATATATATATATATATATATACTGTAATATATATATATGTGTATATATATATATGTATGGTGGGGGTTACTAGGCTGAATAGAGTGAGAAATGAGGAGGTGAGGAGGAGAACAGGGGTGAAAAAGGAGCTGGGAGATAGGGTTGATGAAAGAGTATTAGGATGGTTTGGACACATGGAAA
>NC_134799.1:43998462-44015962 GCF_046742065.1 Oratosquilla oratoria
TTGTAAATGGCCTAAACATCTTGACCCAAAAATAACTCCAACATTTTGTACATTTTCCCAATATGCTTTATATCCTTCTCCTTATCATATGTTTGTTTTTGTTTTCTGACAAGTGTATGTAACATATTTTTCATTTCTTTTTACTCTTCTGTGTCCATTTTCCCTTGCCGAAACACATGTACCCTCGACTTCATTCTTTTCTTTCATTCCTTCCACTCCAATTATCCCTCCCACTTATCCCTTTCCTTTTTCTTCCCTCTGCATTTTTACACTCTCCCCTCCTCCCTTCTTCTCCTTCGTCTCCCTCCTTCTCTCTTTCCTCCTCCCTTCTCCTTCCTCGTCACCATCCTTACTTTCCTTCTTTCTCGTCCTCCCCTTCCTCTTCCTCCTTGTTTCCTCTTCCCTCCTCTTCCTACTCTTTCTTGTCTTCCACTTATCATTTTTCTTCCTCCCTTCTTCCCATTCTTATTTTTATTCTTTCTCCTCCTCCTCCTTCTCCTCCTCTTCCTTCATCTTTCTCTTTCCTCCTCCTCCTTCTCCTCCTCTTCCTTCATCTTTCTCTTTCCTCCTCCTCCTTCTCCTCCTCTTCCTTCATCTTTCTCTTTCCTCCTCCTCCTTCTCCTCCTCTTCCTTCATCTTTCTCTTTCCTCCTCCTCCTTTTTCTACTCCTCCTTGTCTTCCATTTCTCATCTTCTTCATCCTCCCTTATTCCCCCTTCCTCCCTCCTACTCGTCTACTCCACATTCTCTCCAACTCCTCCCCCTTTCCTCTTTTTTCTTCTTCTCTTCCTCCCTTCCTATTTTTCCTTCCTTATTCCTACCTCCTCCCTTTATCCTCACTGCTTTACACCCTCTTCTATATGCTTCTTCTCTACCAAGTGGACTGTTCTCCATAATATTTTCTTTTTACTATTTCCTTCCTTTCCCTCCTCTCCCCTTCCCTTTCCTCCCTCTCCCTTTCCTTCCATTTTCTCCTACCCTCTTTTATTTTCCTCTCCCCTGCCTCTTCCACCCCCTCACATCTTCCACTATCCCTTCCCTCTACTGTCTTTGGCTTCCCTTCCTTCTCCAGTAATTGACTGTCGTGCAAAAATAAATAATTATGATGATTTATTTTCGGGCGGTAATCTTTTTTTTTTTTTTATTATTATTCTTTTTTCTGTTTTTAAGATGTTTTTTTCCTCTGTAATTAATTTTGATGAAATACATTATAAACGAAACAATAATAATATTGTTCACTTTTGAAACAATAAGATAACCACATCACTCAAACGAGGTCGCACTATAATCGCCGTCCGTTACAAGTGATGAGAAATGAATTAACCTAACCTAATCTAACCTAACCTAACTCAACCTAACCCGACCTGACCTACTCGAACGTAACATAACATAATCTAACATATGCTATCTTAACCTAACCTAATCTAAACTAGACTAACCTAACCCAACCTAACACACTATAATCTAACCTATATTAACCAAACCTATTATTCAACTTAACCAAACCTAACCTAACTTAGCCTAAACTAACATAACCTTACCTAACCTAGATTAACATAACCCAACCTAACATAGCAATACATAATCTAACCTAAGTTAACCAAACCTAACCTAACCTAACCTTATCTAACATACTGTAATTTAACATAACTTAGCCAAACGTAAATTAACCTAACTAACCTAACCTAACCTAACCTAAGATAATATAATCTAACCTTACTTAACCTAACATATCCTAAACTAAGTTAACCTAAGCCAACCTAATCTAAGTTAATTTAACTGAGCCTAACCTAATCTAATCTAATCTAACCTAACTTAGTCTAAGTTAATCTAACATAACCTTACCTAACCTAGCGTGACCTAACCTAACCTAACCTAACCTAATCTAACCTAGCCTAATCTAACCTAAGTTAACCAAACCTCAGGTAACCTAACCTTACCTAACATAATGTAACATAACTTAACCAAACGTAACCTAACTTAACCTAACTAACCTAACCTAATCTAAGCTAATATAACCTAACCTTACCTAACCTAACATATCCTAAACTAAGTTAACCTAAGCTAACCTAAGCCAACCTAAGCTTAGCTAACCTAACTGAACCTAACCTAACCTAACCCAATCGAACCTAACTTAGTCTAAGTTAATCTAATGTAACCTTACCTAACCTAGCGTAACCTAACCTAACCTAACCTAACCTAATCCAACCTAGTCTAATCTAACCAAGGCTAATCTAACTTATCCTAAACTAACCTAATCTAACCTAACCTAACCAAACCTAACCTTACCGAACCTAATCTAATCTAACCTAACCTAGTCTAAGCCAACCTAACCTTAATTAACCTAGTCTAATAACCTAACCTACCCTGACCTAACGCAGCCTGACCTAAGCTAAATTAACTTAACCTAAACTAACCTACCCTAACTTAACCTAATATCATCTAAACTAACCTAATCTAAGCTAAATTAACTTAACCTAAACTAACCTACCCTAACTTAACCTAATATCATCTAAACTAACCTAATCTAAACTAGCCTAACCTAACCTAGCCTAAGCTAACCTAGCTTAACACAACTTAACCTAACCTAACTTAACCTAAGCAAACCTAATATAACCTAACAAAATTTAACCTAACCTAACCTAACCTACCCTAGACTACCATAACCTAACCTAAACAAACCAAGCCAACCATAACCTAACCTAGCCTAACCTAATCTAACCTAACATAACCTAGCCTAACTTAAAGTAACCTAAACTAACCTAACTAACCTAGCCTAACCTAACCTTATCTAACCTAAATTAATCTAACTAAGGGATCATATCCTAGGCTAACCTAACTTAACCTAATATGACCTAACCTAACCCAGTGTAACCTAACCTAACCTAACCTTATACATCTAATTTCAACTTAACTTAAGCTAACCTAAACTAACCTAAAATAACCCAAATTACCCTAACATAGCCTAGCTTATCCTAACCTAACCTGATGTTACATAACATAATCTAGCATAACTTAACCTTGCCTAATCTATCCTAACGAACATAATTTAATTTAACCTAACGTAATCTAACCTAGCCTAACCTAACTTAACCTAACCCAACCTAACCTTACCCAACCTAACCTAGCCCAGCCAAGCCTAACTTATCTTAATCTAGCCTAAATTAACCTAGCCTAACTTAATTTTTTATTAATTTCTCACAAAAAGACTAAGGAGACTAAAAGATATTTTCTTACAATAAAATATATCTTTTAGTCTCCTTTCGGTTATTTGATGTACTCGTAGCACATTTTACTTTCTCCTTCCTTTTTCTTTTTTATTTTTTCTTTTTCTCTCTCTCTTTCCCCTTTTCATTTTTTTCTCTTTTTATGTCTATCTTCTCTTGCCTTTTTTCTGTCGTTTTACAATTCCCCATTTCATTTTCTTTTTGTCTATTTTCTCCTCCTTCCTTACCTCGTCTCCATTTTATTTTTTACTTATACTTTCTTCTCTTGTCCTTATCTTTTATTTCATCTTCCCATTCCCTTTTTCTCCTTTCCCCTTCTTTTGTACTTTCCCTTTTCCTTTGTCCATTATTTTTATCTTTGTCCATTACCTTATTCGTCTGACTTTTTTCTATATCCATTTAATTTTTCTTTTCCTATTTACCTTTTCCTTTACGCTCTCTTTTCCTCTTACGTATTTCCTTTACTTCTTCCTTTCTGGTTAAACCCTCTTTTGGTTCTTTCCTTCCTTCTTCCTTTACTTTTCTGATTTTTTCCTTTGGGGACTCTTCCATAAGCAAACAACCCCCAAATATCTCATCTCTCCTCATTACCTAAACCTGTGCCCATACCGGAGACTTAACCTTGTTTAACGTGACCGCTAAACTTGTTTAACTCGGTTATAGGCGACCGTCACAACAGAGCATCCCCGGCAAGTTATTCTTCAACAGTCTTCATAAGAATTCTTCTTTGAGTTTTTCGAGTTTGATTTAGCTGTGGGATCCAGGTTTGTATTTATTGATTATACTAAAGTAATTTGTCAATATTGAACTAGTTGATAATCAGTTCTTTAGAAAAGTATCTGGAGAGTTTTTGATTGATATTAAAAGTAAACCTAGGTCTCTTAATCTTACACTTGCCAACCGCCACCTGTGCAGACGTTTGAGCCCAAGACATAAACCTACTTTGGGCATTAGTGATGTTTTATAATTTAGGCTAATTCCCTAGGTGGGTTTATGTCCTGGGCACAAACGCCCGCACAAGTGGTGGTTGGTGAGTGTTGGATTAAGAGGACCTAGTGTATTAACAGGTTACTGTTGTTAGTAACATGATTATTATCAATTTCATTATTGTCAATAGATAATGGCTTCGAGTTTTCTTTAAATGAAAATAATATGGGTTGAGTGACTTAGTTGATGCCAAAAGTGGAATGGGAACGATGTGCGAGGATGTTGATGCGTTTGTTGTTGTTGTTGTTACTCTCTTTATATAAACACGAGTTCCATTGAGTTCTGTAAACTTTTGATGAGAACAGCTTCTGTTTAACAAACCCATAGACTCAGCAAACTGAGCCACAAGAATTCATTATTAAGCAATTTCAAGGACTTTTGGTACACAACCATTTGTATAACGACTAAAGGGACTCACGAATGTCTACCCTATGTTAATATTACACAAGAAAATAGCCCGAAATAGTTTCCACACCCGATGAACTCTGAAATCTTTCCTCTTTTATGACACGAGGAAGATAAATGTCCTTCCGTGACAGACAAGTCTGTACACAGTGACATCTCATCCCAGGGTTTAATGGCTGCATTAGCGCTCCGCTTCAGCTTAACAGACCTTGATTTTTTTTTTTTAGAGAGAGAGAGGAGAGGAGAGGCTGGGGGAAGAGACAAGAAGCAAAGAAGTATGTAGAGACAGAAAAGTATTCAATAAAAGAAATCGGTTTATTTTGTTTTATAGATTTTTTTTATTATATTTTATTTATTTATCTATCAATATATATATTTTTTTTTTGAGAGAGAGAGCGGAGAGGCTGGAGGAAGAGACAAGAAG
Organism: Oratosquilla oratoria; assembly: GCF_046742065.1. Classification (NCBI taxonomy): domain Eukaryota; kingdom Metazoa; phylum Arthropoda; class Malacostraca; order Stomatopoda; family Squillidae; genus Oratosquilla; species Oratosquilla oratoria. The sequence goes on from NC_134799.1 coordinate 44,003,505, forward strand.
CAAAGAAGTATGTAGAAACAGAAAAGTATTTAATAAAAGAAATTGGTTTATTCTGTTTTATAGATTTTTTATTTTCATTTATTTATCAATTTATTAATTTATCTATCAATCTATTCATTTACCTAATTACCAATATATAAATTCATCTATATATCTATTCATTTATTTGTTTATTTGTAGTTTTGTGAGTGGAGGGGTAGAAACAGCAAGAAGCTAGGAAAGATTGAAAAGGATGATGATTTCTGCAAAAGTGAGTAATGTATAAATATTCAATTTTTTTCTTTTTTTTTATTTCTTTCCGTCTATCATTCAGTACTTGACCCGCGTTAGCATCATTTTATTATGATTCAGAGTTAGATATTTCTTTCATGTATCTATTTATTTATCTTTATCTATTTATTTATCTATTTTACTCCATCTTCTTTGCCTTACACTTCTCATATGTGTTGATTATGGATTAGTGAAAAAGAGTAATCGAAATAACTTATTTTGATAATATTAACTTTCTTGATTTCTTCTACTGGAATAAAATAGTTCAAATTAATAAATTACACCAAAGAAAATCCTTGAAATGAAAAATATTCGCAAAGGTCTACCTTTCATAGTTGAGGAATGTTAACATGAACATATTCAAATATACATATGATATATATATATATACATGAATATGTGTATGTATATGTATATTTATATGTATATATGTATTTGTATATTTCTATACGTATATGTATATGCAGGTTTATATGTATGTGTATATGTATATGTACTGTATATGTGTATACACGAATATATATATATATATATATATGTATGTATGTATGTATTAGTATAAATGGGCAGTAAGTTCTTATGTAGACAGTTTGAGTGAAGACCAGAGCTGATTCTGTATCCGCTTAGAGATTTTCTCGATTTTGCGAATGTCTATAACTCGAAGGAAGATTAGATACAAGGCTTCTGAGTTCCATGGTGTTGTTCGACAGAAAAATATGACAAAAAATTAAAAATACAAGCTTTCTGTTGACTCGTACAACCATTTTCAGGTAAGTAAAAATAAACATACAGATCAGTATCTAAATATAGGTGTATGAAGATACTAGGAGAGGTAGTTTGAAAATAGACGTTAGGTCAAGGAGGGTGGAGTCTTCGCAATAGTTGGACGTCAGGTCAAGTAGTGTGGGGGCTTTCCATGAGCCGGCGGTAGCAGGACATTTGGTCACAGAAGGACGTTCGCCGTTACCATGCAGCCTACCTGTAAAGGTGTAAACGTGTCAGTCTGTATATTGATGGCAGGGGCGTATTGTGTGATGTAAACTCTTTCTAAAATATGTAGTTTCTTGTGGTTGTCGCATTGTTTAAGTATTTTTGTGTTGACTATATCTTGCCTGGTAGGAGTTTTATCGTATGCTTGTGTCATGTGTTTGCGTATGGTACCTTTAAGAGTATGCATAGTGAGTCTTCTGCTCACAGAGGTAGTGGTAACACCAATGTATGAGGCATTGGAGAGAAGTTTACAACCTTCTTCTGGGCAAGTGAACTAGTATACCACAGTAATCTGTTTAAAGAGATTGTTCTCTCTCTCTCTCTCTCTCTCTCTCTCTCTCTCATCTTTATGTCTCCTCTCTCTTTCTCATCTTAATGTCTCCTCCCTGTTTCCCTTCTCCCTCTCTCTCTCTCTCTCTCTCTCTCTCTCTCTCTCTCTCTCTCTCTCTCTCTCTCTCTCTCTCTCTCTCTCTCTCTCTCTCTCTCTCCCTCTGTCTCTCGACAGCATTGTTTTAGTTATTCAGTTTTTTCTTTGTATTTTCGATTTTCTCTAATCAGGAAAATCTAGAATACAAAGAAAAAACTGAATAACTACAAAAACGCTGTCATTTTTAACTCCACGTGTATTACTGAGAACCTGCTCCCCTCCTTTACTAATATATATATATATATATATATATATATATATATATATATATCATATATATACCCCTCTCTCTTATTTCTCCCTCCCCCCCTCTGTCTCTCTCTATGCGCGCGCGCGTGTGTGTGTGTGTGTGTGTGTGTTTGTCTTTTTCCCTCCCTCCCTCACCCCCCCCTCCCTCACCCCCCCCTCTCTCTCTCTCTCTCTCTCTCTCTCTCTCTCTCTCTCTCTCTCTCTCTCTCTCTCTCTCTCCCTTTTCTCTCTATCTGTTCTTTCGCTCTCCTACCTTTCGCTGCTCTTATCTCTTCTCTTTTTCTCCTCTCTGTCGCTGCTATCTTCCTCTTTCTCTCTCTCTCTCTCTCTCTCTCTCTCTCTCTCTCTCTCTCTCTCTCTCTCTCTCTCTCTCTCTCTCTCTCTCTCTCTCTCTCTCTCTCTCTCTCTTTCTCTCTCTGTCTTTTATTCTTTTTCTCTCTCTCCAAAGAGCCTCGAAGGTAATCCGATTGAGAACCAATTAGTCTAGGGAGAAAAAAAAAATGATTGAATAAATATAAGAAAAAGAAAAAGAGCATCATAACAACTGTTTGACATGTGTCCAAAAGCGGTCTAAGTGCGGCCCTAAAACTGATCAAATTTAGCAAGTCTCTGAACCGACTCTGATCCTTACTTTGACCTTCTGACTTCATCGACGCGAGTAGTCTAAGCTCACCCACCCTCAACTAACCATGGGAGCCTCTTCTGGAACCCCTATTGCTTTGGCAATTCCAAGTCCCATTGACTCCAGGTAATGAGCTTGTATTGAGAAAGTTTGGCCTTCATTTAGATTTAAGTCAACGTTCGGATCTGATACTTCCCTCTTGAATGAATGGAACTCGCAAGTTGAAGAGTTAAGGAGTATTTATATGCCTACTTGCCTCTTTATTCCCTGTTCTTTTGTCGATAAGTTCTACGCTTAGCCTTGTTACGCCTGAAGAGCTGTCTCTATTGAATGCTGTTTTGATTGGGAGGTAGTTTGATTTGGAGCAGTCTTGACTGGAGCTTGCTTGATTAGAAGCTGTCTTCATTGGGAGTTAGCTTGTGCAGCCTTGATTGGGGGATAGTTTTATCGGGAGTAATTGTCTGTATTAACAGTTATATGTTCATAATGCTTAGTAATCATATTCAATATGTTTTGATTAACGGTAATAGTATTGTTGATATTTTTTTTATTGACAATGTATAATACATTGGTATATGGCATGAATGTAAAGGTGATAGGGTTCGTATACTTAGAGGTTTATATGACGATGGAGGAAATCATCAATCAATTCGATGCCCAGGTTTTCTCTTGCAGGGGACTTATGACCCAAAAGAAAATATAAATAAGTTAAATGGTAAACACACACACACACACACACACACACACACACACACACACACACACACACACACACACACACACACCACAAACACGCACACAAAATGATGGCCGCACGAAAGGTCATTAATGGTTTACAAAAAGGTGTAGAGAGATTGAAAAAACTCAAAAATAAAACAATAAAAACGTAAAAAAGTCCTGAAATGATGAAGCCATAGTGGAGTGTATATTTTTGTAGGAAAGTGAGTTATGAACGTTTGTGTTCAGAAATAGTGAATGTTGGACTTGATGCAGCTCTAAATGGTGTGGCATCAGGAAACCTTGATTATTATTCTTTTTATCATAAAGTTAACAGAAACGCTATGAAGAATGAATTTTGAGATTGTACGACTTTGTGATAATAATACAAGAATGATTGGAGAACGAAACGAGTATGAAGGAAACAAAACGTCTGATAAAAAAACAACAACAACTAAGGTTATAAAAAAGAGCAGATGGAAAAAAGAGCAATGCATGAAAATTGAATTAGTATTTAACGTTGCTGTAGTATGAATATAATATAGTGATAAGCACGTAGATTATAAATTAAGGAAAATGAAAATTAACAATGATCCCTTTAAAACTGAACAAGTTTGCCAGAGGTCAGAGTGAGGAAAATCTTGAAAAACACTGAGACCTTATATTTCAAGATGATGTTTGTGCCGTGTGTACAGGTGTCAAAGACGTTGGAAAGTTTTGGTGAATACTCGTGGTAATTTCGTAAAGTTTGTTTAATGATATGATAACATACGAGTATGTGTTACCTAGAAATTTCCTTTCTGAGACACATTGATCCAAGCTAGACAGCAAAGTTCCTCGGAATCTTCCATAAGTTTCTTCTGGAACAAAATCTAAACCACTTTGTTGCACAGGTGAAGGAGAAGGAAAGGAGTTGTAATATGTTATTTCATGTCATAAAATATAATGAAAATAAGTTAACACAGGTGTATAATCAAGAGATGGAGTAGGAAAAGAGTTGTAAAAATTTATTTTCATGTTATAAAACTTAATGAAAAATAAATTGATAGAGATCATGGGCACTTTCCAAGGACTAAGTGTTAGACGTGTTTTTAGATGATGGACGACGTGGATACGTTCTTGTCATAGTGCCATCATTTGCATGTAGATAATATTTCTCCTTATCTTAGTATATCTATGTATATAAAACACATACACAAGCGCACACACACAAGCACACGCACAAACACACACACACACACACACACACACACACACACACACACACACACACACACACACACACACAGAGAGAGAGACACACACACACACACACACACACACACGAGTACAACATGAAGGTTATCCTTTTACACACCGTCTAAAGCGTGTCTCAGTGGTTCGATTTAGGAATGACCCAGCTCTCACTTCTTATTTTGCACACATGACGTGACATAGGGTTACTCCTTTGAAATTTTTGGGTATTTTTTGTCATTCTGGTCACCTGCTCCGATTTACCCGCCATCTCACCCACAGGTCGAGGGCGGCCAGGTCTGCCGTGGAGATCCAATTTGACACCACTCAGGCCAACGGTATTGGTGCCAGAGGCCCAAAATTGAACACTGGCTGAAAAGGCCCAAATTTGGAGGAGTGCCACCCCCACACCCTTGGGCCCAGACTGCTCATGTCTACCTTGCTGTGCATTGTGTCCGACTCTCTCGCTTTGGGGAAAGTTTGGATCAAATCGGTCAGATTCGGATTTTCGTCTATATTCATGAATTCATTTGAATTTTTTGGGTATTTTTTGTTATTATGGTCACCTGCTCCGATTTACCGCCATCTAACCCACAGGTCGAGAGCGGCCAGGTCTGCCGTGGAGTCCAATTTGACACCACTCAGGCCAACGGTATTGGTGCCAGAGGCCCAAAATTAAACACTGAGTGAAAAGCCCCAAATATTGGAGGGGTGCCACCCCCACACCCTTGGGCCCAAGCTGCTCATGTCTACCTTGCTGTGCATTGTGTCCGACTCTCTCGCTGTGAGGAAAGTTTGGACCAAATCGGTGACCTTCGAATTTTCGGCTATATTGAGATTTTTTGGATTTTGGGTCATTTTGGTCACTTGCTCCGATTTACCCGCCATCTCACCCACAAGTCGAGGGTGGTTACGGCTGCCGTGGAGTCCAATTTGACACCACTCAGGCCAACGGTATGGGTGCCAGAGGCCAAAAAATGATTACTGGGTGAAAAGGCCCAAATTTGGAGGGGTGGCACTACCACGCCCTTGGACTTAGGCTGCTCATGTTTATCTTGCTGTGCACTTTGATCGACTCTCTCCCTGTGGGGCATGTTTGGACCAAATCGGTGACCTTCGAATTTTCGGCTAAATTGATTTTTTGGATTTTGGGTCATTGTGGTCACTTGCTCCGATTTACCCGCCATCTCACCTACAGGTCGAGGGTGGCTAGGGCTGCCGTGGAATCCAATTTGAAACCACTCAGGCCAACGTTATGGGTGCCAGAGGCCAAAAGGTGTTTACTGGGTGAAAAGGTCCAAATTTGGAGGGGTGCCACTGCCACACCCTTGGAGTCAGGCTACTCATGTTTACCTTGCTGTGCACTTTGACCGACTCTCTCCCTGTGGGGCAAGTTTGGATCAAATCAGTGACCTTCGAATTTTCGGCTAAATTCATGGGGCCTTTGAGATTTTTTGGATTTTGGGTCATTTTGGTCACTTGCTCCGATATATCCGCCATCTCACCCACAGGTCGAGGGCGGCTAGGGCTGCCGTGGAGTCCAATTTGACACCACTCAAGCCAACGGTATGGGTGCCAGAGGCCAAAAGATGATTACTGGGTGAAAAGGCCCAAATTTGGAGGGATGCCACTGCCACGCCCTTGGACTCAGGCTGCTCATGTTTACCTTGATGTGCACTTTGACCAACTCTTTCTCTGTGGGGCAAGTTTGGACCATATCGGTGACCTTCGAATTTCGGCATAATTCATGGGGTTAATCCTTTGAGATTTTTTTTTACTTTGGGTCATTTTGGTCACTTACTCCGATTTATCCGCCATCTTACCCACAGGTCGAGAGCGGCTAGGGCTGCCGTGGAGTCCAATTTGACAGCACTCACGCCAACGGTATGGGTGCCAGAGGCCAAAAGGTGATTACTGGGTGAAAAGGCCCAAATTTGGAGGGGTGCCACTGTCACGCCCTTGGACTCAGGCTGCTCATGTTTACCTTGCCGTGCATTTTGACCGACTCTCTCTCTGTGGGGCAAGTTTGGACCAAATTGGTGACCTTCAAATTTTTTGGATTTCGGGTTATTTTGGTCACTTGCTTCGATTTACCCCCCCTCTCAACCACAGGTGGAGGGTGGCTAGGGCTGCCGTGGAGTCTAATTGGACAGCACTCACGCCAACGGTATGGGTGCCAGAGGCCAAAAGGTGATTACTGGGTGAAAAGGCCCAAAATTGGAGGGATGCCACTGCCACGCCCTTGGACTCAGGGTGCTCATGTTTACCTTGCTGTGCACTTTGATCGACTCTCTCCCTGTGGGGCAAGTTTGGGCCAAATCGGTGACCTTCGAATTTTCGGCTAAATTCATGGGATTAATCCTTTGAGATTTTTTGGATTTTGGGTAATTTTGGTCACTTGCTCTGATTTACCCGCCATCTCACCCACAGGTCAAGGGCGGCTAGGGCTGCCGTGGAGTCCAATTTGACACCACTCAGGCCAACGGTATGGGTGCCAGAGGCCAAAAGATGATTACTGGGTGAAAAGGCCCAAATTTGGAGGGGTGCCACTGCCACGCCCTTGGACTCAGGCTGCTCATGCTTACCTTGCTGTGCACTTTGACCGACTCTCTCCCTGTGGGGCAAGTTTGGACCAAATCGGTGACCTTCGAATTTTCGGCTAAATTCATGGGGTTAATTCTTTGACATTTTTGTAGATTTTGGGTCATTTTGGTCACCTGCACCCATTTACCTGCCATCTCACCCACAGACTGACATCACTTAGCCCGTTCGTGGGGTCCTACACCACGGTCAGCGGCGGGCTGGGGCACGTCGGCTGGAAGGTGCGGGCTAACCCCGCCCATCGTGGACCAGCAGTCGGCCATCATTTAGTCCGTCCGTGGTGTCCTCCGCCGGGGATGGGCGGGGGTGGGGGGCACCTGGTCTCCCGGCCGGGGATATTCACCCCCTATACCTTATACGCGAGATCCCAGAGTTGCGGATGTCGGGTCCTGGATTTCCCTTGGCGACCTCATGTGAACTAGAAATTCTCCTTTGCCTTGTCCTCCGTCACGCCGAGAAGTTGGGCTTAACTGGGCCTCCATGTCTCAAACTTGGTCAGTGGTCCCAAAATCTGGCCTGACGAGGCTCTCGTCTGAACGAACATGTTGAGTCAGCTTCGATTTTGACTTGTGGTATTGATAAGTCTCATTGTAGACATTCTTATTGCTTATCATTCTCTAATGTAAAGTTTGTCTTCACAGAGCACATCAAGGTAGACGTGGGGAACCTGGGCCCAAGGGCGAGGTCGTGGGGACCAGCCGGTGCACGTCGGCTGAAAGGCGAGGGCTAACCCCGCCCACCGTGGACCAGCACTCGGCCGACATCACTTAGTCCGTCCGTGGGGTCCTCCGCCACGGTCAGCGGCCGGAAGGTGCGGGCTAACCAAGGCCACCGTGGACCAGCACTCGGCCGAGATCATTTAGTCCGTCCGCGGGGTCCTCCGCCACGGTCAGCGGCTGGCTCGGGGCACGTCGGCCGAAAGGTGCGGGCATGTTTTTATGTGTCATTTTGGTTACCTGCTCCGATTTGCCCACCATCTCAGCCACAGGCCTAGAGGGGTCAGGGCTCCTGTAGGGTCCACTTGGACAGCGCTCAGGCCATTAGTAGGGGCGCCAGTGTACTAGTGTACGTGTACTTGTCTGTAGTAGTATACGTTTTCTAGTACTAGTGTATTAATCTTATACAAGTAGTTTGATATTTGTACTAGTAGAATAAAACACTAGTACATTTTTACGCTAGTTCAAGCACACTAGTTTTTGTGTACTAATGCAGTAGTACTAGTAGACTAGTGTAGCAAGGTCATCCCGTGAATTGTTTTCTGCAGAATTCGCACACCATAAGTCAATTTTTGTATTAATATTGTCACTCCGCTGAAACTTGCAATATGGAAGCATAACTTTATTTATACTATTATGTCCCACATATCTATATGTAAATGACTGTAACTATTAGTGCAATTATTCCATAATGTCTAAATTGCAATACGTAAACCAAATTATTCGCGGTGCTCCTGAATGTGTAATATGTCATTTTTGCATAAAGAATTGTGTTTCGCCGACAAGACAGCGGCATTACTCGCCTATACCACGCTTTTTAATTTCAGTATACAAGTCCCAAGAGAATGGGAACATAACACTACATTAAAACACCGGGACACGTACCCTAGTACACGCACACTGGTACACGTATACCAATACACTAGTACATTAATTCACTAGTGCTAGTTCACTGATACCAGTACACTTGTACTATTGATACGCTTGTAAACAAGTATTAGTACACTAGCACTGATGATGAAACGCTGGAGTACTTTGCTACGTACACAAACAACTTCTATCTGGAGTAATTCTTTATTATCCATTTTTTCTTAATCGAGAGAATAAATAACAATATCACAAATAAACATGCCCTCATACCTTTGGCGTGGGTTGGCCGAGCCGACAGAGGGAGTGGCTGGGCGCAATTCTTTGCCTAAAAAATTCAGAGTAAACGTCTAGTTTGAGGAAGAGAAGGAGAAACAGGAGTAGGGCTGCTGGCTGTCTAGTTGGTAGAGGAACAAGTGGATGAGCAGCAGCTGCCTAGTTAGTGGAAGAGGTGGAGCAGCAGCTGCCTGGGTAGTGGAGGTGGAGGAGCTGGTTAGTGGAGGAGGAAGTGGAGCAGCAGCTACCTGGTTAGTGGAGGTGGTGGAGCAGCTGTATTGTTAGTGGAGGAAGTGGAGCAGCTGGTGCCTGGTTAGTGGAGGAAGTGGAGCAGCAGCTGCCTGGTTAGAGGAAGAGGAGCAGCAGCTGCCTGGTTAGTGGTGGAGCAGCTGGTGTCTGGTTAGTGGAGGAAGAAGAGCAGCAGCTGCCTGGTTAGTGGAGCAGCTGGTGCCTGGTTAGTGGAGGAGGAAGTGGAGCAGCAGCTGCCTGGTTAGTTGAGAAGGAAGTGGAGCAGTTGGTTAGTGGAGAAGGAAGTGGAACAGCTGGTGCCTGGTTAGTGGAGGAGGAAGTGGAACAGCAGCTGCCTGGTTAGTGGAGGAAGAGGAGCAGCAGCTGCCTGGTTAGTGGAGGAAGAGGAACAGCTGCCTGGTTAGTGGAGAAGTGGAGCATTTGGTGCCTGGTTAGAGGAACAAGAGGATAACCAGCAGCTGCCTGGTTAGTGGAAGAGGTGGAGCAGCAGCTGTATGGTTAGTGGAGGAAGTGGAGCAGCTGCTGCCTGGGTAATGGAGGAAGTGGAGCAGCAGCTGCTTGGTTAGAGGAACAAGAGGATGAGCAGCAGCTGCCTGGTTAGTGGAGGAAGTGGAGCAGCAGCTGACAGGGTAGTGGAGTGGGGTTATTCCTTTGAATTTTTTTGTGATTTTTTGTCATATTGGTCACCTGCTCCGATTTACCTGCCATCTCACCCACATTGTGTCCGACTCGCTCACTGTGGGGAAAGTTTGGACCAAATCGGTCACCTTCGGATTTTCGTCTAAATTCATGGGGCTCCTTTAAATTTTTTGGTTATTTTTTGTCATTGTGGTCACCTGCTCCGATTTACCCGCCATCTCACCCACAGGTTGAGGGCGGCCAGGTCTGCCGTGGAGTCCAATTTGACACCACTCAGGCTGTGGGGAAAGTTTGGGCCAAATCGGTCACCTTCGGATATTCGGCAAAATTCATTGTCCTGAGTTGTCCTGACTGGTGTCAAATTGGACTCCACGGCAGACCTGGCCGTCCTCGACCTGTGGGTGGTCCAAACTTTCCCCACAGCGAGAGAGTCGGACACAATGCACAGCAAGGTAGACATGAGCAGCCTGAGCCAAAGGGTGTGGGGTTGGCACCCCTCCAAAGTTGGGCCTTTTCACCCAGTGTTTAATTTTGGGCCTCTGGCACCAATACCGTTGGCCTGAGTGGTGTCAAATTGGACTCCACGGCAGACCTGGCCGCCCTCGACCTGTGGTTGAGATGGCGGGAAAATCGGAGCAGGTGACCAGAATGACAAAAAATCACCCAAAAAGTCAAAAGAGTAACTCAATGAATTCAGACGAAAATCCGAAGGTGACCGATTTGGTCCAAACTTTCCCCACACCAATACCGTTGGCCTGAGTGGTGTCAAATTGGACTCCACGGCAGACCTGGCCGCCCTCGACCTGTGGGTGAGATGGCGGGTAAATCGGAGCAGGTGACCAGAATGACAAAAAATACCCAAAAAATTCAGGAGTAACCCCATGTATTCAGACGAAAATCGGAATCTGACCGATTTGGTCCAAACGTTCCCCACAGCGAGAGAGTCGGACACAATGCACAGCAAGGTAGACATGAGCAGCCTGGGTCCAAGGGTGTGGGGATGGCACTCCTCCAAATTTGGGCCTTTTCAGCCAGTGTTCAATTTTGGGCCTCTGGCACCAATACCGTTGGCCTGAGTGGTGTTAAATTGGACTCCACGGTAAACCTGGCTGCCCTCGACCTGTGGGTGAGATGGCGGGTAAATCGGAGCAGGTGACCAGAATGACAAAAAATCACCAAAAAATCCGAAGGTGACCGATTTGGTCCAAACTTTCCCCACAGCGAGAGAGTCGGACACAATGCACAGCAAGGTAGACATGAGCAGCCTGGGCCCAAGGGTGTGGGGGTGGCACCCCTCCAAATTTGGGCCTTTTCACCCAGTGTTCAATTTTGGGCCTCTGGCACCAATACCGTTGGCCTGAGTGGTGTCAAATTGGACTCCACGGCAGACCTGGCCGCCCTCGACCTGTGGGTGAGATGGCGGGTAAATCGGAGCAGGTGACCAGAATGACAAAAAATACCCAAAAAATTCAAAGGAGTAACCCCATGAATTTAGACGAAAATCCGAAGGTGACCGATTTGGTCCAAACTTTCCCCACAGCGAGAGAGTCGGACACAATGCACAGCAAGGTAGACATGAGCAGCCTGGGCCCAAGGGTGTGGGGGTGGCACCCCTCCAAATTTGGGCCTTTTCACCCAGTGTTCAATTTTGGGCCTCTGGCACCAATACTGTTGGCCTGAGTGGTGTCAAATTGGACTCCATGGCAGACCTGGCCGCCCTCAACCTATGGGTGAGATGGCAGGTAAATCGGAGCAGGTGACCAGAATGACAAAAAATACCCAATTATATATGTATATATATATATATATACATATACATACATACAACAATGTAAACTCTCATGCATAAACGCATACAGGAATCACTCATGTGCACACACATATACACCCGGAAATGCACATTCGCACACACGCTCATACATTTTGTAAACAGTAACAATAGGGCTTAACGGTATACGATGAAAATCCTATTAACCCATTCAACTCCGATGACAAGATGTCTTGTCATTTGGTCAAATAAAACAAAAAATCATAAAACACCAGAAAAATATGACGTCAGTCCTCGCTTCGCTGCGAGCGAAGCGAGGATTGACGTCATATTTTTCTGGTGTTTGATCAAACATTTTGGTGTTTTATGACTTTTTGTTTTATTTGACCAAATGACAAGACATCTTGTCATCGGAGTTGAATGGGTTAAGAATCCCTTTCTAGAAACCCGACTAGATCTTCTAGTGATGATTATGACATTTCCAAGTCTTTCACTATTCTAGTTTACTCAACTTTATTTGAGGAGGTCAATTGTCGGACGATTTTATTCAGTTTGTGGGAAGGTTCTATAGGTGGAAGAATTAAAAATAATAGGATCAGTAGTTCAGTATTGGTGTGAGGTCTCTTCTGCAGGTTTTGTTCTGTCTGACATTGAAGAGGATTTATTCAGTAATAACCAGCGCTTCTATTCTTACGAACAATATTTCACAAGCATATAATTGGGAAAAGAAAAATCTAAGAGCAGGTAGGATTAGAAATTTATTGTTCAACATACTTTTATAAATGGATTCAGTTTTGAAAATATTTCTCTAGAAATAGGATTAATAACACAAGA
>NC_134799.1:44020962-44040962 GCF_046742065.1 Oratosquilla oratoria
TGCTTACCCTCACACTTACAGATATGTATACATATGCATACACATATGCACACAAGAGGCATACACACAGACACACACACATTTTCATAATGTATACACTGTATATGCATACTGTATGTGCAGCTAGGTTTCTGTATTTCTGCACTGTTACGTCACTCCGGACACCTTCCTCTGTTGCACGGACATGCACGAGCACAAAAACTGTCTTTACAAATGGACACAGAAGTGGAACTTTCCACTGAAAAACACAACCACTAATGAGAGGTACAACCTCTAGAGCATTTTTCTTGTCTGTCTACTGTTCCATTGGGAAGTTTTTCAAACCACACATAAGCACCTGTGTTGTCTTAGACCATGGTTTTAGAGACAGTGAACAATCATTGTCCAAACTGTCAAACTTTCTGATACTGTATATCAATCACACTAATCAATCGTTAAGTTATGGGTGTCCTTGATGTTGTGTGACGAGGCAGTTCCAATGTTTTCATAATGCCTAAAAAAAATGATCTCTCACTCAAGAGAAAACTGTAGATACTTTCGTAATTCATCCACCTTATAAGTATATCTATTGTCTCTACCAGACCCGTAAGTGTCTTTTTATAACCCCAAGTCTATAATAGAGCCCACCCACTTGCTGCAATACGCTCTGCGTGCACCATATAAGGGCCGATTCACATTATATGATTCATCTTTGTTTGGCTCTCATACATTTTTTGCATTGAAGTCAATTAGGCTGTTTGCATTATATGCTCTGTCTATTGTTCATCTTTTGTACAGCCTTCATTTGTACATACTGGATATGTTTGGAAGAAATTCTAAAGGATGAAATGTATACATAATGGAAATGTTCTGCATCCTAGCCATAAGTGTGAGCATCGTTATGTATCAGTCACTTGGTGGTAACAGGGGGAAGGCTGTGACTCACCCTCAGTCTGAAAACTTTTGTATTTGCACATTGAAGAAATAGTCATGAGCAACGGAAAGTCAATATGGTAGAACTGGTCACTGGCTATGAGGAGCTTGTCAAGTCCAAAATTCAACCTCTGACTTTCTTTTTCTTCGGCAATTGTGCACCTCATCTTCTTCTAAAAGAAGAGCAATTGCAGCAAGCTCCTTTGCACAACCTTTTCTTGGTGCCATACCAGAGCAACAGCAGCACACCGACTGACAGCATCACATATGGTGTGAACACAATGACATTTTGATGGAACACAAACGAAATGTAACCGTATCATGAACCATGTAGTGTGCATTGGCCCTAATGTGGTTGGGCACACTGTTTGGGATCCCTATACGCCATGCTCGCATCCACGTGTGGTCTTCACCTGCCACTCAGTCTTCAGTGGTCACAATTCCACTCGTCTGAGCCATCGGAACACTCGACAAACCCGTTGCAGATGTTGGCAGAGGACAGGCATTCCCCCAGGGGGCACCGGTGGCCCTGACATGTTCCATTCACGGGACGACTCAGCTCACTCTGCGTCAGCTCCATAACCTGGAAAATGGAAGAATATTTCCCTTAAGGTTAATTAAACCGTCATCAATCCCTTCAGTTGACAGAGGAATAAAACTATCTAGATTTAGCCAAAGAAAAATCTGACATGGTCATCTTCAGGTTGAAGAGTGTCTGACTAAGGGAGGAATGGTTATAGTGGATTGGCTAGTGAGGTTATTCAATGTGTGACCAAGGAAGGGGAATGTGCCAAGGGACTGGAGGAGTGCATATACAGTTCTGCTGCATAAAGGAAAAGGGGACAGTATGTGGGGAGTGGAGGAGTTTGGGTGAACGTAAGTTGTGAAGGAAGCAAGTAAATATCATGAGGAAATTAAAAATGTCATGAGAAATAGGTATCTGAGAATGGATACAATGAGGAGCTTTTATGGAGGAGTGATTATGTCTATGACACTGTATGGGTTAGAGACTTGGAATAATGCAGGAAAACACAGCACTTCCACAGCAGAGCCTGACAACCATAGCTGGTTTACCCCCGCAGCTTCATTTACAATTTCTTATTGCGGAAAAAAAAAATCATGACTTCCCTGCAAGTGAAGAGATTTTTAGCACTTAGACTTTGGGAAATCTGCCTATGTTGGAGCACTTGTGACATACCTGGTCAATCCAGGAGAGATACTTGACGACTTTGGTGTAGACCCCTGGGTGGTGTGGGCGTGCACACCCGTAGCCGTTGCTCGTAACGCCTACCAGTTGCCAGCCACCATCAGGTTCCTGTGTGGAGATATTTACCTTGTATTTACCTAGTTGTAGGGGAAGGGAGCTATGCTCATGGTGACCCGTCTTTGTATCTTTCAGCATCAAGGAGGAAGAGCTGTGAATATAATGAGAAAATATGCCTAAAGGAAACTACTTAACCCATAATGTGGCTAGATGGTGAGAGATACAGAGAGAGAGAGAGCAAGACAGAGAGAGAGAAGTTAAGAATCAAAGAAATAAAAACCTCAGCAATGGTAGTCAGCCACAAGGAACATAACTGTTCTGTGATTGCATACATACATATACTAAGATTTTCTTCCCCTTACAAGAAAGGTAGCCAAAGTCAATAGGCATAATTCCACTCCCGCCCATCCACCCCCCTCCCTCCCTCCCTCTTTTCTTGTATCCTACTGGATGATGGGTCATCCCTTCATCTCACCCACTGCCCTGGGGTTGCACGTAACAAAATGTCTTTGGGCAATCTCACCCATGACTTTCTTTCCCCGTAACAAGAATGTCTGTGAATTCCAAAGACAGTAGTGAAGGATGCAGTGTTTGTACCAAGAAACTAGCATTTCACTGTAATATACCTTGACAAAAGTCTTCGAGAACCTACCTGTCGGGCAAGTTTGGACCAAATCGGTGACCTTCGAATTTTCGGGTCATTTTGGTCACTTGCTCCGATTTACCCACCATCTCACCCACAGGTTGAGGGCGGCTAGGGCTGCCGTGGAGTCCAATTTGACACCACTCAGGCCATCGGCATGGGTGCCAGAGGCCAAAAGGTGATTACTGGGTGAAAAGGCCAAAATTTGAAGGGGTGCCACTGCCACGCCCTTGGACTCAGGCTGCTTATGTTTACCTTGCTGTGCACTTTGACGGACTCTCTCCCTGTGGGGCAAGTTTGGACCAAATCGGTGACCTTCGAATTTTTGGATTTTGGGTCATTCTGGTCACTTGCTCCGATTTACCCGCCATGTCAACCATAGGTTGAGGGTGGCTTGGACTGCCGTGGAGTCCAATTTGACACCTCTCAGGGCAACGGTATGGGTGCCAGAGGCCAAAATGTGATTACTGGGTGAAAAGGCCCAAATTTGGAGGGGTGCCACTGCCACACCCTTGGACTCAGGCTCCTCATGTTTCCCTTGCTGTTTATTTTGACCGACTCTCTTCCTGTGGGGCAAGTTTGGACCAAATCGGTGACCTTCGAATTTTCGGCTAAATTCATGGGATTTTTTTGGATTTTGGGTCATTCTGGTCACTTGCTCCGATTTACCCGCCATCTCACCCACAGGTCGAGGGCGGCTAGGGCTGCCGTGGAGTCCAATTTGACACAACTCAGGCCAATGGTATGGGAACCCGAGGCCAAAAGGTGATTACTGAGTGAAAAGGTCCAAATTTGGATTGGTGCCACTGCCACGCCCTTGGACTCAGGCTGCTCATGTTTACATTGCTGTGCACTTTGACCGACTCTCTCCCTGTGAGGGAAGTTTGGACCAAATCGGTCACATTTAAATTATCGGATAAATTCATAGGGTTAATGATTTGATATTTTTTGGATTTTGGGTCATTTTGGACACTTGCTCCGATTTACCCGCCATCTCACCCACAGGTCTAGAGCGGTTAGGGCATCCCTGCCACAGGCATAAACGTCAAAAGGCCGAACTTTGGAGGGCTCTCTCCGCCACACCCTTGGTCTCAGGATTCTGCTGCCTACGCTGATGTGCACCCTATCCCACTCTCTACTTGTGGCGCAAGTTTGGACACAATCGCTGACCTTCGGATTTCCCCCCAAACTCCATGGGGCCCCTTTGAGATTTTGGGCATTTTGGGGCATTTTGGTCACCTCGACCGATTTACCCGCTATGACACCCACAGGTCCGGGGCGGCCTGGGATGCCCTGCAGTGCAATGGCACACCAGGCAGGCAGACGGTATCCCTGCCACAGGCATAAACGTCAAAAGGCCGAACTTTGGAGGGCTCTCACCGCCACACCCTTGGTCTCAGGATTCTGCTGCCTACGCTGGTGTGCACCCTATTCCACTCTCTACTTGTGGCGCAAGTTTGGACACAATCGCTGACCTTCGGATTTCCCCCCGAACTCCATGGGGTACCCCCTCTGAGATTTTTTTGATTTTGGGTCATTTTGGTCACCTCGACCGATTTACCCGCTATGACACCCACAGGTCCGGGGCGGCCTGGGATGCCCTGCAGTGCAATGGCACACCAGGCAGGCAGACGGTATCCCTGCCACAGGCATAAACGTCAAAAGGCCGAACTTTGGAGGGCTCTCACCGCCACACCCTTGGTCTCAGGATTCTGCTGCCTACGCTGGTGTGCACCCTATTCCACTCTCTACTTGTGGCGCAAGTTTGGACACAATCGCTGACCTTCGGATTTCCCCCCGAACTCCATGGGGTACCCCCTCTGAGATTTTTTTGATTTTGGGTCATTTTGGTCACCTCGACCGATTTACCCGCTATGACACCCACAGGTCCGGGGCGGCCTGGGATGCCCTGCAGTGCAATGGCACACCAGGCAGGCAGACGGTATCCCTGCCACAGGCATAAACGTCAAAAGGCCGAAATTTAGAGGGCTCTCACCGCCACACCCTTGGTCTCAGGATTCTGCTGCCTACGCTGGTGTGCACGCTATCCCACTCTCTACTTGTGGCGCAAGTTTGGACACAGTAGCTGACCTTCGGATTTGGGCCTTTTCACCCAGTAATCACCTTTTGACCTCTGGCACCTATACCGTTGGCCTGAGTGGTATAAAATTGGACTCCACGGCACCCCTAGCCGCCCTTGACCTGTGGGTGAGATGGCGGGTAAATCGGAGCGAGTGACCAAAATGACCCAAAATCCCGTGGAGTCCAATTTGACAGCACTCAGGCCAACGGTATGGGTGCCACTGCCACGCCCTTGGACTCAGGCTGCTCATGTTTACCTTGCTGTACATTTTGATCGACTCTCTCCCTGTGGGTCAAGTTTGAACCAAATCGGTCACTTTCGAATTTTCGGCTAAGTTGAGATTTTTTGGATTGTGGGTCATTCTGGTCACTTGCTCCGATTTACCCACTATCTCACCCACAGGTCGAGGGTGGCTAGGGCTGCCGTGGAGTCCAATTTGACACCACTCAGGCCAACGGTATAGGTGCCAGAGGCCAAAAGGTGATCACTGGGTGAAAAGGCCCAAATTTGGCGGGGTGCCACTGCCACGCCCTTAGACTCAGGGTGCTCATGTTTACCTTGCTGTGCACTTTGACCGACTCTCTCCCTGTGGGGCAAGTTTGGACCAAATCGTTCACCTTCAAATTTTCGGATAAATTCGTGGGGTTAATCCTTTGAGATTTTTTGGATTTTGGGTCATGTTGGTCACCTGCTCCGATTTACCCGCCATCTCACCCACAGGTCGAGGGCAGCTAGGGCTGCCGTGGAGTCCATTTTGACACCACTCAGGCCAACGGTATGGGTGCCAGAGGCTAAAAGGTGATTACTGGGTGAAAAGGCCCAAAATTGGAGGGGTGCCACTGCCACGCCCTTTGACTTAGGCTGCTCATGTTTACCTTACTGTGCACTTTGACCGACTCCCTCCCTGTGGGGCAAGTTTGGACCATATCGGTGATCTTCGAATTTTCGGCTAAGTTCATGGGGTCCTTTGAGATTTTTTAGATATTGGGTCATTGTGGTCAATTGTTCCGATTTACCCGCCATCTAACCCACAGGTCGAGGGTGGCTAGGGCTGCCGTGGAGTCCAATTTGACACCACTCAGGCCAACGGTATGGGTGCCAGAGGCCAAAAGGTGATTACTGAGTGAAAAGGCCCAAATTTGGAAGGGTGCCACTGCCACGCCCTTGGACTCGGGCTGCTCATGGGGTCCTTCGAGATTTCTTTTGGATTTTGGGTCAATCTGCTCACTTGCTCCGATTTACTCGCCATCTCACCCACAGGTCGAGGGCGGCTAGGGCTGCCGTGGAGTCCAATTTGATACCACTGAGGCCAACGGTATGGGTTCTAGAGGCCAAAAGGTGATTACTGGGTGAAAAGGCCCAAATTTGGAGGGGTGCCACTGCCACGCCCTTATTCTTAGGCTCCTTATGCTTACCTTGCTGTGGACTTTGACCGACTCTCTCCCCGTGGGGCTAGTTTTGATCAAATCGGTCCCCTTCGTATTTGCGGCTAAATTCATGGGGTTAATCCTTTGAGATTATTTGTATTTTGGGTCATGTTGGTCACATGCTCCGATTTTCCCGCCATCTCACCCACAGGTCGATGGCGGCTAGGGCTGCCGTGGAGTCCAATTTGACACCACTCAGGCCAACGGTATGGGTGCCAGAGGCCATAAGGTGATTACTGGGTGAAAAGGCCCAAATTTGGAGGGGTGGCACTGCCACGCCCTTAGACTCAGGGTACTCATGTGTACCTTGCTGTGCACTTTGACCGACTCTCTCTTTGTGGGGCAAGTTTGGACTAAATCGGTGACCTTCGAATTTCGGCTAAATTCATGGGGTTAATCCTTTGAGATTTTTTGGATTTTGGGTAATTGGGGTGACTGTTAAGGCAAGACTGAATCATAGGGACATGGTGATCTCAGGAGAGATGGATGTCAGAAGCGAGATGTCGGAGAACATTGAGAATCTTTCTGTTTTGGCGTTCAACAAGGCCATTTGAACTGGGGTGGTATGCAACAATATTACATTTTGTGATTTGAAAGGATTTGCAAATATTTGAAAGAATCTTATTGTTGAATTCCGTGCCATTGTCAGAGAGAAGAACTTTGGGAGTAGTGAAGGGGCAAATAACTTTGTCAATGAACGTCTTTGCAATTGTTGTCGCAGTCTTGTCTGGGATAGATTCAAGTATGCAAAATCTGGAAAAATGATCCATACAAACAAACAGATACTGGTTTCCACTAGAAGTGAGTGGTAATTTGAGAAGGTCAATTGCAATCATATCAAAGGGTTTGCTAGGGATTGGGTATGTCAATATTGGAACTTTACTCTGAATATGACCTTTATGACTAGCACAAGAATGACCGGCGTCAATGTGGTTATGAATATCCTTCCTCATGGTAAGCCAAAAGTACTGAAGTCTGGCCTGTGTTAAGCATTTGTCTTTACCTGGATGTGCAGGAAGTGGAGAATCGTGTAAAAGGAACAGAACTTCAGGTACTAAGTCAGAAGGAACTACAAGTTGTTGTACAAGTCTGTTTGGTTCATGCTTGTTGGAAAGTGTGGTTTCATGATTAAGAACATCATCGACAAGTCTGAAGTGGTCCAAGGAGGTAGGGAAGTCTGTAAGATCAGATGTATCTCCTGACTCGAGAGAGAATATCACACGTTTCCACATTGGGTCGGATCTTTGAGCTGCTTGTATACGCGCATGAGTAAGAGTGACTGGCTGATGGAGGGAATTGATAGCAGCAACATTTCTAGAAAGTGCGTCTGCAACATGGTTTGCGGATCCACGCACATAAGAGAAGGTGGGATTGAATTCTTGAATAGTCAAGAACCAGCGAGCAAGTTTCCCGGACAAGTTCTTGCCTCTGAAAAGTTGAAGAAGTGCCTGGTGGTCTGTATGGACTGTGACAGGATAGCCTAGAATGATTTCCTTAAAATGTCTAAGAGCATATATTACAGCAAGAGCTTCAATTTCTGTGACAGAATAGTTCCGTTCAGCTTTGTTAAGGAGTCTGCTGGTAAAGGCAATAGGGCGAAGGTATGTGTCTTGTTCTTGCATGAGGACAGCACCAAGACCTTGGAATGAGGCATCGGTGTAGAGAATAAAGGGTAAGTCATAGTTAGGAAAGGCTAAGACAGGAGCAGTGGTAAGGGCATTTTTAAGTCTGCAAAGGCTCGTTACTGGGCAGACGACCAATGGAAAGGTACATCTTTCTTTAGCAGTGAAGTAAGAGGGGCTGCAATTTTTGAATAATTGCGGATGTACCTACGGTAATAACCTGAAAGACCAAGGAAGGAGCGAAGGTGCTCAAAGTCCGTTGGACGAGGGAAGTCAGCAACAGCTTTGACTTTATCAGGAACAGTAAGAATGCCATCAGAAGTTAGTACATGTCCAAGAAAACGAATTTCTTTCTTAAGAAAGGAGCATTTGCTGAGTTTGAGTTTTAGGTTGGCATCTGCAAGACGAGAAAAGACTTGTTGAAGGGTGTTAATGTGGTCGGGTAAGGATTTGGAAGCTATGATTATGTCATCCAAATACATGAAGACATTTTCACCAATTAAGCCATCAAGTACGGTATGCATAAGCCGTGTAAAGACAGAAGGAGCAGAGGTGAGACACATAGCCAAACGTTTGAATTGGAAATGACCAGAAGGGGTAGAGAAGGCTGTTAGAGGTCTGCTTTTCCTGACATTAGGTCTAAAGTTGAAAAGACAGAGTTATTCTGACCAACAGAATGTAGGATTTCCTGGAGAACGGGAATGGGCGTCCTTTCGGGGACAGTGATTTTGTTAAGCTCTCTAAAATCAACAACAGGGCGCAATGTACCATCTGGTTTGGGAACAACAAATAGGGGAAAGTTCCACTCGGAAATAGACGGTTCTATGATATCCTGGGCAAGCATGTCTGCAATGAGCTTGTCCACAATCTTGCGCTTACTGTGCGGTATTCTATAAGCCGGAATGTAGCAAGGTTTAGAGCCATCACAAAGGGGAATGTGGTGGTGAATGAGGTCCGTAGAACCTAGGGATTCACCTGGCAAAGCAATGACATGGCGAAAGGCATTGCATAAGGAAATTAAATCCTGTTGAGCATCGGGGAAGTCAAGGGGCTTGAAGTGAGATGCTTCAATAGGAACCTGTGCATGATGCACATCGGAGTTAATGGTACAAACTGGCAAGGAAGAATTTTGGTCATCAATGACTTTTACTCTTGAAGGATACACAAGAAAATCACATAAGTTAGTACCAAGTTTGAGGTGGAGGGGAGCATGAGTGTCATTGGCAACTAGAAAAGAAGTATGACCTTTCGTGGAGGTAGTGCATAAGGCTGAAATAAGTGATATGCCTTTGACACGTGTGGATTCTGGCATACAGAGAACATCACATTCCGGAGCTCGGAAAATGCGAAGCTACACTTTGAAATAATCATGTGGTGGAAGAGTTACGGGTCTTGTTAACACTGCATGAGTAGTACGACACATTGTGGAAAGTACATCGGAGACAGGGGAGGAGGTAATTACTAGATCATCCAAGGAAGGAGAAATCCGGCTTTCTATTGGAGAGAATTCTGTAGAAGGGGAAGAACATTTGGTATTCCTTTTCCTTGATTTAGGCATGCGAGAAGAACGCAAACGCTTTGTACGGGTGGGAACTTTGAGCAAGGTAGGTTCACTAGAAGGAGGAAGTGAATTCTGAAGAGAAGGTTCAGATGATGGTTGTACAGTATCCTGGGACGTGGGAGCTAGAGGAGAAAGGGAGGAAGTACTCTCTGTTTGAGTTTTCTGAATCTGGGTAGAGGGGGTAGGAGGAGCAACAATAGTGAGCACTGACACAGTTGGAATGCTGTGGGAGGGGGAATTTGCAGAAGTGGGAAGTGCAGAAGGTGGGCGAGAAGTAGTCGCCAAATGTAGGGCTGGAATAAAATGACGACCGTAAGCAATGCCATGACGTTGGGGAAAGACGCTAATTCCATATTTCTGCATAGTGTCTAGTCCCAGAAGGACATCTGCAGGAAACTGTACATCAGCCACATAAAGAGGGATATGAATCTCTTGAGTGTGTGAATGAAGAATTATAGGAAGATGGATCTTACCTAAAACTGGAAATGGAACACCATCTACGTTAGTAAGTTGGAGATCGGAAGGTTCCATGATTGTAACATGCTTATAGGACAGGCGTAGTTTGTTGAAGGTGGAAGAAGTTATAATATTTACAGGAGAACCAGTATCTATGAAGAGAGATATAGGAATGGTATGAACCGTAGCAGGAATGGAAATAGCATTTGACCAAGTGTTAGAGTTAGAAAGAGTACAAATGGGAAGGGTGGGTGGTGGGGATGGGATATGCATGTTAGGAGGGGTTGTCCTGAGAGAAGGAGAAGGAGATAGTCATTTAGGAGAAGAAGAAGGGGAACTCCGACGGGAAGAGAAAGTCTGTTGAGAGGGGTTGGAGTTCAAAACACGACATTCTGCAGCCGTGTGGAAACATTTACCGTGGACGGGGCAATCTTTATCGGGAGGAGTGGAGAGACGAATAGTACACCTGTTAGCATAGTGGCCTGGGGTTTTGCAATAGTAACAAATAACAGTGGAATGTGAGAAGGAGCTTTGTCTAGGTCGAGAAATGGATCTGGGACGGAAAGTGGATCTATGCCGAGAGGCAGATCGGGACACATGTGCAACTGCTAAAGTAGGTTTGGGGATAGGGGCTGGCTGGGTAACAATGTCTGTCAGTGTCTTTGGTGACTCTTGGATCTGATGAGACAAAGTTGAGATGGTCATATTTGGAGTGAATTGTATAGATTTAGTTTTGTTTAAGGTGTCTGGATGGAGAAGAGAGAGAAAGCGAAAGTAAGCAAAGAGGGATGCAACCTGGTTGAGGGAGATTTTTCCATCTGCATCAACCCAGTTGGAAGATTCTAGAGTGGATTTTAGACGGGCCTTTAGATCTGAAGCAAGTCTTGCAGCTTTTTCTTTTCTGACATAAGGGGGAGAGTTGATTTGTAAGGCAAGGTCATACAGGGGAGTGAGAACACCAAGGGATGGGAACGGAGTAGGTGGTAGGGGTGGAAGGTCGTTTAATGACACACTGAGTAGCGATAATAACTCTGGGGTGGGAGGAGGTGAGGGTGTTGATTCCGTGGATGTAGGTAGAATATTGAGGGAGGGGCTACGAAAAGGATCGTAAGGAAAGTCTGTCATATGGGATTTGCACACTGCCTCAAGGTTGTTCACTTACCTTTAGAAATAGTAGAAGACGTCTTGATATGGATCAAAAGGTCTCCTGTCGGCATGCTTTGCCTTTGTAATCCTTTGTAATGTAGAGAGAAGACACAGAGGGATGGAGAAACACACAGGTGGAATGGAAGAGAAGTGGAATTTGGCTGTAAACAGTGGAAGATTTTAGTAAAGGCACACAGAAGTATAGATTAATATACACAATGCAAAGAAAATTTATATAACTTGTAATGAAATATGAAGAAAAATATTTGAACAGTTTGGCATATATATACACAAAATGCAGATAGTAATAGTAATGAAGTAAAAACAACAGAAAACTATAACGCGATTGTCTGTAAAAGCAATTTATAACTTTGTAATTTACACAAAAACACTGTAATGTTACGAGTTAATATACAACTGCACTGGAACACACGATTTTAATTAAGTTCAAGAATGTCACTTATGATGGAGGGTGCCGTGACCGTGGAGAGCGGGAAGGTGGAGACGGCGGAGGTGGTTGGGGCGCAGTGGAGGTTTCGTGAGATGTAGTCGGCGGCCCCCGTTGTGAGGAACGGAGAGCGGATGGAGGTGGTTGGTGCGCTCAGCGAAGACGGTCGTTGTGAGGAACGGAGAGCGGATGGACGTGGTGGACGTCACGTCACGTCACGTCACGTCACAGCACGGCCGTAGAAGGCGGTGACGATGCTGGAGCGGAAAGGATTTCAACGCTCGTGGCCCGGAAGTCCACTTGGGAAGTGGAGAAGTGGAGCAGAGACCGGGTACTGTCGTAGTCCACTTGAAGATGTGTGGAAGATGACTCGAAGTACGCGTTTGTGGGGGATTTGGAGCTGACCCACGCGTATGATTGAGAGGTACTTCCTGTTTGTGAGCTCACCCGTACAAATGATTGACAATTGGCTAGGGGGCGAGCTTGAAGGGTGAGGGGTGAGAGTGGAAGACGGAAAATGCGAAGACGCTTGGTAGCTTGGGTATGTGACGAACTCGGGTGGGGTGATGAGGTGACCCTATAAGTGCATTGTGGAATGCCGTTTGTAGGGCAGATGATTTCTTGTAGTTGCAATTTGGGTTCAGACAAGGTGTGCACACTGGAATAACAGCAGGAGTGTCACCGAAGCGTAGAATTGCACGTTGAAACACGTAGCACTGTAGCACTGTTGTAGACAATGCAGAGACTTCGGGAGAACTTCCAATGCACGTAATGCCGGAGACGCCGTGGGTGGGTATGGGCGGGCGAGAAAGCACTTGGTTTTTCGTAAATTAAAGTTTTGAGTTCGCATCCCACTTCGGCCACCATTTATTGTATGCTTAATAATAAAGGTGGATAAAAACACTGCACTTGTAATTCCAGTATATTGTACGTGGAAAGTACAATCTAGGTCTTACTCACTCTCACCACAATCACGCTAGACCTGATCTGGTTCGCAGCTCGCTAAGGACTGATGCGTATGACTATAGGCCTGGGTAGCGTGCCCCAAAACAATTGTTAATGACTTATTTTCTACAATTATTTTGATTATTGACTCGCGCACTGAAATTACATTCATACACCTTTCAGTTACACAACAACTTAAATTGACAGTAATAAAGATCTGTATCCGATTCACTCAACTTTCGCATTACAAATAATTTGATAATTACTTAATAGGTACAAATGGCAATTAGGAAGTTCTAGAACATTCACGCTAACATACATACAGAAATTCTAACTACGCATTTATCTGAATCTACAAGAGCATATTGCTAACCAGATATGAATACAATAGGTTACTCCTTTGAATTTTTGTGGTATTTTTTGTCATTCTGGTCACCTGCTCCGATTTACCCGCCATCTCATCCACAGGTCGAGGGCGGCCAGGTCTGCCGTGGAGTCCAATTTGACACCACTCAGGCCAACGGTATTGGTGCCAGATGCCAAAAATTGAACACTGGGTGAAAAGGCCCAAATTTGGAGGGGTGCCACCCCCACACCCTTGGGTCCAGGCTGCTCATGTCTACCTTGCTGTGCATTGTGTCCGACTCTCTCGCTGTGGGGAAAGTTTGGACCAAATCGGTCACCTTCGGATTTTCGTCTAAATTCATGTATACACACACACATATATATATATATATACATATATACATATATATATAGACGAGCTCACCTGTTTTCCTATGTACAGTATCACTTACCTTTAGGGAAGGCAAGCACGATGGAATCCGCGTTTGAGTGTTCGCATTCTCCATCTGAATATCTTTTCCTTCAATATCTCAAATGGAAGGGTATTGAACAGGTAAACGTCTACATGCGTGCGTAAACATACACTTATTCAAGCCGGGAGCACGACGTAGCCAGCCTCCTTTTCAACAATGAATTCCATAAGCAGACTATTGCTTTCAGATATTTTCCTGAAGAGCTTAGGGGTCATCCGGACTTGGAAGACCTCTCGCACACAAATTTTCTTGCTGAAATTTTCATTTTCGTTCGGATGCTGAATGCGATCGAAGGGTCTCAGCGTTTTTGCAGAAGAGGAAATTTTAGTCATCATTTCTGTAGGCCAACAACTGATTTTATTGATCTCCATGGTAACATGTTCGTTTGTTAAAATTTCCAAGTGGATAATACTGCATCATATACATACGTATATTTCAGTGCGTGCGTGTGCGCACGCGCATGCATGTTTGTGTGTGTGTGCACGCGCGTGAATGTTTGTGTATGTGTGTGTGTGCGTGTGTGCGTGTGTGTGTGTGTGTGTGTGTGTGGAGTGTGTGTGTGTGCGCGCACACGCGTGCATGTTTGTTTGTGTGTGTGTGTGTGTGTGTGCGTGTGTGTGTAACTGTATTCTACATGCTAATAATACAGCCTGTCATGCATACTCCTGCATCCACGACACCAAAAATACGTCCTACGTCTAAGCTGATTTTTTTTTTTATAATGTGTGGGCGTCCCAGCACACATGTCTGTCTCGTATTTCATTATATGTTGGCTGTTTTTCTCTTTCACTTCCATGTTCTTCCTCCTTCTCCTCTTCCTCCTCCTCTTCCTCCTCCTCTTCCTGTTATACAATCCTAGTTTCGCTCACCCCTCTCCCTCTTCCTCCTCCTTTCCTCCTCCCTTACTATCACCCCTTCCTCTCATCTTCCGTTCCTACTCCACTCACTCCTCCTCCTCTTTTCAACACTCCTCCCGTACCCTATCCCTACCACTTAAACTCACCTAACTCCCTCTCCCACCACTCTTCCTTCCAACCTCCTCCTCCTCCTCCTCTCACCCTCCTCCTGTTTCTCCTTCCCTCCATCCGTCACCCACCTTTCATTCCTCTGTATTCTTCTGTCCTTTCTCTTTCTTCCCCTCTTCCTTCTCCATCTTCAAACCCTTTCCTTCCTTCCAC
Source organism: Oratosquilla oratoria (assembly GCF_046742065.1). Taxonomy (NCBI): domain Eukaryota; kingdom Metazoa; phylum Arthropoda; class Malacostraca; order Stomatopoda; family Squillidae; genus Oratosquilla; species Oratosquilla oratoria. Next base: position 44,035,466 of record NC_134799.1, read on the forward strand.
ACCTCTCTCTCTCGCTCTCTAATCGCTCTCTAATCTCTTTCTCTTTCTCTGTTTACCTCTTCTCATGTCCCTTTCTGTGCACTCCTCTTCCCTCCTCCCCCCTCTCTCCTTGTCTATCTCCCACTTCATCTTCCTCCCTCTCCCTCTCCCTCTATCTCCCTCCTTCTCCCCGCCCTCTCTCTCCCTTCACCTCCCTCTCCCTCCCTCTCCCTCCCTCTCCCTCCGTCTCTCTACCTTTCCCTCCTTACCTCTCTCTCCCTCCATCTCTCTCCCTCATATTCACTCCCTCCCCATCCCTCCCTCCTTCTTCCTACCTCTCTCTCTCCATCTCCCTTCCTTCCTCTCCATCCCTCTCCTTCCCTATCCCTACTCTCACGCCCTCCATCTCCCTTCCTCGCTCTCCCTCCCTCATCCTCCCTCTCCCTCTCTCCTTGTCCCTTCCTCTCTCCCCCTCTCTCTCCCTCTCTCTCCCTCCCTCACTCTCCATCCCTCTCTCTTCACACCTCTCCCTCTCCCTCCCACTACCTTCCTCTCTCTCTCTCTCTCTCTCTCTCTCTCTCTCTCTCTCTCGCCCTCCCGCCCTCTCCCTCCATCCCCTCCACCCCTCCCCCTGCCTCTTACTCCCTCTCTTTCCATTCCTCTCCCTCACTCCCTATCCCTCTCTCTCCCTCCCTCCCACCCCCTCCCTTCCTCTCCCTTTCCCCTCTCTCGCTCCCTCTCCCCCTCTCAACTCTCCTTTTCTCTATCTTCATCCCCTTTCTCTCTTCCTCTCTCGCTCTCTCTCTCTCTCTCTCTCTCTCTCTCTCTCTCTCTCTCTCTCTCTCTCTCTCTCTCTCTCTCTCTCTTTCTCTCTTCCTCTCACTCTCCCCTTTTCTCCCACCCCCTCTCCCCCTTTTACCCCTCGCTCGCTCGCTCTCCTCCCCCTCTCTCTCCTCTCCATGTCTCTCCTCCCCTCTCTCTCCTCCCCCTCTCTCTCCTCCCCCTCTCTCTCCTCCCCCTCTCTCTCCTCCCCCTCTTTCTCCTTCCCTCTCTCTTCCTATCTCTCATTTCCTCTCTCCTTCTCTCTCTCTCTCTCTCTCTCTCTCTCTCTCTCTCTCTCTCTCTCTCTCTCTCTCTCTCTCTCCCTCTCTCTTTCCACGTGTCCCCTTCTGTGTCTTCCTCTTCCCTTGTCCCACTTTCTCTCCCCGTCTTTCTCTCTTCTATTTTCTTCTTTTTGTCTCCACATTCCCCCCCTCCTTCCTTTGTGTCCCCCACCCCCTAGTTCCCCTTGCCTTTTGCCGTCCTCACCTCCTCTTTGTCTCACCCTCTTCATTTTTGCTCACCCTCTCTCTCTCTCTCTCTCTCTCTCTCTCTCTCTCTCTCTCTCTCTCTCTCTCTCTCTTTCTCTCTCTCTCTCTATTTCCTTCTCGCATATGTTTAAGCTGGCTGTGCAAAAGGTTCTTGTAGCTTGTTACCTGGAATCACATGCAACATTTAAGTTGAAGCGTTCCTTGAATTATTCCAGGCATAAGACTTTACGGAAGGTCTTCCAGGAACCTGGTGGTATTCTTTTTCCATGTACATGTAATTAACCAGAACAGAGTCTTCTCTGGGTTTTGAAACCTTTTTTTCGATAAGTTGGTCACTAAATTGTTTTTTGTTAGAATGATGGCTGGTATCGTCAGATAAAAAAGAAAAAATGGAGAGTATTTTATAATATATTTTATAAATGAAAAAATAAAGTTTTAATTCGTGGCGTTAACTATAGTAAGGCCATTTCTTATGGTAACGTTCCGTCCAATATGAACAACATCATCATGACTCTACAAGGACATGGCTCTATTCGTTTCAATAATGGGACAATGTTGACAACCGGAATACGATGAACAAGTCACAATGTCGGGCTGGTTAGGACTCGTGTAAATTTTATCTAGAGACAATATCTGCATTGTCAATACTTTTACGTCCTTTTTCTGTGTTTAATTGACATATTAAAGAATCTAGTGACATCCTTACGAACCAAATCACTCAGCATTGGCTGAAGAATGAGGATTAATTACCATAAAAAAGATTGCTTGTCTTTTTTAACTTTGAACATTCCTCCATTCTGCTGGTCTTCAACATTCCCTCTGGGTTCAGTCTCTGTAAGAATGCTGTGCAAACTTGTTTGCCCAATTTAGGGTTCGACAACAAATGTATCCCTTACTACTCAAGATTTCCTTGGTGACTTGAACAAAGTATACTCTGAGCGCCATCTTGTTAGACTAATTAGATAAATGAATAAACAAAATTATTGATAGGTAAATAGATAAACAAATAAATAGATGAATATATGTAAACACACACACACACACACACACACACACACACACACACATATATATATATATATATATATATATATATATGTAAAGACAGACAAATATGGAGGTGAGGTGGCAAAATGAAACGTTAAGGCTAGAGTATGGAGCTTTATTCAGAACCAGACGTTTTGACCTCTTGTGCCTTCCTCAGTGGAAGGCCCAAGAGGTCGAAATGTCTGGTTCTGAATAAAGCTCCATACTCTAGCCTTAACGTTTCATTCTGCCACCTCACCTCCATATATATATATATGTATATATATATTTATATATATATATATATATATTACAAATGAATGAATAGAAAATATATTATATAAAACCAAAAGAAGTTAATTAAAATTAGATTCGATTAAACAAAATAGCATATACAAGTACATAGGATGATTCGAAAAAAAAGTTGAATAAAATATGATAAAAGTAAAAGGCCCTAGATGAAAGAAGGTCTCCAAATTACCTCATATTGTTGAAAGGGTTCTAACATTGGGCTCTACGTCGGAGTGCTGACGCTCTCCTGCTATTTTGTTTGGGATCCGGCGCTGGCCAAGAGCTCTGCAAATGTTTATGTTTGTCGCTAGGATCAGGCCTTTCCAATAAAAAAGAAAAAAAGAAAGAAAAAAAAAAGATATTTGATGTCTATAAAATTTTAATTTGTTTTTAGTTGCTTTGTTTATGCATTCATATATTTATGTATACATCTGTTGAACTACTTATTTATCTATTATCCATTTTATTTTATATTAATTATTCATCTACTTATTTGTGTATATGCCTATTGATATATATTGTTGTTCACTTATTATCTATCTATTAATCTATTTACTTATTTATTTTGTTTATTCATTTATCTAAATATTCATTTCCCTATATTTTGTTTGTTTGTGTATTTATTAATTGGTACATTTATTAATCTATTTATTTATTCATTTACATATTTACTTATTCAACTACTTATTTGTATAGCTCTTCATCTCTTTATTTATCTATTTTTTTTTACTTATCTATATATTTACATATTTATTTTTCTATCTCCTTTTCTAATGAAAAGGTGGAAGACTTAATGTTAATTTTTGTATTAAGATTATTTGTATCGTCATCATCGTTTGATGTTTATCAAAGAAAATACTGGGAGAGAAGTTGAGGTCTATTGTTCGACTGAAAGAGAGGACACTAGAATGTTGGGAATCGATCTTGGACCTTAGCGACTTAGCCCCGTGTTTTCTCTCTCTCTCTCTCTCTCTCTCTCTCCCTCTCTTTCTCCCCCTCTCTCTCTTTCTCCCCCCCTCTCTCCCTCCCCCTCTCTTTCTCTCTCTCTCTCTCTCTCTCTCTCCCTCTCTTTCTCCCCCTCTCTCTCTTTCTCCCCCCCTCTCTCCCTCCCCCTCTCTTTCTCTCTCTCTCTCTCTCTCTCTGTCACTGTCTATTGGTAGACTGAAAGAAAGGACGCTAGAAATTGGGAATCCTTTGTTTTCCCTCTATCTTTCTATCTCACTCTTTCTCTACTGTATGTCTATTGGTTGACTGAAAGAAAGGATACTAATGTAGAATGTTGGGAGTCCTGTGCTTTCTCTCTACCCCCCCCCCTCTCTCTCTCTCTCTCTCCCTCCCTCTCTCTCTCTCTCTCTCTTTCTCTCTCTTCATCTACTTATGAGAATTCAGATTTTCTAAACACAAGTTGCTGTGTCGAGAGGGTCAATAGATCGTTCATTTGACCTTAGAGAAAAATCCTTTTATGCTCTTTGCGTGTATATGCGATTGTGAATTAATTAGTGAGTTATGTAGATTTGATCTACACGTGTCTGTATAAGAAGATCATTCTGTTTTGATCTTTAGAGTATCTTAATGTATGGTTGAAATTAGCATGTCTTAGAACTTCTCCTGTGGAAGGAAGCTAGAATAATTATAATGATGAAATTATTGGAATTAACATAATTCTTTGGGACATTTGATCCTAACCATGCCATACTAGAATTATGCCAATGTGTCTTCAGTTGTTATTACATTAATATGAATTAGTCTTTACGAAACCTTGCTTAAAGAGCTGTTGTATACATGAAACATACTCTAATAAATAAATAAATATCGAAATAAATAGATAAAAAAATTAATAAACAAATAATAAAATAAATATATTTGTTTGTGTAGTTTCATTGTCACTCCTAACCCTGCAGATTTTCTTTTGTCTAGTTTTGAAATATTATATTAACACTTTAAAATTTAAAATGACTTAGAAATAGCCGGCATAACTATACAAGTGGGATTATCTCAGCGAGGATATTGCGTTCATATTCTAAGGCAATATTTCTTAACCTATTCCGACCTCAGCACCTAGTAGTCAGGTAATGGCAGTCTAGGACGCTTAACAACTGGTTACAGGAATCACTGTTATTGTATTACAAAACGAGGTGTATTTTCCAGCACTCCCTAAAATTCATTCCAGCGCCTCTTTGTAGTACTAGCACTCCTAGTTTAAGTATTTGTGTTATAGAAGAGTAGGAGAATTTCAGTGATGATACTGATATATTACGATTAAGCGAGTTAAGAAATTGAAGCCACGCTATGTGTTTGGACTTCTATAGGATATAGTGCGTGCTTAGATGTCGTATTAGAAAACGGATCTACCTTGGATAGAGCACAGTTGAAAACAACTCGCTACATCTTAGAGTCTTGTGGGTTTTTTTTTCCATAAGCTGATTGAAGTTGTCTAAGGTCAGGTGAATTAAAAGTACAGGTCAAGTAAGGGGCCTGAAGGGGTAGGGGTGAGTAGGATGTATCTATCGAACTGGAGAACATACCTCAGTGGCGCAATGATCACATACACACGCGCGCGCGCACACACACACACACACACACACACACACACACACACACACACACACACACACACACACACACAAATTCCTTGCTACCCCGTACAGGTTATATTCTGTATACGTTTATGCAATCAACAATTTAGGAACTTACGTGGCAACCCTATGGACCATAGTCACACAGCATTGTAACGCATTGGAGACAAATCCCCACTCTTCGTTTCTATCCTCACTCTTTTCTACTGTTCTCCTTAGAGCTCGCCTTTACCACTTCCATGTCTCTCGTTCTCTTCGTCGCGATAATGGTCCTAAGGACAAGGCGAACAATCAGTCCCCAAGGATTGAAGCCCT
>NC_134799.1:44048462-44050962 GCF_046742065.1 Oratosquilla oratoria
ACATACCTTGTACATACATGCATACATACATACATACATACATGTATACATGTGTATATACATCCATTCATATATAACCATGGTAGGTTATGTCCTCAGGATAATTGCATCAACATGTGGCACAGCTCAAATGGTGAAACAGTAAAAATAAAGATAATAGTAATCAAATGAATAATCAAATAATGATAAATAAGTGAATAATGAAATAAACAAATAAATAAATAAATAGATAAATAAAGGAATGAATAGGCAGATAAAAAAACAAGCAAACAAGTAAATGTGTACATAGATAAAACTAATGAATAAAGAAGACATCAGTAAATAAATAGATAGATAAATGGGTAAATGAATAAATGAACAAATGAATGAATGAATAGATAACCAAACACTCAAATTAGTAAATGAATATATAATGAATAGACCAGTAGATAGATAAATAGATAACTTAAAAACTAAAAAAAATTGATAGATAAATAAATATATAAACAAATAAATAAGTAAATGAATATCTGAAGTCATATTTGATCAATGAAGATGGAGACGGGATTCCCTAGACGCTCTTTCCATACACACTATAAAACAAATGCAATTATGTAAATACATCCACATACCTCACTATATATTCAAACAATACATGCATTTACGCTTTCGTAACTCATGTGCACACACACACACACACACACACACACACACACACACACACGTACTTGTGTAAGCCTCCACATCTGTACCTACACTTATTCATAATGAGGGCTGCGTTCTACTCTCCCCAAGATTTATCCGGTTGACGCTCTGAATCGAGGAATTACTACCTCCCCTAGTCAGATGATATGCAGCAACACGCTCCCCCTACCGACGGGGGTCCACGGAAATGAACAGACTGCCTTGGCACTAGTGCCAGTTAAGAGACAAGCTGAAGGTCGATAAGCCTACGGTAGATCGAGATAAGTTATCACCTTTTCTCTTGGGTTATGGATACCACAAAGATGCATGAAATAGCCTGGCGGCAACCAGAATGAATTGTACCACACGGTATGGAAGGGTTTGATAGCTCAAGCGGATTCAGTCTTTTATGATTGACACGTTGTAAAGGGGCCGGCAAGAAGGGTGAATTCCAATTGATGTGATATGGCGTAGAAGTCCTTATGCACATTTCTCGACTGGAGCCTTCCCCGCGGTTTTGGAATACCCGCAAGACTTTCAGCCTGGGGAAACATCTCGACTTCATGCATAGGGAAGTGCCTTCAGGAATGCCGTGAATGTACTCGTACAATGGTTTTACACATAAATGCGTGTTCATTATTTTCCTCAGTTATCATGCTACAAGTAGGTGTTTTCTTGGTCATATAGAAATAAATTAACAAGAAAAAAAAAGGACGGGACCAGGGTATATGTACCCTGGTCCCGTCCTTTTTTTTCAAACTAAACTGAAGAGATAGAAAAATAATAAATAAATATATATAAATGATAATGATGATGATGATTGATGATGATGATGATGATGATGATGATGATGATGATGATGATGATGATGATGATGATGATGATGATGATGATGATGATGATGATGATGATGATGATGATGATGATGATGATGATGATGATGATGATTATTGATGATGATTGATGATGATGATTGATAATGATGATTGATGATGATGATGATGATGATGATGATTGATGATGATGATGATGATGATGATGATGATGATGACAATAATAGTAATGATAACAGCAACAACAACAATAATAATTATAATAATAATACCGAATTATGATCATCATTATTATTGTCGTACTGAAGCTCAATTAAATAGTATTGCGCTAACCAAAATAAATATTCAATTGATTTATCCATCAAAAAGACAGCAATGCATTCCACTATTGTTTCTACCCTTGTGTATAGTCACGAGTCCCATAGAAATTGCTTAAAGATATTATGTCTACATTTACGATTTGCTATACTGCGTCCTCTTTACATTTGAGTCTATTGTGCCAATAGGCCATTCATCCATTTATTCTTCTTTCAAAATTTCCAATGTTTATTTATCCATTTTTACGGTCTCTTGTTATTATTGTTGTTGTTATTGTTATTACTGTCGTTGTTTATGCTGTTGTTCTTGCTTGTTGTTGTTGTTTTATTATCGTTGTTGCTGATGTTATTTTATTGTTGTTGTTCTTGTCGTTGCTGTCTTGATGCCGTTGTTTTTATCATTGTTGTTGTTATTATTGCAGTCGTTGTTGTTTATGCTCTTGTTCTTACTTATCTTGTTGTTCTTGTTTTATTGTCGTTGTCGTCGGTGCTGATCTTGTTTTATTGTTGTTATTCTTGTCGTTGCTGTCTTGCTGTCGTTGTTGTTGTTATTATTGTTGTTCTTCTTGTTATTGTCGCCGTCGTTCCTCTTGTTGTGTTGCTGATGTTGTTGTATTTTGTAGCCGCTGTTCTTGTTATTGTTGCGTTTGTTGATGTACCTGTTTTCGTTGTTGATGTCGTGGTCAT
>NC_134799.1:44058462-44073462 GCF_046742065.1 Oratosquilla oratoria
TATGTATACATGCATATAAGTATTTATGTACTGTATGTATGTATATGTATCTATTTATGTATATATGTATGTACATATGTGGGTATGTATACATGTGTGTATGTATGAATTCATATGTTTTATATGCATATATGCATGTACAGAATATGAACGGAGGGGTGATTGTGTACATGAGTTACAGAGTGATACAATCAACTGAAAGTTTGCGTGGAATGTAAAGTGTTCTGGAAAACAGGTATGTGTGCATGCATGCAAAGCGAAGATTGTATTAAACAGTGATTGTTCCCACTGAAGTATAAGAAAGAAATATTTGAAGTGTAATGTAAACACAAAAGAAGAGTTGGTGGTTTCAGATGAAGTTTCCTACATGCAAGGTAGGTTTTATAAGTATAAAAATGAAGAAAAATGAGAAATATGAATTGTGAGATGGTTAAATCGTTCTTAATTACTATAGATCAAAGAGTTCTGAGATGATAAGAGCATAAGCAGTAGTGAATGAGAGGAAGGCCAAAAAAGAACAGGAAAGAGAGTAGGGAGGGATCTTTGATTACAAGCTGAATGTCTGTCGAGCAGGGAAGAGAGAAACTGTAGGGACATTGTGAATGGACGTCGGGATAACGCGGCCCTAAAGGATATTCCTCTCATTTGCTTCATAAATCACTTTGAGTACATTAAGTGAGAGTCTCGCCATAAGATGAAGCTGTGGGGATAAACCAAGTTCAGCTGTTGGGCATTCCTGTGGAGTAGGTGCTTTGTCTTACTACATTGTCCTTAGTCGAAGCGGTGTAGCAGAGGATCGGGATGACACATCCTCTAGGAGCTAAGAAGGGTGGATAATATTCCATTTGTGTGTGTGTGTGTGTGTGTGTGTGTGTGTGTGTGTGTGTGTACGCGCGCGTGTGTGTGCGTGTGTGTGTGTGGGTTGGTGTGACGTCGATATCTGTTTTATGTTGACCACCTCATTATCAGGGAGAGAGGATTTTTTGTACATGTGCACGCATATGTACAAATATATATATATATATATATATATATATATATATATATATATATATATATATATATATATAATACATTATATATACAGTATATATATATATATATTTACATATACAATGTGTGTGTGTGTGTGTGTGTGTGTGTGTGTGTGTGTGTGTGTGTGTATACATATACATAATTCCCTCATGGAAGTTCAATATATGTTTATTAGCTGAGAGCTACAATAATTTTTCCATCTACGGACCCTTTAATACTGAATCAGTCTGTATTGGTCCATGACTAATTCACCTTACTTATCATCTCAGACATTTCGTATCTGAGTTCGTCGAGGTTGCTTCGTGCACAAGACAGGTCAAAGGTTTCTCCTCCATCGAGGAGGTCTTCGAGTACGAGGTTGGTGTGTCTGAAGGAGGGGAGGGGACTTTTTATTTATTTGATCATTCATCTGCTTATTTACTTGTTTATACATTTGTCTACCTATTTGCCTATTTTTTGTTTGATTATTTGTATGTCTATTTGTATGCTTATCGTGTGAACTTTATAGCAGTTGTACTTGTGGTTTTTACGTTGAAATAGCATATGCATATCGACATAACTGGCATATTATATATATGTGGTGGTTCGAGCACGCTGGACAACCAATTACCGACGGTAGATGATAATGTTCTAAAGTCCCTGAGCCCAGAGAGATGCATTCATGCTTAGCCACTTTGCAGTGCGTATAATCAGCAAAAAATTAAAGAATAAACGATTAACTTGATATAGCATTTTATCAATATATTTGAAACAGGGGGAAAAGTGGTTCTAAGATGTAATGAAAAAAAAACGATGATTTTCAAGATAATACCATCAACCAACCAACCATCAACCTAATTGGTATAAACGAATGAAATAATGAAACCATCTGACGACATTCAGAGTCAGAATGAGTTTGATTTTGATTTGATTATAATAGTTCAACGCTATTCAAAACCGGACGCTAAAGTTAATTCATTTTATGAACACCAAACAAAATTAGTTGGGTGAGGCTAACAATGAAATATTTATTGAAATCAGTGCGCTCTCCCTCTCTGTCTCCCTCTCTCTCTCTCTCTCTCTCTCTCTCTCTCTCTCTCTCTCTCTCTCTCTCTCTCTCTCTCTCTCTGTCTGTCTGTCTGTCTGTCTGTCTCTCTCTACACACACACACACACACACACACACACACACACACACACACACATACACACACACACACACACACACACACACACACACACACATACACACACACACACACACACACACACACACACACATATATATATATATATATTTTTCTTTTCTTCATCCCTTTCCTTTCCCGCTCTTCCCCTCCTCTTTTCCCTCATTCCCTTCCCCTCTTTTCATTCTCCCTTCCATTCCTCCCTCTCCCTTTCTCCTCCCATTCTCTTCTGTCTTCCTTTCTTCCCCTGAAGCCTCCCTCATTCTCCATCTTCACCTTCTCCCTCAACCACTACTCCCTCCCCCTCTTCCTCCTCCCCTTCGCCCCTTCTTCTAAACTCACTTTTCCTACTCATCTCTCCTCTCGCACCTTCCTCCTTGTTCACTTTCCCCTCTCCTTCTCCCCTCTGTCTCCTTACCCTTTTCCCTCTCTTGCTTCCTTTGCCTTCTTCTTTCCTCCCTCTCTCCCCCTTCTCTTTCTCTCCCTTCCCTCTCTCTCCCTTTCCTTTATTTCCCTTCCACTTTCCCTTCTCCCTCTCTTTTTACCCTCTTTCTCTCTTTCTCCTTTACCCCTTTCCCCTTTCACACTTTCTCTCTTTCCCTCTCTCCCTTTCCTCTCTCCCCTTACCTTCTTCTTCCCTTCCCTTTTGCATTTACCTCTCTCTCCCTTCCCCATCTCTCCCTTTCCCATCCTATTTTCCCTCCATTTTGCCTTTACTTTCCCCACCCCTTCATCCTCTGCTCCATCTCCCTCTTCCTCCTCCTTCGGGATTCTGGCCTCCACTTGTTTACATTTACGTTGTCCGTAAGAGGTCTTCAGGATGTATCCGACCGAAGTATATAATTCAACTCCTACAGCAGAATGATGAATACTTCGCTCCTCCACTCGGTGTTAGGTTATTACCGAAAAAGATATTGGGTATTGGATTTTCATAAATATTCCACCCTATTCCTTCCTCTGGGTTTTTTAATACTCCAGCGTAAACTACCCTGATCGTGGACTGGTTGATAGAAAAAGAAGAAAAAAAAATATTGAATATGTCCTGGGGAATAGTTTGGTAGTGAGTAACAAAGGAGTGACAATCAAAATCTTCAAAAGTTTTGACTTGATCAGGTCTTCTTGAAGGATCGCAAACAAAATTTTTTGTTCAAGGTACAGTCGGATGCCAAAAATGTGAATGAATGAATAAACGACCAAATGTACACACAGACACACATCTATATGTATGCATGTATATATATATATATATATATATTATATATATATATTATATACACATATATATATACATATATACATACATTATATATATATATATGTATATATATATATGTATGTATATAAGGAAATAGATAAATTATCAAATAAGTATAGGGGCTTCTCCCCGTCTTCTCTTTTTTTTTTGTATGAAAGGACGGAAAGGTCGCCGATTAAGTGAAGCGTACTTGCTGTGTATGTATTGTGTCTTGCTATATTGCTTCTGACCCAGGGCAATGGGCGTGATACAGTGATGACCCGTCATCCATGAGGAACTAAGATGAGAAAGAGGCAATATATATAATATATATATATATATATATATATACATATATATATGTATATATATATATATGTATATACAGTATATGAATGTATTTATATATAAACAAATGAATAAAGGAATTCATAAGTGACTAAAGAAATAAGATGTACAACTATGTAAACAAAAGAAAAAATACATAAATAGATAGATTAATCGATTGATTAATAAATTGGTAAATAGATAAATAAACAAGTAAATAAAGTATATATATAACTATTTATATAGACCCTCCAACGATAGACACAGTAAAATAAACAAATGTAGTGATATAAAGGGTAAGACGCAAGTGTCCTCTAGTACGACGCATTCTGGCCGAATATGTCGGTATTACGTCCCCAGATGAGTTTCTTCGTCAGTGAGTGAGCCAACTTTACGCATGTGAACTTCCGCGGAAAATATTGGCATTGTATATGAGACGAGCACGGCCGGGGAGACGCGAGAGTAAAACGAAGAAAAAAAGAGAGCAAAAAGAGATAAAAAGAAGTGGGGGAGTGTCTGGGGAAAAAGAGAAAGAGAGAAGGTGTGGAGATAGGAGAAGAGAGGGAGAGAGAGATAGAGAGAGAGAGAGAGAGAGAGGGGGGGAATTTCAGAAAAAGAGGATAGAGAAAGCGAAGAGAAATGAGAGTAGAGATGAAGGAAGAGAATTGAGGAGAAGAAAGAGGGAAGAGGGAAATAGAGGAAAAGTGACGAGAGAAAAAGGAGAGAAAATTAGAATGAAAATAGAAGAGTGGAAAAGAGAAGAGAGAAGACATGAGAGAGGAGAGGAGAGAGAGAAAATAAGAGAAGAGAGAGGAGGCAGAGAAGAGAGTGAGAGTGGAAGAGAAAGGGGAGGAATGAAGAACAGGTAGAAGAGAACAGATGGGAATGAAGAAAAGAGAGAGGAGAGGAAAGGAGAGAGTAGTAAGAGACGTGAAGGAAAGAGAGGAAAAAAGGAGAGAGAAAAGAGTAGAGAAAAGAGAGAGAGGGGAGGAAAAGAGAGAGGAGTAAGAGACGTGAAAGAAAAAGAGAGAGGAAAAAGAGAGGAAAAGAGGAAAGAGAAAAGAGTAGAGAAAAACGAAGAGAGTCAGACGAGTTAACAGAGACATAGTCAATTGGGTGAATTGCTACCAAGCCAAGAAAGAGAAAACAGATGGAACATATCATGTTTGCCCTCTCCATGGACCAAATGTCCCTCCGCTGGTTTGTTCTGCCATTGTCTTCCGTTGTATTGTTCTTAGGAAGGGTGGGTGCGCGCTCATGGGAATGCTGATAGGGAGGAGAGCCACTTGCTGGAAGAGCCACAACTTCGGTCGACTTCGTAAGCGTCTGTACCTGAAGGATCTTGTCTTCAGGAAGAGGGGAGAGGCAAGAGGAGGATAGGGAGGAGGAAGATGGGAGGAGAGGAGAAAAATTAGGGATAGGAGGAGGAGGAAGAAAAGGGTGAAAAGGAAGAGGAAGAGAAAAAGGAAGAGCAAGAAGAGAGGAAACATGATGGTGAGGAGAAAGAGGAAGAGGAGAATTAAGAAGAGGAGGAAGAGAGGGTGTAAAGAGAGGGTAAAAAGGAGGAAGAGGAAAAGGAGTAGGAAGAAGGGAGGAACAGGAAGAGGTGAATGGTTAAGATGATGAAAAGGAGGAAGATGAGGAGGAAAAGGAAGAAGAGGAGGAAGAGGAAATGGATGAAAAGGAGGAAGAGGAAGTAGATAGACAGGAATAGGAGGAGGAAAAAATGAGGAAAGGTTGGAGCAAGAAGAAAAGGAAGATGAGAAGGAGGAAAAGGTGGAGGAAGAGGAAGAGGAAAAGGATGAGAACGAGTAAGAGGATGTCGAAGAAGAGAAGAGGAACAAGGAGAAGAAAGTGAGGCAGGAGAGAGGAGGAGAATAAAGAGATGGAAGAATTGAAAAGAAGTAAGAAAAGTTGACCGAGGAAAAGGAAGAGAATAAAGAGGAGGATGAAGAGGGAGGAGTAAGACGCAAAGGAGGAAGAGGAAGAGGAAGAGCAGGAAGAGGAGGAGGAAGAGGAGGGTGACCAGCTTGAATGAGGTCTTGATCGATTAAGACTTAGTTCATGCTTGAGAGACCGAGCTGCAATGAACGCGACTCAAAGATTCTATACTCACTAAGATTCTCTGATTTTACTCATCCAGGATTCAGACTCAAGATAAAGGTTGGGTATGGGGGGGGGCGGGCGTGCCTGATCGAGACCCCTTACGACAAAATCTGTCAGTATATGGTCTATGAAAGGCGTCACCCTATTTAAGATGTTAAATAGAATAGTTAAGCAACTGTAGTAATGGGAGCTGTAGAGTGGACCACGGTATTGGATAGGTATATACTTTCATGACTAGACCTTCATTCTGAGCTGAATAAAATAGTCTAGTGTTAGCCAGAATAGAATATTTAAAGGGGGACTGAGTAGCGCTATAAGAGAGAACTGGAAGAGAGAGAGGAAGAGAGAGAGAGAAAGGAGAGACAACAGACAAACAGACAGACGCACAGACAGAGAGACAGACAGAAAAACAGACAGACAGAGACACATACGGAGAAAGAAACATAGCCACATACAGAGAAAGAGACAGACATAGACAGAGACAGAAAATGAAAGAGAGAGAAAGAAGAGGATGGATATAAAGAGAACAGGATATCGCTTTCTTGTCACAGAAGCTATCACCCCTGCTCTTTGCGTCAGGACAGCTGAGGCAAGTGGCTTCCACCAGGAACCTTAGAAACCAAACCAAAAGATGTATAGTTAATGAAAGATACCAGGAACTAGAAACATTGCATTGGTATTTCGACCCGACAGCATGGTGAGGCCATTCACCTTTTTTAAATTATTTCTTTTAATCGCCTTTGATTTATAGCTCAGCGACTTTCATTTGTAATTCATGAAGCTACTTTGATCCCTGAGAGCTCAAAGGGTCTGGGTGTCTCCCAACATACATTTTCTCCTGCCCTCATGGAAGGCGTTAAAAGAAAAAAAAAGAAGAAAAAAAAAAACCGGATTGCAAAAGAAGTGTCCGGTCAAAGCGTGGGACGAAGCGAATCATGCATAACCTGGAAGGTAAAAGATTGAATCGGATAAGATGTGTTGGGAGCTATTGACCTCTTTGATTGTAATTTTACTTAATCGCATGCTAGATCAGGTAGGAAGTAGCAGTTTAATTGTAAATAAAAACAGGAACTGGAGAAAATTGATAGATATACATGCGTGTACACTTGTACACACGTATATTGTATACACACGCAAACACAAATATACACATACGCACACATACACACACACAAAGGATTGTAAAGAAAGAGCATGGTGACTGGAGACCTTTTGATCCATAACTAGGTCGGAAGGGAAAAAAAAAGTAGAAATATATAAAATAAATAAATGAATTAGTAAAACAAATGAATAAAGATAAATAATAAACAAGTAGAAAAATAATAGTAAATTATAATAAATAATTAAAAATGCATAATAGAAATTAAACAGATTATAAATAAATGAATAATATTGAATATATAAATGAAATAAAATAAATGGCAGGCATTAGAGCATATTGCTTAGGTGTTTATCTAAATATATCTTAAAGCTTTAAACTATACAACATTACACTACTTCTGCAGGAAATTTTTTCCATTCATTCACTCCACAGTTGGCAAAGTTGTTTCTACCCACCTCCAAATATCTATTTCCTGACAGTTTGAGACCATTATTTATTTTCTGATTTGCATTCAATGTGAAAATCTCGTTACTTTTGATGTTATCAATTCCCTTTAGAATCTTAAATACCTGTTTCAAATCACCCCGGAGTATGGTCTTTTTACGAAAAACATATTCATATGTTTTAGTCGATTTTCGTATGATCTATTTCACACAAACACGCATGACATCATAGAGGTATATACCTCGTACATAGATACATACCTACAGGCACGCACATTCACTTACGTACATAGATGCACACACACGTACATCTACACGCACGCATATTGCGCGCAGGGTGATATATATGTATGATCTATTTCACACAAACACACACGACTTCATACAGGTATATACCTCGTACATACATACCTACAGGCACGCACATTCACTTACGTACATAGATGCACACACACATACATGTACACGCACGCATATTGCGCGCAGGGTAATATATATTGACAAAGAAACACACGCGCACATGCACAAATGCTCGCGCGCAAAATTAAAGACATGTTTGACCAATTAGAGAACAGAGTCTGACGATCGCGTCTGTTACATATATTACATTAAAGTAAATACAATTAAGTAAATGCATGTACATCTGTTCATACATACACGCTCACATATGCATACACACACCATTTACACACCAAAGCACATGCATACACAATACACGCGTACACAATACACGCATACATACGCGCAAAAGGGCTCACATACATACACATGTACAAGTGCACACTTGCAGATACACAGTCCTGCTCATGCAGATACACACACGCGCGCGCACAGGCACATACAGGCTTGTCTTGCAGATAAAACGTTCGAAGAGAGATTGAAAGCACTGGAGGTACCGTCACTGGGAAAGGGAAGAGTAAGTGGTGGCTAGATAGCAGTGTTCAGGATATTAAAGGGGACAGATAAAATTGACAGAGATCTCATGGCCTGAGACGAGGGTCACGAGGCCATGAAAGTTGGGAAGTAGAGTTTTTCATATAGATGTATCAATTTTTGAGCAGTTTTGAAGGCGATATTGCTCAAGCTAAATCCATAAGGGATTTCAAAGCTAGGAAGTATATATCCCTTCCCATGTATTACAATTAAACAGAAATAGATAAATACGTACACATACATGCGGACATGAATATGCACGCACACACGTATACGCACATGTAGTCGTGCAGATGCACATGTGAACACGGTAAATACTTTTGCGATCGTGTGTGCGTGTGTGTGTTTGTGCCTGTATGTGTGCATATGTATTTCTGTGTATGTGAATGCCCATGTCCAACGTTTCTCGAGTTTTTGCTCATCTCTAAGCATCTACATGATAATATATCAAGAGACTAAAATAGAGGAAAACAGTGGAAAGAAATCCTTGTCGGTGGAAGTGGCGGGACGTGACGCTATGTCGCTGTCGACCTCGTCTCGTGGGTCCCCGTGGGCTGTCGCTCCTTCTCTCCTCCACGTCTCATTTCCATGTATATTATTCATTGTTCTTCACCACTAAGGACAGGAGGAAGAAAGAATATGCTGCTGATGATAAAGAAGAGAAGGAGAACAAGGAGGAGGAGAAACAGGATAAAGGGTGCAGAAGGAGGCCAAAGAGAAGGAGAAATAGATCAAGGAGAAATAGGACAAGAGGAAAGAGAAATGGAACAAAGAAGGGGAACAGAACAACAAGGAGTAAAGAGAAAAGGGAGGAGGAGAAAGAGGGTGGGAGTGGAGGTGTTGGATTTGAAGATTGTAATTGCTTAGGTGGTATTTATGGAGATGGTGTTTGTGAAGCTGATGGTTGAGGAGTCTTTTGTGGAGGTAGTGGGTAAGGAGCTTCCGTTGTGGAGGTGGGGTTGTTAAGACGTTATTTATGGAGGCAGAGATTATGGAATTGGTGGTTATGGTAGAGGTGGTTGTGGTGTTTGTGACTGAAGTTTTGGATGTAACCTTATATTTCGCTCTATTGAAGTCATGAGAATTATCACACAGACCTCTTAGACTTAGACAGGGCATTTCAATGTCGAAAGAGCCTCACTATCCTAAACATCACCTGACCAAGTGCTTAATAAGTATAGGGTGACGTAATAATGAATGCTGAGGATCAACAGAGGAGTCCTAGTACAAATGGAGTTTCATTAGCTCCATTAACCCTTGTGATATGTAGTCTAACATGAACAAATGGTGAGTGTGGTAGTGGTGATTGTGCTTATATGCTAAAATTTTCGTTTTTTCAACACATTTAAAAGTTCTTTTACGTTAAATTTTATACCATACTGTTCAGGGACACTGGTACTTAGTTCAGTGATTTCTCTTTACTTCCTATTTTATGAACTGATAACACAAGAGACTAGGTGCACTAGTACATTTAAACTGGCGCTTCATATTGAATCAATATTTTTCATAGGATCATAACCACAATAACCATCAAGAGTTTACATCGCACAGTCAGTCACAGTCTGTCAGAGGCGTAGACGCACTATGTATTTACTTTTGCTCTGTCTTCATTTGAAGAGATAGGAACATGTTTATTCCCATCTAACAGTAATTCCTGTGACCAATTCTATGTGGTCTATTGGCTCGTCTATAGAATAAGGGTGGAGGAAAACACAAGTTACTAAGACCGGATCTCGCAAAGCAGATCATCAATCCGAAGGCGAGAGGTATGGTATGATTTGTGAAGAATAACTTAGTCATGGGCTTTCAGAAACGAACTCTTTGATATTACCCATAATTCAGGTACATTTATTGATTTATCTGTTCATATATTTATTAGCTGAAATGCCACACTTTGTGTTGACTTCTAAGCTAGCTACTGCTTTTCAATTATTAGGGTGAGACAAAGCCTCATCTATACATGAAAACCGAATGGAGGGCAGATTTTTCAATCCCGGGATTATAATGATTCTTAAAATAAATAATATATTTCTGTAGAGCAAATGTAGACTGAGATACACGGATCTCGAGCGGACGATTAGATAGAAATTTGCGTTTATTATTATAGATTTATATATTCATTTATCTATTGATTTGTCTATTTGTTTAATCATTCAACTGTTTATACATTTATTGATAAATTTACATGTTTATTCATTCATTTATTTTGTTTATCTATTCACCTATTTATATATTTATTCATTAATTCATTCATTCATTCATTTGCTTATTCATTTTTGCTGTCAACATTATTGTGAAACGGAAGATCTGTCAGGATGGATTAATTATTATTATTGTAATTCATTAAAATTTCACTTGCCTGAAGCCTTAAAACTATTTCTCCACTTTAAATCATTCCACCTCATGTTGGATCTCCAAGTAGGTCTCATACCATCTGGAATAACTTTCATTAGATAATAACGATGATAATAGTAATAATTTACTTCCTTTGAACAGTCGATATTTTTTATTATATATATATATATATATGCAATAAGAACACTAGGAACGTGTGTTTTATAAATGCAAGGTAACCACTTAAGAAAATAAACAAATGGAGCAGAACGCTTTCGTATATTACATCCAGTGTAAATCACACTGGGTGTAATATACGAAAGCGCTCTGCTCCGTTTGTTTATTTTCTTAAGTGGCTACCGTACATATATATATATAAATATATATATATATATATATATATATATATATATATATATATATATATATATATGTGTGTGTGTGTGTGTGTGTGTGTGCGTGTGTGTGTGTGATATTTTTCCGAGATTGTAGATATCATCAAATATAGAACTTTCAAATTATACTAATTTTTCCTATACTTCTGTGTGTGACATCTGCCCTTAAGGAAGGTGGCCTCCCAATATCTCTCTCTCTCTCTCTCTCTCTCTCTCTCTCTCTCTCTCTCTCTCTAAGAAAACATACTGTATAAAATCCATCGGATGTTGCACAAGTTTTACGGCGGTCTCTTGAGGTTTATCAAGATCCATCAGAGTCTGTCAGTCTGTCGGAGTCTTTTGGAGTCTGTTGAAACTGTCGATGATCTTCGCAATTTGTTGGAGTCCATTAGTCTTTGTTTGAGTCTGCCTAAGTCTGCAGGAGTCTTTCGTACTCTACCAGAGTCTGTCGGAGTCTTTCGGACTGCCTAGTGTAGGCCCTGTGGTGTCTTGCAGTCTCCTTCATTCTTATGTTCTTATGTTCGTATGGCGGATTCTGTTGGAATTTGCCGGATTCTGTAGGAATATTTCAAATTCTGCCAGAGTTCATCGGAGTCTTTTGGAGTGTGACGGAATGTGTTGGACTCTGTCAGAGTCTGACGAAATCTGTCGGAGACTAACAGCATCACCAACAGTTTCGCTTCTTAGCCTAATCTCTCCTTATTAAGGTATTTCTTTTTTTATTTAATTATTCATTTATTCATTTTTACTTATCTATTTATTCATTTGTTTATTCATTTATTTACTTATGTTTTATGTTTATATATTTATTCATCTAATTGTTTAGTTATTTGTGAACTTATTTGTTTATTTATTTATTAATTTATTTGTTTGCTTATTATCTAGTTATATATTTATTTATATGTTTGTTTCTCCATTCATTTGTTTACATTCTCCAGTTTTATTACTATTACCACAAATATTTCCTGAAAAAATACTTAAGTATTGTTCTGTCATTATTGACTTTGTGGCGGTCTGTCGAGAGAAAAAGAAGTTTGGAATCAAATACGACATAACCTAAACAGTGAATAATTTCTAAACATATTCTGGTTCCGGTGCTACATGACTTACCAAGTACATTTGTAAACTGTGTGACCTCGTTTTGAATTCCAATAGCTACTTAAGATGATAATAAATAAATGCTATGAATTCTTGTTAGTTGTCTGGCATGGACGCACACACCCGCACACGCACTCATACCAAAACGTACAAATGTACACACACATTCACACACACACACACACACACACACACACACACACACACACACACACACACACACACACACACACACACACACACACATGCACACACCCACGCACGTAGAAACACCCACGCACGTGCAAATGGACACAGGCAGGCCTCGTCGCAAAAATAATATGTTTTACTCGAGGTAATGAGTTTCACTGGAGTGTTGTTCATGAAAACAAATAAGAGAAACAGTAATGATGGTTGTACACTTGTTATGGAGGAGAGAAGACAGAGACATGTGTGGTTATTCTTTGTCAAGCAGGGGTGCAATAATAGTCACCATTATTCAGAAACACGTATCCAAATAATGCTATACTTTTTCTTTCTTTCCTTTTCTATAATAGTCAGCTCATCTATCCTTGAAATAGTATCGTGTCGAAGATGTGACGTCACACAAATAGTAAAAGAGAGATTTAAGGACGAATAGTAAAAGCTAAAAGTGATCAGCAATTCTTTTTTAAGTAAAGGTTACCTTATAATAATTTTCTGAGATAGAATGTAATAGATAAATAAATAAATATAACTATTCTGCTTATATAAAAAGTTATCTGAAGTAGAGCCCTCATGTAACAATCATTCAATGACAATAATGATACTGACAATTCTTTCATAATTATCTTATGCATTTTTGAAAACCACACAAAGACAATATATATCTTTGTTATCTCTAGCATAAGTCAAAGTTAGCCATTATTATTAAAACATTTTTAACTTATTGACAGATATTGATGGCGGAAGGGTATTTTAGGAATACTAATTAACAGAAGATGTATTTACTCTTGTCTTCATTTTCGGTATTTTTTCCACCAACTCCTTTTCTTCCTTAACTTCGGACATTTTCCACTAATGTTTTTCTCTCATTGAACTCTGAACTTCTCACTAATACCAGGGTTTTTCTCCACTAACTCCGGACTTTCTAGCAACTCCGGCCTTTCTCTCCAGTAGCGCAGGATATTTTTCCACCAACTCCGGGTTTTTATCCTCCAAATCCAGATTTTATCTTCACTAACTCCGGACATTGTCTCCACTAACTCCGGTCATTGTCTCCACTAACTCCGGACGTTGTCTCCACTAACTCCGGACGTTGTCTCCACTAACTCCGGACACTGTCTCCACTTACTCCGGACTTTGCACCAACTCCGGACTTTCAGCCTATTTCGGACATTCTTCCCACTAACTCATTCTTTTCACTAACTCCGGACTTTCCACCACCTCCGAAGAGCTCTCTCCACTAACTCCGGACCTTTTCCCTACTAACATATTTCATCACACTTAAACAAAAAAAGAAAATCAAAGAGAAATACTTTGGTAAAGGACAATTAGTTCTGAAGTTGGCCAACTGCAAATAATGATTACGATAAAGCATATAATCATTGTAAGATTACTATTACTATTCCTGATATTGATATTTATGCTACCATTGATGCTACTCTTAACGCTAATGCTTTTAATGCTATGTTATTATTATTACTGCTGCCACTATAGCTACTGTTACTGTTTGCACAACTACTAATGATAAAAAAAAAAATAATGAGACTATTGATAAGAATAGTGAAAATGGATGGTATAACATTAATGATTAATTATAACAATGATTAGAAATAAACAATCAACGAATGAATACTGTGATAATTACCATCATAATTATAGAAAGGACACTGACCAATTATTAGGACAGAAACCAATCATTAGAAATTAGAATTGTTGCGAGCAAGGACATCAAGGCTCGTCAATTTCATTTCTAACAAAGCATGTGTCGACCTCAATATATTCTGAATATACTTCCTGATTATTTACATTTGTATTTGTAATTCATTTTAATTTCCGTTTGATCTTGATCTCATTTGTCTTGTCTATGTATAAAATATTCTTCTGTTATATTTTTCATTATCCATTGTCATCGTCAGAGTAATCGTCATCGTTGTCGTTGTCGTCATCATCATCATCATCATCAAGATCATCATCATCATTGTCGTCGCCGCCGTCGGCATCGTCATCATCATCATCATCATCATCAGTATCATCATCATGAAGATCATCATCATTGTCGTCGCCGCCATCATCATCATCATCATCATCAAGATCATCATCATTGTCGTTAAGATATTTTGGTTGATAAGATGAATATCTGTGTACCGGAGACCATTAAGTGCCTGTTGATAAAACCCCACTTATGCTCAAACTACCAATGGCTAATCAAGGAGAGGATGGGTTGAGTATAAACTTCATGTATAAATATGTAACTCGACTAAATATTTATAAGGAATTGTGCTTAACCTATATTCCTCTTGATGGCTGAGTTGATTAAATCATTGTTCATTTGTTACGCATCAGATAAGTTCGAGTCTTTAGCGTGACAGCGTCTCAATTCCGAATACGCTTCATTCTAGCTCATACTCCTTTTACTCTTGATCATGTTTGCAAGGAATTAAAATTCAAATAGGTTTATGTGGTTCATAAGATGGATATATATATATATATATATATATATATATATATAAAATATATATATATATGTGTGTGTGTGTGTGTGTGTGTGTGTGTACATATATACTTATATACAATTAGTAAAGTCACTGTCCGTTTGTGACGTGCACGCTAAGTTTGAGATCTCAGGCCGACAATGTTTCAGTTTC
>NC_134799.1:44075962-44078462 GCF_046742065.1 Oratosquilla oratoria
AATACATAGCATACTAAACAGTTCCTTGAAAGAAGGAAAAGTTCCAGAAGATTGGAAAAAAGCAAATATAGTACCTATATATAAAGGAGGAAATAAAGAAGAACCTACCAGCTATAGACCAGTCTCTCTAACAAGTACAATAGCAAAAATTTGTGAAAGAATGATCAAAAGTAGATGGGTAAAATATTTAGAAAAAAACAAAGTGTTAAATCCAAGGCAATTTGGATTCAGACAAGGACGATCATGCGTCACCAATTTAATATGTTTCTATTCAAGGCTAATAGATATAATACAAGAAAGAGATGGATGGGCGGACTGTGCATTTCTAGACCTAAAGAAAGCTTTTGA
This sequence comes from Oratosquilla oratoria, assembly GCF_046742065.1. Classification (NCBI taxonomy): domain Eukaryota; kingdom Metazoa; phylum Arthropoda; class Malacostraca; order Stomatopoda; family Squillidae; genus Oratosquilla; species Oratosquilla oratoria. The sequence goes on from NC_134799.1 coordinate 44,076,311, forward strand.
CAAAGTACCACATAAGAAGTTGCTTAAGAAATTAGAAACTGAAGGAGGAATACAGGGCAAACTACTAAATTGGATGGAAGACTTTTTGCAAGAAAGAAAAATGGGATGAAGTAATAAGCGGTGTTCCGCAGGGAACAGTTCTGGCCCCAATAATGTTTGCTATATATATTAATTATATGGATGAAGGAATTGAAAGCTATATGAGCTTCTTTGCAGGTGATGCAAAACTACTGAAAAGAGTGAAAACTGAAGAAGATTGTGAATCACTACAGAGAGATCTAAATAAAGTACAGGAATGGAGTAGGAAGTGGGAGATGGAGTTCAATACAAAAAAGTGTAGTATAATGGAATTTGGAAAAAGCAAAAACAGAATAACAGCACATAAATTGGGAGAAGAAGGAATAAAAAAAGTAGAAAATGAGAAGGACCTGGGAGTCATTGTTATGAATAATATGTCACCTGAGAAACATATAAATAAGATTTTTGGAGAAACTTATAATCTAATAAGAACAATCAAAGTTGCATTTACATACCTGGATGAAGAAATGGTGAAGAAAATCCTAATCACCCTGATAAGACCAAGATTGGAATATGCAGCAACGATATGGTCACCAAGTACAAAAAAATGTATAAAAAAACTTGAAAGAATACAAAGAGCAATTACAAAATTGGCACCAACACTCTCAAAACTATCAGATGAAGAGAGACTAGAAAAACTTGAACTACAGACACTAGAGCAAAGAAGAGAGAGGAGATTTGATAGCTATTTACAGAATCATGAAAGGCATAGAAATTACTGATAGAGAGAATCTGATAAAATGGGATGACAGAAATACAAGAGGACACGGAAAGAAAATAAAAAAAGACAGCTATAGAAGAGATTTGAAAAAGAACAGCTTTCCTCACAGAGTAATAGACAGTTGGAACAAGTTAGATGAGAAAGTGGTGTGTGCAAAAACAATACATGAATTTAAAAATAGTTTAGATAAAATGAGATATGAAGACGGGATCCCACGAGCATAGCTCCCCTTCCCGTAAAATACAACTAGGTAAATACAACTAGGTAAATACACACACACACACGCACACACACACACACACACACACACACACACACACACACACACACACACACACACACACACACACAACACACACACACACACACACACACACACACACACGCACACACACACATACACACACACAAATGCACACATAATTGAAAAAAAATATCTGGTATTCATCATAGCAACATCTTTTATGCCCCATTCGTGTCATTCCAATCTATATCGAAACCATGGTGGGAGAGTAGCAGTAATGAACATTTTATGTAACACTGCAAATTAAAAAATGCGTGTTGGCAGGCTCACTATGACAGGCTGTCCAAAAGCTAATTGCTACTGGTACTTGCAATTATGTTGCATTTGTTGCAGGCGACATGACGGGTTGCGCCCCTGTGACAGAAAAAAGAACAATAAATTCAACCAATTTATGATTATGTCTATAAATGCATCCATTGCTGCGACTAAACAGGTTGATTATGTTCTTCTGATATATTTCTTTTATGTTTTCCTAATAAACTGATGTCACATACACCAAACATTTTATTAAGCGGAATGAATTAGATGAAGATACATGGAATTATTTTGTGTTGGTGTTATCAATTACCTATGACAAAAAATGTGTAGAGAATTTATTCTTTATATTTACTTTACCCGGACAGCCCTATACTTTCTTCATATCTTTTGAGCTAAAGTTTCTTTAAAATGAACAGAATCATATGGCGTAAGCAAGAACAAAATATGCCAAAATTGTTCGAATGCTTCAAAAGTGGTAAGTCGAACTAGTCCCTCTGTTGAACAGACTTTATCTTAACGGACCAGAGACTACTAAATAAAGTCAAAGCCAACGTTGTAGAAAGAAATTTCTTTGAAATGGTTAAAACATGGATCAGTGACAGAAAATATCAGGTCTCCATTCACCATGTAAGAACCGAATGGGAAAACATTACTAGTGGAGTTCCCCAGGGCTCGTTTTTGGGTCCCTTATTGTTCATTATGTATATAGACGACTTGGACCATGGAATTATTAGTGATTTTAGTAGGTTTGGCGACGACACTGAAACAGGACGAAAGATTAGGTTAGGGGG
>NC_134799.1:44083462-44088462 GCF_046742065.1 Oratosquilla oratoria
GAATGCGAGGACTTTGGAAGCCCCGAATGCTACGACGAATACCCCTGTGGTGCAAAATGGTTAAACTGACTATATGAAGCCATGTATTTTTTATTACTTTTTCTATCATTAGTAATTATTATTATATCACCACCATCTGTTGTTGTTGTCGTTGTTGTTGTTGTTGTCGTTGTTGTTGTTGTTGTTGTTGTTGTTGTTGTTGTTGGTTGTTGTCGCCGCCGCCGCCATCACCATCACCATCGCCGCCACCGCCATCATCATCATCGTCATCATCATCATCAATCTTTTACAAAATCTGTGTAAAACATTTGTGCAACACTCCATCCCCATATATTTTTTCTTTATGTTTCTTTTCTGTTAACTCTCGTATTGGCTTCAGAATTCGTCCAGCGGTAGTGGTAGTGTCCCTCCGCTTTGATATAACGAGTGACATGTTCCTGTGTGCTGTCTCTTCCATGCAGACCACTTTGTCGAGAAAGCGAGAACTTTGATATTCCACTCTCAGTTGCGGCTAGCGGCGGGTAGGGAGACGGGGTGGGGGGAAGGGAGGGGGAGAGGGAGGCTGTGTTCGTGGTGGTGGTGGGTTATGCCTCGGAGAGGTCTCCACTTTCTGACTGAATTCGTCCATTTGTGATACCCGCGCCTTGGTTTAGGGGCAGAGTCCACCCAAGGTCCTCAACATAGCAAGAGTTCAAAGACTTTTTTTTTTTTTTTTTTTTTGAGGAGAGGGGTCAGTACCCTCGTAGAAACGCCTTATAACTGATGAATGTCCTCCTGAAGGTCTTTTTTTCTACCAAGGCCTTTGAAAAACGCCTTCGGCCCTACGATTTTTTTTGTATTTTTTTTAATTAAAATACTTCAAAGACCTCCTTTTAACTGATGACCTGTCGTAGAACTCTCGTTTCTTTTTTTCGTGTGCAAAGGCTTAGAAAACCTTAGACCCAATGATTTGCTGTAGGACTTATAGTCTGTTTATTTGTTTGCTTATTTGCGTATTTTATTGGTTAATTTACTAATTGAGTTATTCATTTGTTCGTTCGTTTGTTTGTACATTTATTCATTTATTTACCTATCAATTGATTTATTTACTTATCTATTTGTTTATCTATTAATCTATCTATTTATCTATTTCTTTGTTATCCACTCATTTATTCATTTATCTATTTATGTATCTCTGTGTTTATTTATTTACTTTAGTTTATCTATTTAATTTATTTATTTTTTACTTTTTATTTTGTTTTATTCTAATTTTGCTATAGGGTCTGCCAAAACAATCAAATCATGTAACCATGCTGCTTGTCAATATCAATATAATTTCTAACTAAAAAGTTCTGTTTTTTATGTTATTTTTTTTTTATAAAAGCTCCATTCATTTTAACCTTGTATTTACATTTTACTTTATCAATTTCATTTTTCAACCATAGAAAATAGAGATTTCACTTGTTACATAATAATGAGTTATAACAGGTTTAGCAAGTATAACTATTATTAATTAATATTTTCCAACATCTAATTCACTTCGGTCAGCAACCTCTCCACATTCAACTTCATTTCCAGACTCTAAATGAACAGATTTAGTAAAAATAACCACGATTAGTTAACCCTTTCAGCTCCCAAACCGATCCGGGCCAGCATCCTTTACACATTTAAACTTCATTTCCAAACTCACCCTTCAGAACTTCATTCCAGAACTTCCAGCTATATATCCGGACAACTGGACACGTAATCACTGGCGCCGGAAACGGGTCGAGGAGCTGGAATTTATGGCCTGGAACGCTGGAACGCCTTTCCGGAATACGGCTGGAATGTAAAGCGTTAGAGGAATTTAGTATAATCTGGAATAGAAATGGGTGTCGTGGTATAGCTTCTAGTTAGAAAAAGAAACTAACCAAGATGATCCTACGGCCCGGGGTCTGTCTGAAGGATGTATGTAAAGGATGGTAGGGCCAATCTGAAGGAAGAGATCCCTTACTTGAAGTCCAACGATGGGATTCAAGGGATTAGAAAAAAAAAAAAAAAAAAAAAAAAAAAAAAAAAAAAAAAAAAGATAAATAAAAATAAATAAATGAAATAAAATAGATAAATAAATAAATAATAAATAAATAAATAAATAATAATAATGATGATAATGAATAAATAGATAAAAAAAAATAGATAAGTAAATAAAATAGATAATAGATAAATAAAAAAATAAAATAAAAATAAATAAATATAGATAAATAAAGTAAATAATTGAATTGATAAATAAAATAAAATGAAACGTAATAGAATGAAATAAACACTTGAGGGTTTTGCAAGATAAACGTGGGATAGGATCATCGCCCCATCAATCCTTTAGAGATTATGAACACCCTTTCCTACACCAGATGTTGCAGCCCCGGGGTACTGGCATTTGTTCCTTGAAAAAAAAAAAAAAAATCAGCCAATTTGTCCACATCAGCTGACAAAAGGCGACCTTTTTCCTCCTCCTCCTCCTCCTCCTCCTCCTCCTCCACCTCTTTTTCTTCCTCTGTCTTTCGTTCTCCTCATCTTTCTCTTTGTCTTCATCCTCCTTGTCCTCTTCCAACTCCTCCTAGCCCTACTCTTATCCCTACAATCCTCTTTTCTTACTTCCTCCCCTATTATCTCCCATCCCCTTATCTTCCCTTCCCTTCTCTCCCCCTTTCCACCTCCCGTCGCCCTTCCACCCTTCCCCCATACTCCTTCCCATACCCCTATCCCTACCTTTTCCTCCTCCTCCTCTTCCTCCTCCTCCTCTTCCTCCTCCTCCTCCTCTTCCTCCTCCTCTTCTTCCTCCTCCTCTTCTTCCTCCTCCTCTTCTTCCTCCTCCTCTTCTTCCTCCTCCTCTTCTTCCTCCTCCTCTTCTTCCTCCTCCTCTTCTTCCTCCTCCTCTTCTTCCTCCTCCTCCTCTTCTTCCTCCTCTCCTTTCCCCTTACACCTGCTACCTGCCCCTCGCTCTCCCCCCTCACCTTCACTTCCGCACCCCCGCTCTTCTTCTCCCTACATTCCCTCTTCTTCCACCCTCTTTTTTTCTCTCTTGCTCTTCCTCCCCCTTTTCTTCCTTTCTTCTTCCTCTACATTTCTCCTCTCCCCCTCTTCCCCCTCTCCCCTCCTTCTCCCTTCTCTCCCCCCATTCTTTATCCCCTTTATCCTTCTGTGTCCTTCTCCCCCTCTTCCTCCCACTCCTCTACTTCCTTCTTTTTCTATGCCTACTCCCTCCTCCTCTCTATACTTCTCTTACTCAAACCCTCCTTCTCCTTTTCTTTTCTTCTTCCTCCCTCCTCTCCCACTCTCGTTCTCCTCTCTCTTCCACCTTAATCCCTTCTCCCTCCTCCTCCTCCTCCTCCTTCTCCTCCTCCTCCTTCTCCTCCTCCTCTTCCTCCTCCTGCTTCTTCTCCTCCTTACTATATTCTTCCTCTCTTCTTCTCCATCCACGTCTTCCTCTCAGCCCTCTGCCCATGTCCATGTTCCTTTCTCCTCCCTCCTCTCCCACTCTTCTTCTCCTCTCTCTTCCACCTTAGTCCCTTCTCCCTCCTACTCCTCCTCCTCCTCCTCCTCCTCCTCCCCCTGCTTCTTCTTCTCCTTACTAGCTTCTTCCTCTCTTCTTCTCCATCCACGTCTTCCTCTCATCTCCCTGCCCATGTCCATGTTCCCTTCTCCTCCTTTTCCTCAAATTTGTCCAAGTCTTCCTTCCTCTTCAGCATTCCTCCTACTCGCCACTGACATAGAAACACGAAGCCCAAAGCAGTTGTTCAATTTTTCATCCCAAATAGACCACTTGGTGAACCCAAGGATTGTTGCCAGCTAGCTTGGGGTTACGGGTTTCTTGTAGTAGAAACCTGGGGAATCAATTAATTACCTGATTAATGAAATATGATAAAAATGCAGACAATGGTAATCTAATCTAAGCGAAGAATATTTTACTATTATTCCCCTTCCTTTCAGAACTCTAAACTGTTTTTTCTTTTTATTCTTCTGTGTTGCTCACATCTACACGATTCTAATCAGTTTGATAAAGCCACTCTTGAAACAAAGACAAGACTTACGATATTGTTACTGAAACGATGTTTAAGCTATTTAGACAGCTCAATTGAGCTTTCAACCAGATGAACCTAAATGTAGTGTAACGTGTTGAAATCCATCTTAACTTTAAACCAATTCATTGCAAATAAAACATGGAGGAGGTAAAGATTTGAGCTGCCGAACGACAAGCCATATTTTGTAATCAGAATGCAATTAAAACCGACTCTGATTAATTACTTTTGATAGTCATTGATGATATTAATTAATATCGTCATATCATAGGGTGCGCGTGTTCATGTTGGCTTCAGTTAATTCCATGCACGTGTACGTTTGAAAGTGCACAGTGATATAAGCAATTACACTTATTAGATCCAGATCCAGAAGTCCATAAACATATTTACATGTGCAGACATATACACAGCACACATAAACACACACACGCGCAGACGCGCGCGTACAAGTACGGAGAGAGAGAGAGAGAGAGAGAGAGAGAGAGAGAGAGAGAGAGAGAGAGAGAGAGAGAGAGAGAGAGAGAGAGAGAGAGAGAGAGAGAGAGAGAGAGAGGCATGATAAATTGGAGAGTAAGATGTTATTGTTTTCATCCCATATATATTCTAGTTGTGGTATTCAGTCAGTCTCTTGTGGGTACTTTACATCTCGGATAATGATGCCTACCGATAACTGCCGTTCCCCCTACCTAAACGTAAGGAATTCATCATTGTCTATATTTGTGCATGCATTTAGGTATATATATATATATATATATATATATGCATGTATAATATATATATATATATATATAATATATATTATATATATATATATATATGTATATCATATATATGTATGCATGTATAATATATATATATATATATATATATTATATATATGTATGCATGTATTTATATATATATATATATATATATATATATATATATATATCTATATATATATATATATATATATGTATCCAATTC
>NC_134799.1:44108462-44118462 GCF_046742065.1 Oratosquilla oratoria
CATTTAGTAATCTTTCGTGTGTGTACTTCTCCCTATCAAGAAGCCATTGTTTGGCCCATTTTCTGCCCTTCTGCGAGCCTTTTTTTCTCTCCTTTCTTATGACTTGCTGCCATAGCAATGATCACGCAACAGAGATCACCGTCAGTCAACATGTTCACGTTATGACGTTCTGGCAAGGACTGACTGTTTGCACAATGTGGTTGCACGTCTGCGCTCACGATTGCGCAATATATTGCACAACCTTCAATATTGCCTCCATACGGCACAATCTTTTGCACAACCCAAAATATTGTACAATAATATTGACCGTGTAGGGGCCAGCGCCAAAATATTGTGCAACTCACATTGCGCAATAATATTGAACGTCTAGGGGCCGCTTAAGGGGAGAGAAATATTGAAAGGAAAGACGACACCAGTTGCTGTGTGATTTCTTTCTTAATAATAAGAGGGCTTTCACCTCTTTCGCTCTTATTATCTTATCTGACTTCTGCTATTTTTCTTTGTGTTCGTCTTCCTCGTAGCTATCCTCTCCATTCTACTGCACCTCCACTCCTCCTCCATCTCCCCCTCCTCCTCCTCCTCGTCTCCTCCTCCTCGTCTCCTCCTCCTCCTCGTCTCCTCCTCCTCCTCGTCTCCTCCTCTTCCTCCTCCTCCTCCTCCACCTCATCATCATCATCATCATCAATTTCTTCTTCTTCTTATTCGTCCTGGTTCTCCACGTCATCATCTTCATTCTCGTCCTCTTCATCTTCTTCGTCCTCCTCGTTCTCCTCGTCCTCCTCCTCCTCATTCGTTTTTTCTTCATCATCCTGACACATTCCTCCTCGTCTTTGTTTTGTACCTAATTCTCGTAATCCTCGTATTCGTCCTCTTTTCCCTGGTTCTTGTCCTCCTCAGTCCTCATACTCATCGTCCTCCACTCCTGCTCGTGCTCACATTTCTCTTTTTATCCTCTTCTTTCTTGCAATCTTCTTTCTCGTACTTATCCTCCTCCTCTTTTTTTTTTCTTTTTTTTTCCTTATCATCTCTCTCGGCGTCTCTCTTCTTCTCATCCTCGTTCCGTCCCTCCTTATTTCCCTTCGCCCTTTTTTTTTATTCATTTTCTTTACCCTCTCTTCCTCTTCCGTACCATCGTCATCCTCCTCGTTCTCCTCCTCTTCATCCCTCTCTTCTTCCTTGCCCTTATCTCTGCTTTCCCGTTTTGTTGTTGTTGTTGTTCGCATCCTCCTCCGTCATCTCCTTCTTCTCCTAATACTTGTTTTTTTTTTTCCCTATTTCTCCCTGTCCTGTTCTTCGTCCTCGTCTTCCTCTTCATCTTTTCTTCTCTCTTCCTCATCTTTCCTTTCCTCTTCCTCGAGCCCCCTGTCCTCTTTTTCACTTCCACCTCTTCGTCCTCGTCTTCCATCTCCTCCTCTTCCTCTCTCCCAATTTCCTCTTCTCCTTCGTCGTTGCCTCCCTCAGGAAAGTCTGGCAGATCGTTGTCGTAGCTCGCTCGTTATCATCGTCCTTCAAGTTGGGCCGCATTTCAAAGTTCTTTTGTTTTATCACTTTGTTTTCCATTTCCATTCCCTTCCTCCCATCTCAAGTCTGCAGAAAACTAAAATTCTGTACCTGGTGTCTATTCTCTTTACTTCATTATTTTCATTCTCTCTCTTTTTTTTTTTATGTGCTCTGTTTTTTTTTCTTTCCCTTTTCGCTTTCCCTTTTCTCTTTCCCTTTCTTCATTCACTTTCCTCTTTCCCTTTTTCCTCACTCCCTCTTCTCTTTTCTTTTAATTTTTCCTTTTCTCTTACCCTTTCTCTTTCCCTTTTCTCTTTCCCATTTCTTTCACTTTCCTCATTCCCTTTTCTCTTTCCCATTTCTTTCACTTTCCTCATTCCCTTTTCTCTTTCCCATTTCTTTCACTTTCCTCATTCCCTTTTCTCTCTCTCTTTTTTGCATTCCCTTTTCTCTCTCCTTTTTCTCTTCCCCTTTTCTCTTTCCTTTTCGTTTCTCTTCCCCTTCTTTCTTTTCCTTCTCTCTTTCCCTTCTCTCTTTCCCTTCTCTCTTTCCCCTCTCTCTTTCCCTTCTCTCTTTCCCTTCTCTCTTTCCCTTCTCTTTCCCATTTCTTTCCCTTTCCTCATTCCCTTTTCTCTTTCCCATTTCTTTCCCTTTCCTCATTCCCTTTTCTCTTTCCCATTTCTTTCCCTTTCCTCATTCCCTTTTCTCTTTCCCATTTCTTTCCCTTTCCTCATTCCCTTTTCTCTTTCCCATTTCTCTTTCCCTTTTCTATTTCCCTTTTCTCTTTCCCTTTTCTCTTTCCCTTTTTTTAATTCCCTTTTCTCTCTCCCTTTTCTCTCTCATTTTTCTCTTCCCTCCTTTTTCTCTTCCCTTTCATTCTCTCCCCTCTCTCCCCTTTTATTCTCCTTTCTTCTTTCCTTCTCTCTTTCCCCTTCTCTCTTTCCCCTCTCTCTTTCCCTTCTCTCTTTCCCCTCTCTCTTTCCCCTCTCTCTTTCCCCCCTCTCTTTCCCCTCTCTCTTTCCCCTATCTCTTTCCCTTCTCTCTTTCCCTAATTCTCTTTCCCTTTCCTCTTTCCCTTTTCTCTTTCCCGTTTTCTATTTCCCTTTTCTCTTTCCCTTTCTTTTCTCTTTCCCTTTCTTTTCTCTTTCCCTTTCTTTTCTCTTCCCCTTCTCTCTTTCCCTTCTCTCTTTCCCTTCTCTCTTTACCTTTTTCCCATTCCCTTTTTCCCATTCCCTTTTTCCCATTCCCTTTTTCCCATTCCCTTTTTCCCATTCCCTTTTTCCATTCCCTTTTTCCCATTCCCTTTTTCCCATTCCCTTTCCTCTTTCCCGTTTTCTATTTCCCTTTTCTCTTTCCCTTTCTCTTTCCCTTTTCTTTTTCCCATTTCTTTCCCTTTTCTTTTTCCCATTTCTTTCCCTTTTCTCTTTCCCTTTTTTGCATTCCCTTTTCTCTCTCCCTTTTTTCTCTCCTTTTTCTCTTCCCCTTTCTTTTCTCTCCCCTTTCTTTTCCTTCTCTCTTTCCCTTCTCTCTTTCCCCTCTCTCTTTCCCCTCTCTCTTTCCCCTCTCTCTTTCCCCTCTCTCTTTCCCCTCTCTCTTTCCCTTCCCTCTTTCCCTAATTCTCTTTCCCTTTCCTCTTTCCCTTTTCTCTCATTCCCTTTTCTCTTTCCCTTTCTTTTCTCTTCCCCTTCTCTCTTTCCCTTCTCTCTTTCCCTTTTTCCCATTCCCCTTTTCCCATTCCCCTTTTCCCATTCCCCTTTTCCCATTCCCCTTTTCCCATTCCCCTTTTACCATTCCCCTTTTCCCATTCCCCTTTTCCCATTCCCCTTTTTCCCATTCCCCTTTTTCCCATTCCCTTTTTTCCCATTCCCTTTTTTCCCCATTCCCTTTTTTCCCATTCCCTTTTTTCCCATTCCCTTTTTTCCCATTCCCTTTTTTCCCATTCCCTTTTTTCCCATTCCCTTTTTTCCCATTCCCTTTTTTCCCATTCCCTTTTTTCCCATTCCCTTTTTTCCCATTCCCTTTTTTCCCATTCCCTTTTTCCCATTCCCTTTTTCCCATTCCCTTTTCCCATTCCCTTTTTCCCATTCCCTTTTTCCCATTCCCTTTCCCTTTTTCTCATTCCCTTTTTCTCATTCCCTTTTCTCTCTCCCTTTTCTCTCTCCCTTTTCCCTCTCCCTTTTCTCTCTCCCTTCTCTCTCCCTTCTCTCTTTCCCTCTTCCCTTTCCCTCTTTCTTTTTTTCCATTTCCTTTTTCTTTCCCTTTTCTTTTTCCTTTTTCTCATTCCCCTTTTCTCTTTTCCTTTTCTTTTTACTTTTTTTTCTCATTCACCTTTTCTCTTTTCCTTTTCTTTTCTTTCCTTTTTTCTTTTACTTCCCCTTATCTCTTTCCCTTTTCCCTTTTCCCTTTTACTTTTCTCTTTTCCTTTTCTCTTTTCCTTTTCTCTTTTCCTTTTCTCTTTTCCTTTTCTCTTTTCCCTCTTCCTTTTCTCTCTTCTTTTTCTCTTCCTTTTCTCTTTTCCCTTTTCTCTTTCCCTTTTCTCTTTTCCTTTTCTCGTACCCTTTTCTCTTTCCCTTTTTGTCTCTCTCTTTTCTCTTTCCCTTTTTTCCTTCCCCTTCTCTTTTTTTTTTCTTTTCCTTTTCATATCTCTTTCCCTTTTTCTTTCCTTTTCTCTTTACCCTTCTCTTTTCTTTCCCTTTTTTCTTTCGCTCTCTTTTTCTCTTATCTTTTTCTTTGTTTACTATCTCTCTAATTCTCTTTCTCTTTCAACTTCGCTTTCACTTGCTTTGTTCATTTCGTGTCCTCGTTTTTTTCTCCTTTTCTTTCTTTCTCTTTCTTATTCTCTCTCTTTCTCCATTTCATTTTATTTTTTTAATTTTCTTTCTCTCATCTCTTTATTTTATGTCTATACTCCATATCTTATTTTCTTTTTAAAATAATTGAACGATAATCTACCTAAAAAGTCTACTATTCTTATAGTTTCTAAACCTTGTATAACTATATTTCTTCATAATTTTGGAGCTGGCAAGCATTATCATATCGTTCTGGCATTGTGTGTTTTAATAAATTTGTGAAATTCGAGAAGGGAACGCAGATATTGTCTCATGTTCAAAATCAGTCAATATGATCCTGTCTATTATGAAGTCTGAAGGTGGACGGTAATATACGATAAAAAAAGAGACATTTTGACTTTTTGTGTTCTCAAAATGTCAGATGACCCTTGTTCTCTAAGGATGATTTTCTTGCTAATGTAAGATAATTTTCTTCGATTCTAGGGAAGACAATGACAATTGAATCAACGTCATTTTCATTAAGGTCTGGACATGAATTTACGTTGTATAACTTTACCTTAAATTCTGGGGGAAAAGGCATCCTTTTATGCCAAATGTGTTTGGATTCCCATTGCACGTAGTAGTCAACAAACCATTAAATTCACACTAAAGCCCATTTCACAAATATAGTCTCTACACCGTGCGCCGTCCACGACACGACGTCGCGTCGTGCTCTCAAATGACAACTCGGTGGAGTAGAGAGGTATTCTAAAGTCATCCCTGTACGATGAGTCGACACCTACGGTATTATAATGTCTTACATGTAGACTCGATCGGCGTCATATTTTGTAGCCAATCAATTATGTAGATTCTAGTGGTATGGTATTTCAGTCACTATTATGTAGAGCCCAGAAGTAAGGCATTTTAAAATATTTTTTTGTAAGTAAAATCTAGAAATGGGGTATTCCTGGGTCCTTCCTTCATGTAGAAATCATCGTTACAGTATTTTAGTACTATTAAATTATGTAGAGTTCATGGGTATTCTGAAGTCATTCCATTATGTATAGTTCAGTGTTACGGTGTTTTAAAGTTAGCCTAATATATAGTCATGCTATTTTGAAAAAGATGTGCGAGGATGTTGAAAATTCTTAAAAAAAAAGTACATAACTTTCGAATTGAAAATTTGAAAGAGGACGAAAGAGGTGAAAGCTCTCTTTTTAAAAAGAGAGCAGACAACAGGTGTCGTTCCCGGCTATTTTCTCCTCCTGTCTTTCCTTTCAAGATTTTCTCTCCCCTAAACCTCTATCTAACCCCTTACCTTAAGCTGCTGCTGCTGCTACAGAAGAAGAGGAAGAGGAAAAGAAGGAAGAGGAAGAAGAGGAGGAAGAAGTAGAAGAAGAGGAAGAAGTAGAAGAAGAAAAGGAAGATGAAGAAGAGGAAGAAGAAAAGGAAGATGAAGAAGAGGAAGAAGAAAAGGAAGAAGAAGAAGAGGAAGAAGAAGAAAAGGAAGAAGAAAAGGAAGAAGAAATGGAAGAAGAAGAAGAAGAAGAAAAGGAAGAAGAAGAGGAAGAAGAAAAGGAAGAAGAAAAGGAAGAAGAAAAGGAAGAAGAAAAGGAAGAAGAAGAAGAAGAAGAAAAGGAAGAAGACGAAGAAAAAGATGAAGAAAGACGAAGAAAAAGATGAAGAAAGAAGAAGAGGGAAGAAGAAGAAGAAAGAAGAAGAGGGAAGAAGAAGAAGAAAGAAGAAGAGGGAAGAAGAAGAAGAAGAAGAAGAAGAAGAAGAAGAAGAAGAAGAAGAAGAAGAAGAAGAAGAAGAAGAAGAAGAAGAAGAAGAAGAAGAAGAAGAAGAAGAAGAAACCTTCTGTCGACTCTCGAAAACCACTAGATGAGACGCGAGTCTCTGCAGCAACAATGCATAGAGGAAGGTCGTGACAAGCCTACGACAGGAGACGCCGAGTAGCTGCGGCTGAATCAGTCACCCTTGCCCTATGTGCTTGGACTTTTGTGGCAGGTAACAAACAGTCGCCGCTGGGAATCGGAGAGAAGTGCGAGATTTGAACCCACAAATAAGCGAATGCGAGGCGAGCACGCTTGCGATTACGCCACCAGCTTAAAGGGAAAAGGTTGAAAAGCGAACCAAATGTACTATTGCGAGCATCCAGTCCTATCTCTTCATATATATTTTCCAACGCATTTTTGTCTAAAAGATACTGAAAAAATATATAAGCTAGTGTACATATGTTCAATTTATATATGCTAAGCCCAACAAAATAAGGATAGATTTACTGTACATAGTTCCAATAAATCCTGGATGAGGTTTATGTGTCTGGAATAGTACTGAGAGTTCTGCAGGCTCTTCGGTATTTCCAGAGCGGATTTGACCTATTTTCGTCCGGAGCGTCACTGGAAACCAAATTGGTTTGCTTCACAGACCCAATTGCCGAGCGACCCGTCCGCCTCCCAATAATCAACAGCGATCCAGTAATTGCAGTCACAAGAGCACCAGAGGAAAGGAATATTCTCTGGTTTGATCTTTTCGTTGCCAAGAGAATACCACGGAAGTGAAAAGAAGAGACTGGAGACTAAGGAAAAGGAGGGGCTTTCGCAATAGACGTGATTAAGTGTTTAAGATCGGCTTTGTGTTCACGTAACTGTATCAAAGCAGATCACATTTTCTTCCAAAAGTCAAAAGTAGTTTATATTGCTCGCCACATCTAGTCGAATGATGCTATTTGTAATGTCTCCAAAGATAAAGCAATCGCTTTTCTAAAAGTATCTTTCTTTATCGTTAGGTTGAATGAAAAAAGTGCATAACTATTTTCCTGTAAGTTAATCAATAATAATATGAGGAATAATTTCTCAATAGACAACAAATATGAGTATTAGTACGAGTATCTACTTAGAAGCTTAGTCCTAATCGTTTTAGTTTTAGTTCCCTAAGCTACCTACCAAAAGCCAATGGGTCCTGATATATGGGAGTCAACGTCTTACTGTAAAATGTGTATATATATATATATATACATGTATATTATATACATATATATATATATATATATATACACATATTATATATATATATATATATATATATATATATATATACACATATTATATATATATATATATATATATATACACATATATATATTATATATACAGTATATATATATATATACTATATATATATATGTGTATATATTATATAATATATATATATATACACTCATATATATGTGTGTGTGTGTGTGGTTGTGTGTGTGTGTGTGTATGTATATATATATATATATATATATATTATATATACATATACAAAGAAATCACAAAACACACGTGATGAAATTTTTTTGCAGAAACCACCGGGAAATTGAAAAAACAGATACCGAACGATTTCGTCTATTTAGACATTTTCAAAGGTACAAAAAAGCAATACAGAAAGAAACAATAAATACATAAGAAGACAAGGATACTCGGAGAGGTCCCATGTTACATTTTATCACACACAATTTTGTCAATAATAAAATTGTCCAATTTAAATAAACCCAAACTCAAGTTCATGTTCTTTCCAAAATTTATTTTGATAAAACAAGATTCAATAATATTTCTTTCTATAATATTATTACAAGAAGTAATTATTTTAGAATTTCCCCAGTCAATATTATGACCATAATCCCTTTGGTGGACAAATAATCCACTGGACACTTGCCCCGTTCTAATACTATATTTATGTTGGCCTATTCTTTTTTCTAAGCCTTTGCCTGTTTGGCCTATATAAATAAAATCACAATTTTTACATGGTATATTATAAATACATCCTTCTTTACTTCTTGGGGAATTTTTAATTAACAGACTCTTAATGTTGTTATTATTTTTGAATATTATCTGGATACCAAATTTTTCAAAAATATATACAAATAAGCACTTAATTCCTCCTCCCTCAATTGCCTCCAGAACAGTTTCGTTTATGCTTAGTTCTAGTATGTTTAGACTTACTTAGTACCCCAAACTTAGTAACTAGAAACAGGAGTGCTGGTCGGGGAGGTAAAGTCTGAACCATTCGTACCTGTACTGTATGAAAAAGGAAACTGAAATATGTGTGCCTCAGACCAAGTTGATATACGCGTTGTCATTTGAACTGAAATAAGATCCTGATTCCTGTTCTCTCTCTCTCTCTCTCTCTCTCTCTCTCTCTCTCTCTCTCTCTCTCTCTCTCTCTCTCTCTCTCTCTCTCTCTCTCTCTCTCTCTCTCTCTCTCCCGCTCTCTCTCTCCCGCTCTCTCTCTCTCCCGCTCTCTCTCTCCCGCTCTCTCTCTCCCGCTCTCTCTCTCCCGCTCTCTCTCTCCCGCTCTCTCTCTCCCGCTCTCTCTCTCTCTCTCTCTCTCTCCCTTCTCTCTTTCTCCTAATTGCAACTAATTCCCGACGTTCTACGTCTACAAGTAGCAATGACCAAACCGAAACCAATGCGTCACAACGGTCGACAACCCAACGAAAATTGTCCTTATCTAAAAAGTCATCCCTGAATAACGCAGTACATGTAATTAATGGCAAATAAATCAATTACCTCTTGTACTAAATTCTGAATTCGTTGCAATTCATAACGTTTCACGAATCTACACAAATAATAGATTGCCCTCTACAGCAGCCATTTCTATAATGGCGACTAATTAGGTTTCATGATTGCATTAAATCAGATTAATTTCATACTAATTATTGGTTTATCCATAGTCAATTGCCTGCAATATATCACAAACCAGTGAGGTACAAATGCAATACTTCCGGAGTAAAACGAGCTCAACTGAAAATGCATTCATTTTGTTAGCTTACATGGCAGATGCCAAAAATGCATTTCATTGTATGTTGTCAATATATATATATATATATATATATATATATACATATATATATATATATATGGAAATAAACTATCCTACTAGGATTCGAACCCTCGCCTAAACGTCTTGCTTTTTTATAAGACGAAGACCGTACCATCACGCATTATAAAAAGCAAGCCGCTCAAGTGAGGGTTCGAATCCTAGTAGGAGAGTTTATTTACAAATGTCTTAATGATACACACACACACACACACACACACACACACACACACATATATATATATATATATATATTATATATATACATATATAGATAGATATATAGACATGACAGAATTGAATAGACACTAAGAGAAATTGTTTAACTATTAAACAAGCAATTGATACAATTGAAGTGCTTATAATTTGTCACAATGTGAATAACTTATACTTGGTTGACATCCCCTTTGTTTTTTTCAATACAAGGATCATTCTAGGCATGCTAATGATTAGTTCACGAATATCATCTTCAGGGATTTCTTGCCATGTTTCCCGTAGTAATCCTAAGGGTTCGAGCCTTGAAGATGGCTTCCTGTTCTTTTTGCAAAGTTGTCGGTCTAATATGCCCCAGAGGTGTTCAATAGGGTTCATATCTGGGGACTGATTTGTCCATGGAGGTTTCCTGATCCCATTTTGGCTCAACCAATTTTGTTTTGCTTGAGCAGTGTAACAAGGAGCTCCATCTTCCACAAATAGGAAGACATTTTTACTCATTCTGCCACTGGAGAATATTGGAAGGAGTCCTTCCTTTAATGTAGAAACATATTTGACTAAATTGATATTTCCTTGACACTCCACAAGCTCTGATCGACCATCACTCCAAATTGCACCCCACACCGTTAGTGAAATGCCCCTATATTTCACTG
>NC_134799.1:44133462-44158462 GCF_046742065.1 Oratosquilla oratoria
CTGCCGTATTTCTAATATCTCTCAAATTTCATAATCTAGTTTTAGAGATCCCCATTAACGACTTCTCCTATGTCAATGAAAGACGTTACATTCCGTGACTTCGGCTGTGTTTTACATCGAGTGAATCTCGGCTGATTCTCCTCAACCGTTGTGAGTTCGTTTGAGTAGAAACAACGTCGGTTACAATTTTCCGTTTTCTTTTTCAATCTTCAGAAGTCAAATTACCTCTGCGTCATATATTGAGAGACTAAATGGCAAAATGAAATGAGCTAAACCTTTATGAATGTTCGAGTGATGAAGTGTTCTAAGAATGCTACAAGTAAAGTCTTCTTCTAGATATTCAAATTCACAACATATGATGAGAAACGACCCGGAATTGGTCGGTGTAAACGCAGCATTACTTCTTTTTTCCCAGACTTTATCTCAACCCTTGCCGAGATGAAGTAGACTCCGACCTGAACGACACAATATTCTTACTCCTAAACATGTCTAGACATGCAAGAGTTGGTTAACGGGAGACAACTAAAGTAAAAACGCCACCTGATACAGAATAAAGAGGAAGATAAAGAGGAAGAATCGACAGAAATTTGGACTTTGATTGATTAGCTTCCACTTGAGAACTCAACTCCTGAATTAAGCTTTTCATAACCGAGAGTATATCAAGCAAGTGAATACATCCTACTTGCATTTATAATAGATGGAAAGTGGCATTTACTATATATAGAAATAAGCCTTGGAATTGATCGAGATAATATTGTACTCAGTCAATTTCATTTATGGGAAAGTATATATATCTTTACTCTGAGACCATTGATGCTATTTTGGAGTACATATGAAATGTTAAAGTATCACTCACTTATTCAGGAGATACAAGGGTCTGTTCGTGATGGCTGTATGTATCTACTGTAACGAAAGTGGTCATCTACATAAGATCTTATCTTATTCCAAAGTTAAAACTACCTTGATAGAAAAAATAAAGCCCGCCATACTAATACAATACCAAATGATCTATGTCGAAAGTTAATTTTGGTCAACCTAAATTTCAAAACTTGGTAAAAAATGTTTTCGATTTGACATTTTCAAAATGACGATGCATCAGATACTACAAGAACAGAGTCAAGACCAACCCCACCCAAATGTCTTGCCTGGCTTCTGAATTGGTGCAAATGCAATAGTAGTGTTCGAGGAACGGTTCAAAGAGACTTTGCCTTTGTCAACCGAAGTAGTGGTGGCAACCTCACTATGCACAGACACTGAAAGGGCTCCCAACAACAAACATGAACAATCACGAAGCAAACACGACCAGTCATGAGGCAAATGCAATCTACCACGAACCAAACACAGACAATCACAAAGCAAACTCAAGCTTTCACAAGAGCAGCAATTACAAAACAAAGACAAGCAATCACACATGAAAGAGAAGCCTCATCAAAGCAACGAAAAGAAATCCAGTTAGTAAATAATAGCAAAATGAGTAAAGGTGATATGAAAAGAAAGGGATGAAGTCAAACAACCGCGGTAGACTCAAACAGAACTTAGTAAATTAAATAACAAGCTAGAATGAATGTCTCTATTAAATAAAGAAATATAGCGTCACACCATTGACGTCATCTGTACGAAAAAAATTGACGTCAATCATACAACAATAATCAATTGAAAAGGTAAGTCCTCCTTCACATGATTTTATTTAGACTATAACGTCACTCAGGGATCATGAGACAAGAGAGAATATATGTCTATTGTAAAATCGCTGTTAGTACATTGTAAGCAAGGTATTGCGCCATTTTGTAATAATCTGACGACATACCTAACTGAGCCTCTTTCACCTACTCCTCTCACTCCTACTCCTACTGTTCTTCCTCTTTCCCCTTACCTCCTTCTATTCCTACTCTTCTTCCTCTTCCTCCTTACCTCCTTCTATTCCTCACTTCTTCCTGTTTCATCTCCCCTCGTCCTCTTTCCACTCTTCGTTTCCCTTCCCTTGTCCTCTTCTCACTCCTCTTTTTACTCTCACTATTTGCTCTCTTCTTTTCTTCTTTCGTACCTAAACAAAATGGCTAGTGAATAAAGACGTCCATGCACTTTTCTCCAATATCTTAATTTCATTCTAGCCATATTCCCAAACCGTACTGTTACCACCAAATATGTCTCAAGTTTAATCAATCATTCAGTCAGCCAATTCAACAAAGGTTTCTTCCAACTTCCAACACACGCACGCATGAACGCAAGCACACATGTATAGTAGCACATATACGAGTACATGTACACATATACAAACACACACACACACACACACACACACAACACACACACAACACACGCACACACACACACACACACACACAAACACACACATGCACACACAAGTAGTGGTTAGAGTTCCCGGCTGCCACGACGGCGGTCCGGGTTTGAGTCCCGCCCAGAGCTGAAATAATGTCAGTATCTCTGCGCTGTGAGTTGTTACTCCAACTCTCGCGGGCGGGAAGTTTGATGTGCGTGTGTGCGTGTGTGTGTAAGGTTACAGCATTACCCATAGATCGGTCATATATGAGATCTGAGCTCTTCCGGGAGGGTAATAGGTGTCGATCACGAGTCTAACACGTGATCCAAGACCATGGTGAATCACACACAAATACAGAGATAGAAACGGATGAGGAAGGGATAAAACGAGAGAGGCGAGGGATAGACAGACATTGAGACTGTCAGATAGATAGACAGACAGACATACACCAAGAAAGACAAAGACTGATAGACAGACACACACGGAAACATACACACACAGAAAAATATACATAAAGTCGCTTGGAAGGACAGAGGAAAATACAGTGAGAGAGAGACAGAGAGACAGAGATAAAAGAGCAGAGAAGAAGAAAAAAGAAGAGGAAAGATACTGAAAAGGAGAAAGGAATAACACTGGTAAAAATTAAGAAAAAAGAAGATGACGAAAGACACTGAAAAGGAGAAAAATAACACTTGGAAGGAACATTGGAAAAGAAAAACATGAAATACATCACACGGACTCCGTAGATTTTGTCAACAAAATTATGGCAACTGTGTTTGGCAACAGTCGTGCCGTTATTGCTGTTTATGTAATTGAAGCAGTTCAGACGCTAGCGTCTTGCATCTGAAGCTGTCGATACCGTGTAATTACAGCCCGATTGGAAACGTCAAGACTCGACATATCATCTACATTGGCTCGTTCGCGGAGTTGGGTTTAACAATCATTACAGGACGTGTGTATGTCAGAGATGTGTATAAATGGAAATCAATATTAAAAGTTCAGCGCTGTTAGAAAAAAAAGTAAAGCTGGGTTATTGTCTCTGTTACGTATATAAACATTTCACACCCACTGACACACACACACACACACACACACACACACACACACACACACACACACACACACACACACACACATACACACACACGTTTTTTATATGTTCATTTTTTATATTTGTATAGTGCACAATCACTTCAACATCACAATATGTATAAGTAACCATTTATTATGTACCCTCTTAACTTAATATGTGTATTTTCAGCCTTTGGCTGCCACGTTTTTTCCAATAAACCGTTTATTATTATTAGATAATAATATTATATTATTATAATTATTATTATTATTATTATCGTTATTATTATTATCGTTATTATTATTATTGTTACACGCACAGATACACACACACACGCACACACACACACACTACACACACACACACACTACACACACACACACACACACACACACACACACACACACACACACACACACACACACACACACACACACACACACACACACACGACTTGACGGCGCAGTGGTAGTGATCGCGCCCGCCAGTACGGCGGTCCAGGTTCGAATCCCGCCAAGGGCTGAAGTAATTTCAGTATCGCTGCGCTACGAGCAGTTACCCGAACTCTCGTGGGCGGGGAGTTAAGGGTGGGTGTGCGTGTAAAGGTCACAGCATTACTCATTGATTGGTTATATATGAGATCTGAACTCTCTTCCGGGAAGGTAATAGCTGTATATCACGAGTCCAACACGTGATCCAAGACCATTGTAAATCACACACACGCCCACACAAATATTATATATATATATATATATATATATATATATATATATATATATATATATATATATATATATATATATATGTGTGTGTGTGTGTGTGTGTATGCTTAAGTGTGTATGCTTTTGTGTGTATGCGTTTGTGTGTATGCGTGAGCGTGTATATTTGCGTCTGTGTTTCCGCGTGCGTGTATGTGTATGTCAAAGCATGTGTGTATTTCTGTATGAGCGTGTGTGTATTCATTTCATCTTCACGCTATTTGGCTACTCAACCTTCGTATACAAATAAACGAAAAAACAAAAAAACAATCGACGATCTTGTAACCAATAAAAGTTCCCAACTTCGATACTTTACAGCCCAGGCCCCTCCACCCGCCCCCGGGCAGGATCGGAGGAAACTAGGGAAACCCTGAGAGCCTAAAACTAGAGCGGAAATTGCTTGAGTTTCATAGTAAGTTGGGGAGCCGGGCCTTGCAACTACGGCATGCTCTTGCAATTGCTTCCTTTCGGCTTGGTTGCATTTGGGCACGCGGGGGCATGCTCTGGCACGCCGTGGGATGCATTTGACCGGGGCCGGTTGAGATTGCTTCTTGCAAAGCGCTTTTTCCTTGTAACCAAGGAATAAGAGGCGACTTAACGGGGTCAAAGAATGTTTATTTACACTATTAGAATCTTGGTATTCCTGCTTTTAGAAATTTTGCAGAATTATATATATATATATATATGTATATATATATATATATATACATGTGTGTGTGTGTGTGTGTGTGTGTGTGTGTGTGTGTGTGTGTGTGTGTGTGTGTGTGTGTGTGTGTGTGTGTGTGTGTTTGTGTGTATGTGTGCGTTTGTGTGTGTGTGTATGTATTTCACTTTCACTTTTCACTTGGTCCTTGGATCACGTGTTGGATTCGTGATCAACAGCTATTTCCCTCCCGGAAGTGAGTTCTGAGCTCGTATGACCGATCTATGGGTAATGCTATGACCTTACACGCACACACACACACCCAGCTGCCCGCCCACGAGAGTTGGAGTAACGACTCGAAGCGCAGCGATACTGAAATCATTTCAGCCCTGGGCAGGATTCGAACTAGGTACCGCTGGCACCACCGCAACAACAGTCTGGTACTCTACCAACCGCGCCACCGAGTCGTGTGTGTGCGCGCGCGCGCGCGCGCGTGTGTGTGTGTGTGTGTGTGTGTGTGTGTGTGTGTGTGTGGGTGTGGGTGTGGGTGTGTGGGTGTTTGGGTGGATGGGTGGGTGAATGTGTGCGCGTTTTTGTGTGTGTGAGTGCGTTTTTGTGTGTGTATGTGTATGTGTGTTTGCTTGTGTGTGTGTGCGTGTGTGGTGTGTGTGTGTGGGTATGCGTGTGTGCGCGCGATTGTATGTGTGTGTGTGTGTATGTGTGTGTACGCGTGCGTGTGTGTGTGATTTACCATTGTCTTAGATCACGTGTTGGACTCGTGATCGACAGTTATTAACCTCCCGGATGAGAGCTCAGACCTCGTATGACCCATCTATGGGTAATACTGTGACCTTACACACACACAGACACACACACACGAGGTGTATGCGTGCGTGTGTGTGTGTGTGTGTGTGTGTGTGTGTGTGTGTGTGTGTGTGTGTGTGTGTGTGTGTGTGTGTGTGTGTGTGTGTGTGTGTGTGTGTGTGTGTGTGTGTGTGTGTGTGCGTGCAGGCGTGTTTGTGCAAGCGTGCACGCATATATGTGCGTGTACATGTTCTTGCTGTTGTTGTGTGTGCACGTTCATATATGTGTTCTTGTGTACGTGTGTCAACACGTGCACATATCTGCACATGTGTGTGGGCATATTCGCGTGCTTATGTCTGGGAAAAGAGGAGGAACAGGGAGGAAGAGAAGGAAGGGGATATAAGAAATGAAAGGAATGAGGAAGTAAAGGAAAGTAGGAGAAAAGAAAAGAGAAGATAGGAAAGACAAAGAAATAAAAGAAAACTGGGAAGTTGAAAAAAAGAAAAGATGAAATGAAAGAGAAATTTGGGAAGGGAAAGAGGAAAAGAGAAAATGTACGAGGGTAAGACAGAAATGAAGTGGGCTCAGGAACAGGAGGAGGAAAAGGGGAATAATGAGGAATTGGAGGTATAGATAGCAGGGGAGGAGGAAGAGGAGGATGTAGAGGAATAGGAGGAGGAAGAGGGGAGGAGGAGGTAGGATAGGAGATAGATTAGAAGTAGGAGGGGGAACTAGGTTAGGAGGAGAATGAGAATAAGGAGGAGGAATCATAGGAGAAAGCAGGATTAGGAAAGGAACGAAGAAACACACAACTAATATTAGTAGGAGGAGGAGGACGAGGACGAGAAGGACACAGATTAGGATGACATGAGTCAGTAACTAGATGGCTGACACTACGACTGCTACACCGAAGGCCATACTTCTGGAGCCATCTGTTCAGACAGACAGCTGGTAATAGCAGCTGGAGGGTGACACCACAGTGCTAAGGGGGTCAGAATGAATCTCGTAAATGACAACAGATGGTAAATAAAGATGGAGGATAGGTGGTCGAGGGGTCCAAATAGGGAGACCAGAAGAAGTCTGTTATTCTTTACTTCGATTCTGTAGCTCTGGATTTGAAAAAATCATTGTCTCAGTACGGCAAGAAATAATCTTTCCTGCCCACCATTGGGGTAGTCTGCCTGGCCATGATAATGAAAGGAAAAGAATATCCAAATAATACGAATAATTATTTGCTACACACACACACACACACACACACACACACACACACACACACACACACACACACACACACACACACACACACACACACACACACACACACACACACACACATATATATATATATATATATTATATATATATATATATATATATATATATTGAAGAACGGACGACAAAATGAGTGGTAGGGTGGTAAGATAAACACTGAGAATCGTTGAAGTTTTAATTACTGACGCTTCGCTCTTAACAGAGCTTCTTCAGAGTGTACATACATGATCAGAAAGTCAACAATTTATACCTCGTATCATTCCGCGTTCCTTCCTTAACGCACCCCATCCCTCCCTCTCGTACCCTTCAACTCCCGTAGGACCATCCAGCCCGACATTTTGGAACGCTTAATAAAACCATCCCGATGGTTACAGCAGAGCTGGGATGTTATGAAAACTACCTCGACTATTTTTCGTTTCTTCTTGTCTAACCCTTATTGTGATATTTCCACTCCGTCCCAGTTGAGTAAATGTCCATATTTCTCCGCATGAACTACCAAGGCGTTTGATATTCGGTGGGCTCTCAGGTCACTCTTGTGCTCATATGTCCGCTTGAGTAGGCCTCTTCCTGTCTTTCCGAAGTAGTTCAGGTCACAGCGTCCACATGGGATCCTGTAAACCATGCTATTCTTATTGTGTTCTCTTCTACCATTATCTCTCACTATTTCATATGTGTGTGTGAGTGTATACACACACATATGTATATACATACACACACACACATATAATATATATACATATATACGTGTGTATGTATACATATAAGAACTATATCCTAAACCTTGACATGTAAAAAAATCCATCATTGTGATGTAATATGTATCTACTGAAGTAAATCATCAACTAGTATCATAGTGCTCAATACCCAAGAAAACCCTGTGTGACCTATTCTACGTTCACCTTATCCTCCCTCACTGACTAGTGACAAAAATTGAGGCAATCCTGACACACGTCTCCCAGCAACCAATAATCCTAAACATGGCAGAGAATCAAGCCATAAAGAGCTCATAATGATCCCAGACGAGATAAAAAGGGGAAGAAAGTAACATTATAATCGACCAGCCCCCTTTATCTAATTGAATACGAAAATTGGGTTATATAGAATAAGACCATAAGAGGACGAGGAGGAAATTGAAATGGAGGAGGGGAGAGGGTAATCACGGCTTGTATGGGGTACTGACTCTATGTTTTATGTGTTCGATATTTTGGCAGGGGATTTGAGGAACTTTTGCGGTATCTTTACAGACAAAGTATTGATCTATTCTTTTATGATAGTAGACTAATTTCCACTCGGTATGACACCACTTCTTCGAAATAATCTTTTTCTTATGGATAGCTCTAATTACTAACACCCGAATCCGGGTCTGTGTTATACGAGGTGAGGGGTTGATCTTGAGGTTGACGATTACGATTATGATTCCGTGTGTGTGTGTGTGTGTGTGTGTGTGTGTGTGTGTGTGTGTGTGTGTGTGTGTGTGTGTGTGTGTGTGTGTGTGTGTGTGCCTGTTTCTGTATGTTCGCCTGTATCTGAGTGAATTTGTGAACATATGTGTATATGCCTGTATCTGTTTTCGTATGTGTATATGCATGAGTCCTTCTGTACATATGGGCGTGCACATCCTTATGTACTGATAGTCCTGTTTGAGAAACTATAATTTCACTCCATCTAGCTTTCCTTTGTGACAAGGAAGGATCCGCTGCGGCACAAGCCTCGTATTCCTCCGACGGTCGACGACTCTACTCCAAGAGGCAAATCTCCAATTGAAACACAGTAATTCCATTACTCTAAGCTCAAATCACATCTTGTCCAACGACAGCCAACCCCTCATCTTGTTGTCATTGACTGGTACAGACAGACATACAAGTTCCGATATATTCTGGCGTTCTAATCATGTTACTGAAACCTTAGATGCTACCACGCCAAAACTATTTAGTTTATAAAGCTTAGGGTATAGGCAAATTGGTAAATGAATGAACAAAGGAATAGACAAATAATACATACATAAAAATGTTGTGGAATAAAAAAGAAATGTAAGCATAAGAATATATATTTACATATATGTATATATATATATATATATATATATATATATATATATATATGTGTGTGTGTGTGTGTGTGTGTGTGTGTGTGTGTGTGTGTGTGTGTGTGTATGTGTGTGTGTGTGTGTGTCTGTGTGTGTGTGTGTGTGTGTGTGTGTGTGTGTGTGTGTGTGTGTGTGTGTGTGTGTGTGTGTATTTATACACATAGCACAGTACAGCATCAGGATACATATACAATTCAGCAAATTCTATTTTTCGTCTTTATGACAAATTTCATATATCTTTCTGACCTATATAAGAGTCGCTTCGGAATTGTTCTTTTTAAAACTAAAAAAGTGATTTGGAAGAACGCGTCAGTGCTGCAAAAATTTTACGAGTGGAAACGAAGAGAAAGAATGAGAAAATGGAGAATCCACATATTAACATGCACGCATGCAAGCACGCCTATTTACTCACACACAGAGACATACACACACACACACACACACACACACACACACACACACACACACACACACACACACACACACACACACACACACAGAGACATACACACACACACACACACACACACACACACACACACACATACGCACATACACGAACATGCAAATTCACTTGCATTTGATGTCTGTCCAAACACGCACACATGTATACTCATTTATCCCTTATATATATATATTTCTAATTTACTCATATATTTACTTGTTGGTTTTTTACAGGTTTCATTTTTGTTCATAATCCATTGACTATTGAATTATTATTTGATCTACTCAATTCATGTAATAATATGTTTATCATCTACTTTTCATTTATTGATTTATTTCCTTGCATTAATTTTTTATGCTTGAATATGTGTGTGCATGTGTGTGTATATATGTGTATTGTGTGTGTATGTGTGTGTGTGTGTGTGTGTGTGTGTTTTATGTATTTACCTAGTTGTATCTTAAGGGAAGAGGATCTACTCTCGTGGTGTGTGTGTGTGTGAGTGTATGTGTGTTTGTGTCTACATGCAATACAACCCTTGTACGTATGTTATCAATTAAGATACAGAAACTACATATTACATAGATCTACATAAATTCACAAGCTTTCACTCATGTCCCCTCCCTTCCCTCTTCACCCAAAGAAGTAATCCCCAATCCCCCACTCCCCCACTCCCTCGCACTCCCATCTACTCCCTCCCACTCCCTTCTCCCATTTTTCTGGTATTTTAACTTGGTTACATGTGCTCAAGCCATATTCCCATTTTTCTCTCCTCTCACAGAATTTTATATAAATTTTCTTTATTCGCATTTAATCTCTGGTCCCTTTGGGTCTCAATATCAAAACGTTTATTATTTCAGAAACGTTTCATATGTTCCATGAAAACGACATATTTCTCAAATCGTAGAGGAAATTGAAATAAAAATAACAATTGAGACCTATAAAGCTAGATAGATTTTTTAATTGGGATACGAATTCTCTTTAAATCTATTCTGTTCGCTAATGTCTTAGGATGCAAACAAATTAAATATGTGAAATCTAACTTACGGTCTTCTTTGTATTTTAAAACCAGTCAAAGATTAAAGTTATTTTTTTTTACAAATGTTTGAAAGGCCTGATATATTCGTTCATTTTTAATACATACAAAAAAAAGTTACGTTTTGCTTTTTCAGGCCCCACTGTCTGACCGAATACATGCAATTCATCATGCACATGAACACATGCATATTATATATATATATATATATATATATATATCTATAGATATATATATATATAAACAGAAATGTACTAGCACAGTTGTAAATGACACACAGGAACCCACAGTCGGAGAAAATAAACTTCGGATTTTTCTTTATTCGAAGTGTATTTTCTCGACTGTGGGTTCCTGTGTCTCATATATATATATATATGACGTACGCGTAGTAGGAAACACAGGAGTCTTAGTCTTGCGTTTATTCCTGAATAGTTTCGCTTTTTCAAAGGAATATGTTTCCTTTGAAAAATCATACCTGCGAAACTAGTCAGGAATAAACTCAAGACTAAGACTCCTGTGTTTCCTACTCCGCTTACGTCAACCTGTCAGAATGTCTCAACATATATATATGTATATATATATATATATATATATATATATATATTATATATATATAAATATATATATATATATCATATCTGTTTTGATTGCTTACATAGCCAGACAAATGCAACTAGGCCTCTTCAGTGAAGAAAGTATGGTCAATATGTTTCCATTATGTTCTTTCACGAAATCTCTGATACTCTGACTATATTGCCTTCTTTTGTATTTGTCCGTTTTTTTTTTAACTCGTGGACTACCATAGACTTATAAGGTTTGAAATGTAAAATTTCTTAACAGCTTTATGTGCACTTCCATATGACACATCGGTTTGTTGGGACAACCTTCGAATAGACTTATTAGGGCTACATTCCATTCTCGCTGTAATTACAAAGGATTACAAAGGTGGAGCATGCCGACAGGAGACCTTTTGATCCATATCTAGGTCGGATGCGAAAAAATAATATTAATAATAAAATAATAAATAAAAACTATGATAATGTAAATAACACTTTAAAATACATAAATAAATGCATAGGTATAGTTAAATAATAAACAAACAGGTAAATAGTAAATAATGATAGATTGACATATAACTAATAATAAATGAAAATCAGACAAATGATTCTTAAAGCTTCGAACTGAAGTACATTGCACTACCTGTGCAGGAAGTTTATTCCATTCATTAACTACATGGTTGGCAAAGTTGTTTCTACCTATTTCCAAATTGAATCTATTTCCGGACACTTTTTCGTCAGTTAGGACCTTTTGCCGACCGAATCTTGGAGCATCAGCTACTGAACCTGTTTCTCTCAACTTTTCGGCTAACTGTATTGCGATGCAGAACAGTAACGCTTGGAAAATTGTGTATAAATGCTTCTTGATTTTTTTTTCTTCAACTAGAAAGACACGACACTTGAGTGGCAGCATAACCCTTAGTTAAAATCTGAAATAAAAACAGCTACACAGGATTTTATTGATAAAAAACTAGGTGCACAGGGATTTTCTGATCACCCTGTGTGTGTATTCATACATATTTAATATATATATATATATATATATATATATATATATACATATAAATATATATATATACAAATACATATATACATATACCAAATGCTTTTTCCCCCTTACATTGGTGGTACAAAAAAAAAAAAAAAAAAAAAAAGGCATAAAATCCATTCCCACCCCTTCCATTCCTAAATATTTCACTCCCATCCACCCCCTACCTCCCTCTTATCTTGGCTCCTCCAGGATGACGAATCATCCCCGCATCTCTCCCACTGTCCTGGGTCAGAAGCAGTGTCGCAAGACACAGCACATCCATAGCAAAGCCGCTTCATTTAAATCGGCAACACCCCCCTCTCTGTCCCATCATACAGAAATGGAGAAGACGGAGAGAAATCCCTTCGGACTGCGTCAAAATATTTTCACACATACTCTCTCACTCCGATCCCCCATCCACTCCCTTTCATGCATCACAGCATGAGCCATACACAACCATTCACCATTCACTCCCGTCCTTCCTCAACAGACATTCCCCTCTTCCCCAAAGCCCCCTTTACTCCATCCATTCATCTCATCTTTGGTCGCAGACTCGTGCTCACTCCTTCCACCTCTGCCTTCCACACCTCTTTTACTAATCTTCCTTTATTCATTATTTCCGTGTATCCAAACTATCCCAATATTCTTTCATCTACCCTATCTCCCAACTCCCTTTCCAACCGCGTTCTTCTCCTCACCTACTCGTTTCTCACTCTATCCAGCCTAGTAACTCCCATCATACTTCTCAGGCACCTCATCTCATACAAATTCAAACTCCTCCTCTCTTCTTCTCTTATGTTCCATGTTTCTGCCCCGTACAGTGCTGTCGGCACAGTCACTCCTTCATACAATCTCCTCTTAGCATCTATTTTCGAATGTCTATTTCTCATTACACTTTTTAATCCACCAAGGCATTTACTTGGTTCTCTCAATCTACATTCTACTTCCACATCTACTCCTTCCTTACCGGCTAAATAAATTCGCACCCAAGTATCTAAAACTATCCACTTCCTCCAGTCTCTCTCCCTTAATACTCAGTTCCAGTCTGCTGCCACTTTCTTCCCTTCTACAGCTCTTCGCCTTACTTTTACCCACATTTATCTTCAACTTCCTTTTTTTGCACACCTTTCCAAACTCAACTTCCTCAATCCCTCCTCTGATCCTGCTACAAGCACAGTGTCGTCAGCAAACAACAACTAGCTTATCTCCTATTATTCTACATATTCTTTAACCATCTCCAATCCCCAACCCATTACCTTGCATTTACTTCTCGCACCACCCCATCTATTTATAAAATGAACAGCTAAGGCGACATAACACATCCCTGGCGAAGTCCCACCTTTACCTCAAACCATTCACGCTCTCCATTTCTGATTCTAACACAGAATCTACTACTCCCTTGACTGCTCTTAAAAGGATTACAAAGAAGGAGCATACCTACAGGAGAACTTTTGTTACATAACTAGTTTGGATACAAAAAATATATATAGAAGTAGATAGATAAATAAATAAAGGAATAAATAAATAACTAAAAATTATAATAATATAAATAATAATAAGTAAGTAAATAAATTGGTAAAGCTAAATAGTAAACAAACAGATAACTAATGATAAATGATAATCAAGCAAATAATAACAAACGAACAAATAATAACGAACAAATAGATAAATAATATAAAATAAATAGCAGGCATTACAGCCTTACTTAGATGTTTATCTAAACGAATCTTAAAGCTTCGAACCGAACTAAAATGCACTGCCTTTGCAGGAAGTTTATTCCATTCATTAACTACATGGTTGACAAAGTTGTTTCTACCCACTTTCAAATTAAATCTATTTCCTGACAGATTGAGACCATTATATCTTTTCTGATTCGCATTCAGTGTGAATATTTTGTCACTTTAATGTTGTTAATTTCCTTTAGAATCTTAAAGACGTGATCAAGTCTTTTTTTAGGGAAAACAGATTCATATGTTTCAGTCAATTTTTGTATTACTTATTTTTGATATATGGAATAAATTTTGTGGCTTTATGTATATATAATATATATATATATATATATATTTCAAGTATATAAATTCTTGTATTCCGTATGCAATGAATTACCGTAACACTTACCTCTTAAAGAATTTTCATTTTTTTTTCTTATAATGTCACTAATCATTTTGTCTATCGTGACTCGATAGTATGAACAGCATGACTATATGACCTTTTTCTAACTGAGAAATATCTTCTGGACGACCTAGTTTTGAGACATAAATTTACGTGAAACTAATTCCATAATTTAACATAATATATAGACTTCATTGAGGTATATAATATGATACTTCATTTGCATAAGGGAACCCGAGCATAAACGAGGTCTCACATGTTTGGGAGCCCATCTGTTAGGTGTTTATTCTTCGTCAATTGAATAGAATCGTCAGGCGAAGGTCAGTGTATGTCAGTAGTGTGCTCCGTGGTCTTGAAGGTGTTAGGCACCAAGGAATTCGTGATACGCAGCTTCAAGCAAACGTATCGAACGCTTTGGGTGCAAAGCCTCAATACCCAAGTTCGTGTTCTGGATTCCTCCTCCTACTCCTCATTCTCTTCCTCCTCTTCCTCCTCCTCCTCTTTCTCTTCCTCCTCCCCTTCCTCCTTTTAATTCTTCTCCTCTTCCTCCTCCTTCCTCTTTCTTCCTCTTGCCCCTGCTCCTGCTGTTATTCCTCCTCCTTCACCTCCTCCTCCTCCTCCTCCTCCTCCTCCTCCTCCTCCTCCGCCTCCTCTATCTCTTCCTGCTCCTCCTCCTACTCCTATTCCTGTACGTCTTCCGCCCTACTGCGTCTTCTACTCTTCCTGTTGCTACTTCTTCTCTTCTTCCTCCTCTTCCTACCTCTCCTGCGTTCCTTAATCCACTCCCTCTAATTCCCCTCTTCGTTCCCCTCTATCAACTTCTCTCGATCTTTTCTCTCCTCTCCTCTTTGTTGCTGCTACTCCTCTTCTTCCTACTTCCCTAAGTTCTCCTCTTTATCCTGCTATACATCCTCTTTATCTTTCTACTCCTCTAACTCAAACTCCTCCTCTCTTTTCTCCTCCTATTCCTCTATTTTTTATTCATTTTCTCTTCTTCATCCTTCTTTCTATCCTGTTCTTTCTTCTCTTCATACTTTTCCTCTTTTTACTCCTCCTCTCTTTCTAGCACTCCTCTCTGTTCTCCTCTTCCTCTTTGTCCTTCTTTTCCTCCCCTTCGTCCTTCTGCCTACAATTCTCCTCATATTCATCGTCTTCATATTCTCTCGCACACCTCTTTCCCTCTCTTGTTCACCATTTCCTCTTTTTCTCTTTTTCCTTGCTCGATTGAATTCTTTCCGTTTCCTACTCTCCTACGCCTCTTCTTCATTTGCCCTTCACCTATTTTCCACTTCCATTTTTCTTTTTCTATATTTCTTCGTATTTTCAACTCCCTTCTATTTCTATTATCCCTTCACATCTTCCTCCTTTTATTATTCCTATTTTCTTCCGTCCTATTCCTCCTCCAACTATCATTTCTCTCATTATTTCTCTTCTTCCTCTTTTTATAATTTCTTTTCTCATCCTCTATTTACTACTATTACTCCTATTCGTACTATTCATCTTTTCCCTCTTATACTTCCACCCATTCTACATCCTATTTCTCCTCCTACTTTTCCTCCTTCGACTATTTTTCTTGCTTCTTATATTCTTATATCTCTTCTCTCTCTCACTCGTCCTCCTTATATTTTCCCTCCTCTTTCTCCTCCTCAGGTTCTTCTTCATCTCTCCTCCTCTTACTCTAACTACTCTTTTTCCTCTTCATTTTCCTCTCCTTTCTCCTACATCTCCATTTCCAACCTCTACCTCCCCCTCCATCTTCGCCATCAACTCTCTTCATCTCCATCTCCACCAACTCTACCTTCACCACCCTAATCCCATCTTCCACCTTCACCTCCACTTTCACCCTACCTCTTCCTTCTCTTCCTCCTCCTCTTCCTCGGCCCCACCCTCCCTCCTCCCATGGCCCCCTGCATGGCAGGGCAACACGCGATGCGACGGATGCCTGCCCTTGCTCAGTCCCTCTCATTCGCCGGGCTTAACAAGTCACTACTGTGGCTACGGCCGCGTCAATGTCGTCTTCGTTGTGGTCTACAATTTCAGTTTTCATCTATCTTCTATATTTTCTCCCCATCCCTTATTCATTCTTTACCCGTTTTCTTTTTCTTCTTCTTTTGTCCTCCTCGTTACATCACGTAATCTATTTCGTTTTTGTATAATCATAAGAAATTATATGATGTTAGTCTGACCGAAGCTTTCGGAAAAGGTTTGCACCTAAGGCTATTTATAAACCAAATTAACTCATTCTCCCTCCTCAACTCGTACCAGTCGGCGCAGGGAGCGGATGATCAGGACTCTGACGTCACCTGGCACGATATGTCTGTAGTTGACTCCTGGCCATCTATGAATCTCTGGTTTTATTTAATTTTACTCAGTTTCGTTTCATTTAAAATTTTGAGCTCTTATCAACGCCAAATGACGCCACCTAAAAGACACGCCTTTCTGCGCCT
The DNA here is from genome assembly GCF_046742065.1 of Oratosquilla oratoria. Lineage (NCBI taxonomy): Eukaryota > Metazoa > Arthropoda > Malacostraca > Stomatopoda > Squillidae > Oratosquilla > Oratosquilla oratoria. The sequence continues at coordinate 44,150,006 of NC_134799.1, forward strand.
GAATTGACATGGTATTGATAAACTTCCGGATGCATATCGTTCAGCTTTAGACACTAGCGAAAATCTCCGATCATGGTCCGATTTAGATTCCTTGTTTGTACTATATATATATATATATATATATATATATATATACATATATATATATATATATATATATATATATATACAGTAATAAGTATAAATGGGCAGTAAGTTTTCTTGTAAACATGATCGACTGAAGACCAGAGCTAATTCAATATACACTATCTTCTTGGTGATTTTCTCAATTTTTCTAATAGTTCGTTTGTTTCTTGAGGGGAGGTCAAACACAAGACTTCCGAGATCCATGATGTTATTGTATCGAAAAACATAACACAAAATATAAAATACAAGCTTTCTGTTGAGTCATACAAACAACTTCAGATAAGTAAGATGAAATATACGAAACAGGAGTTTAAAAACAAGTAAAATGGGGTAACTTGGAGAGTTTGGCGTCTGGTACTGGAGGGTGGTGTGGTCTTCGCTTCAACTGGACGTAGCTGGACATCTGATCACAGTAACGGGAGGTTTGGTCGTTGTTGCCACGCCGCCTCGCTGTGGCAACAACGACCAAACGTCCAGTTACTGTGATCAGATGTCCAGCTACGTCCTGTTGAAGCGAAGACCTCACCTCCGTCCAGTACCTGACGCCTAACTCTCCTAGTTCCCCCTTTTTACTTGTATTTAAACTCCTGAAGATGGTTGTATAATTCAACCGAAAGCTTGTATTTTATATTTTGTGTTATGTTTTTCGATACAATATCATCATGGATTTCTGAAGCCTTGTGTTTGACCTCCCCTCAAGAATCAAACAAACTATTAGAAAAATTGAGAAAATCACTAAGAAGATAGTGGATATTGAATTAGCTCTGGTCTTCAATCGAACATGTGTGTGTGTGTGTGTGTGTGTGTGTGTGTGTGTGTGTGTGTGTGTGTGTGTGTGTGTGTGTGTGTGTGTGTGTGTGTGTGTTTGTGTGTGTATTAACATTTTCCCTCACCACTCTGTGTGTGTGTGTGTGTGTGTGTGTGTGTGTGTGTGTGTGTGTGTGTGTGTGTGTTTGTGTGTGTATTAACATTTTCCCTCACCACTCTATGAGCTGGCTAGGTATGTATATTTTTGTTGGAACTTAAAAACTTTGGACCATATATTCTTTCACTGTTTTGGTGCCTTAGGTTTTTAGTGGGGCTTCAACCACAATAGAGATGACAAAGCGTGATTGTCATGCTTTGAGGTGTCAGATTGATCGAGCCGTGAAACAGAGACATCGCCCAAAACTCTTCACGAGTTTGAATTCAATCGTTATGAAAATGTGAACGATGAATTTAGACACGCGGCTGTAGAACTTGTGGTATGAATATTTTTTACGAATGAAAGGAAAGCGGAAAGTTATAATTGAATCTATTCCTTGGAAGCCCAAAGGTTTGTAGAACCTTTAGACATTTCGTAAAGGACTAATTTTTCAACGATAGTGTTTTTTTCTTTTTCCGTGTAAAATTTTCATGATTTGTTATTAGTGTATGGATTGTTCATATTATAAGTTTTGATCATTTTTTATTTATATTTTCTCAGTGTTTTATATATATATTTTTTTTACTAAATTATTTAACTTCAAATTAGTTTTGCTACTCTTATTATGGTATTTTATATTTTCACCATTATTACTAAGTTATGTGATATAAACTTTGACATGCAGTCATTAACTTGTGTAGTATTTGACATATATTCCTATATATCTTATTTATTTGCTTATTTTTTAAATTTGTTATTTTACTAATTTTTTATTCATTTATCTATTTATTCATTCATCTATTTAATTATCTACTTATCTTAAATTATTCATCTATTTGTATTTTTTTATGTTGTCCTATTTTGCTAATCAAAACTTTCGCATTTGAAATATTGAAGATAAATTTTTATTTTCATTTATCGACTTATTTTTAATGTATTCATAAGTAATGTATTTGATGCTTTTATGTTTATATTCTAAGAGTAACCTATATTTTTACTAGCAAAGCCTCTATGAAGACCACATGTTGTTTCACATGGGTGTCTAATTCTTACAAGATATAAGATGTATTTTTTTTTTTTTGATCTGTTGTTACCTGCAAAGTGAGATAGCTGGGCACACCGCATAATTTTTAAGCATTAATTCCGATTCATTGGACAAATTTAGATTTAAGAACGAAATAAGTAAGAACTGGTTTGCCAAATGAATGGTTAACGAATGGAATAGACTCAGTAGCCATGTACTGAGCGCTGAAATAATTGATTGATTTAAGAGAATATTAGATAAGATAGGGATAACAGGTGGTAAGGGAATGGAACTACTTAGTGTAGGCCTTATGGTCTCTTGCAATCTTCTCCATTGTTATCTTCTTATGCTCATAAAGGTAAGCACACGCTCACGAAACTAGATGCTGCCTGCTTCGATATGTGTTTCTGGTCTTCAGCCTTTTCGAGAAAATAGTTTTTCAATACTAAGTAAAATCGTTTTGTATCCACTGATATCCTCCAGGTTTTTATTTGTGGCACCATTTGTGATAGCCAGTAGACCCCGATAGGGTTAATGGATCTCAATATCATTGAGCAAAAACTAGAAATTGTAGATAATCGATCAGTGCTGTGCTACAACTCGATATGGCCGTGGTAGCCTAATGACAGGGAACTATTCTTAGGAACAGACAAAAAAAAAAAAAAAAAAAAAATCATCTCGATACAATTTTTTTTTTCTTTACCACGATCTGAGCGAGGCATGACTGACTATAAAGGTCAATTGGAATATCAAAATACCTTTGAAATGTGTCTCCCAAGGGGTACCTGTGACAAACAAAACCAACCTGATCTTTAACCGTCTAGTGGATTCTTTTAAGCTGGATAGAATCATGTGAATTTGGTTGAAATAGTCCTTAAAAATGATAAACTCGTCATCTAAAACAATAAAGAGTTTATCAAGACAACTCAATGGAGATAAAGTTTAATAATTTATTTTCTAGGATTTCCTCTAAACAGGACAAAACCATTTGGTGTCAACCAGAATAAGTAAGGTTAAAATTTGACCTTTTATGAAATAACGAATTAATTATCCCCGTCTGCACCATATGACATTTCTGTTGTATTGTATCTGCTGCCAAGCTATTCCATATATCTCTATGGTTCCCCCTCATGAATGGGTGACTCTCTTTCTCTCTTTTTCACACACATATACACTCGCACACAAATACACACATACACACGCACAGGTCAGGTTAATATAGAGAAGGATCCTCATGTTTATCAAAAACTAAATTTAAATCTCATGCCACATCCAATGAGGTAATCAGTAGGACATGGGACCGAGTTGATAAGATCAAATTTAGAAATGTTTGGGTTAGGATATATGTGGCTGAGGAAGAACAAGCAAAATAAAGAGGACTTGGCAATGTATCCCAGGAAAGAAACAATAAAGGATATGATCACAGGTAAAAAAAAAAAATATTGTAGTTTTAAATTAGAAATTGACGAAATTGCATCGTGCTTTTTCAATGTTGACATATGTACTGCCATGTGTGTATACATATATATTTTCAATCTTCAGCTAATTTTATACATTTATCTTTCATATTTTTACAGATAAAGGTCATTTGCATGTGTTCTGACCTATATTTTTTCTTCTATTTCCTCTACTTCATCCTTTATGCTATTATAATCCGACCTTCAGCAAGTTAACCTTTATGTGTCAATATTTTTCATTTCCTTCTATGAAATCAATATAAACCTTGGGCGAAGCGTAATGAAAATGCAGCCCTACGCTTTAGCAACAGGATATATGAAAGGAACGGTGGACACTTAGTCGAATTCCCATTGTGTGTTTTGATTGAGGGAGCCAGGAACTTTCTTTACTTGACTGGGCGATTTCATTGTTCCTCATTAAAAGCGCAAGCAGCCGCTAGCGTGTGAGGTCAAACAAGGTTTCGTGGAATAAATTAAGACGAGAATATCGCCGATTTTTTTTTTTTTTTTTTGCAAGGATAGGTTAGGTTAGGTTAGATTAGGTTTGGTTTGGGTAGGGTAGTGTAGGGTAGGCTAGGTAAGATTAGGCTGTGTTGGATTGGGTTAGGTTAGATTAGGTTAAGTTTAGTTAGGTTAGCTTAGGTTAGTTTAGAATGGGTTTGGTTTGGTTAGGTTAGGTTAGGTTAAATTAGAACTGGTTAGGTTAGATTTGGTTAGGCTGGGTCGCATTATGTTACAATTCGTTACGATAAACTGCGATATGTTACACTATGTTACGTTTCGTTTAGTACGTTACTTTGACTTACACTACGTTACATTGCGCTGTACTACTGAAGTGACGCTATGCTCCGCTACGTTCCACTACGTTACAATACGTTTCGACATGTTAAACTACGTCATGTTAGGATAATTCAAGTTTATCCTAAATGCTAGCAAATATGGAAATGCCAATGTTGATATGAATGAACACGAAGTATTGTTTATACAGAGAGGATGATATCATTGTCGACAGTAGATACAGCGTCGTTCTAATTTATTGCCCATGAGGGATGAAGGTTGGCTCTAAGGGGTAATGTGCAGCCTGTCAAGCGCTTATACTTGGCCCCTCCGCTAAATACTTCCTCTAAAATATCGAAAATCATTTCCGGGTGAGAAAGATTTGTATGTTATTTGTGTTTGTTTATTTGTTTGTAAACCTGTTTATTTCTTTGCATTGTACTTATTTATTTATTCGTTTATATATTATATATATATATATATATATATATATATATATATATATATATATATATATATATGTGTGTGTGTGTATATATAATATTCATTCGTTTATTTATTCATTCTCTTCAGAGTACTCCCGGGCAGTGGGAGATGGATTGACGTGATCTACCTGAAGTCTGGGTCCACGCCTTTTGGTATGTGGATCTATTCGTTTATTCATTTGTTTTCGGTTTGTTTATTTACTTATTCTTTTGTTTATGTACATATTTATTAATTTATCTATTCTTATCATGCATTTATTTACTCATACATTGATTTATTCATTCATTCATTTGCTTATTTATTTTCCTGGAGTAGGAGGAGAAGGAGAAAGAGAAAGAGGAACAATACATTGAAGAAGCAAAGGTTAGAGAACATGATGTGATAGGAGACGGTGGAGAAGGTGTTAGAGGAAGCGGGGTATGCAAACTTAATGCAAGGGAGTTAGGAGAAGAATGAGAAGAGGCGATACAAATGAAGAGTTGAAGATTAAAGATTTAAGTTGGGCGACTTCAGTCTGAAAGTTGAGTATTGATGACTTAAGTTCAAAGTCGGGAGCATTAAAGAAAGAACGAAGCAGGATGAGGGTAGCCTGCTATTTAAGTTTGCTGCTAATATTTCACTATCGAATTTTTGCCAGACAGGTTAAGAGTAAAGAGTTGTTAGAAGAATGCAAAGTGAAGCATGAGAAAACTTTTGTATGTCAAGGCCAAGTGAAATATTTGAGAAAAAGTAGAATATAAGGTGAAACTTTTGCACAAAAAATTACAAATCATTCGTTTTAATATGAAAATAATCAAATTAAATTTGTTTGTTGAATTACCTATTCGTACGTACGAAGATACATAATACACATGTAAATGTGTGTGTGTGTGTGTGTGTGGGTGTGTGGGTGTGTGGGTGTGTGTGTGTCTGTGTGTGTGTGAATCACCATGATCTTGGATCACGTGTTGGACTCATGATCGACAACAATTACCCTCCCGGAAAGGAGCTCCGAGCTCATATTTGACCGATCTATAGGTAATGCTGTGACCTTACATGCACACAAACACCCAACTCCCCGCCCACGATAGTTGGAGTAACAACCTGCAGCGCAGTGATACTGATATTATTTCAGCCCTGGGCGGGATTCGAACCCGGACCGTCGTAGTGGCAGCCAGGAACTCTATCAACTGCGCCACGAGAGTGTGTGTGTATTCACCTCGGATCTGCTGCAGTCTCTGTCGAGACAGCCAGACACCACCCTACGGCAGTGAGCTCAGAGCTCCTTATTAGCCGATCTCTGGGTAGGTATGAGACCACTCACACACCACACACCGGGACAGCAAGGTCACAACTCCTTGACTAACGTCCCGTACCTACTCGCTGCTAGGTGAACAGGGGCTACACGTGAAAGGAGACAAACCCAACTTATCTCCGCCCGACCGGGGAATCGAACCCCGGTTCTCTGGCTTGTGAGGCCAGTGCTTTACCAATCCGCCACCGAGCCGTGTGTGTGTGTGTGTGTGTGTGTGTGTGTGTGTGTGTGTGTGTGTGTATGTTTGTGTGTGTGTACGTATGTGTGTGTACGTGTGTGTGTGTGTGTGTGTGTGTGTGTGTGCGTGTGTGTTTGTGTGCGTGTGTGTGTGTGTGCGTGTGCGTGTGTATTTACCTAGTTGTATTTACCTAGTTGTATCTTACGGGAAGGGGAGCTGCGCTCGTGATGCCCCGCCTCTGTATCTCGCAGTATCTAGTTTGCACTTACATACGTGTATGTTTTTTGCATACACTATTGTTTCGTCCAGTTTGTTCCATACATCCACCACTCTGTGTGAAAACCTGTTCTTTTTCAGGTCTCTTCTGTAACTGTTCTTTTTGAGCTTCCTTTCATGTCCCCTTGTATTACTATTATCCCAATTTAGTCAATCTTTTCTATCAAAGACTTCCATGTCTCATGATTCAATAGATGTGGTCAACATCTCACCTCTTTCTCTTCTTTGTTCCCGAGTCGGTAATTCCAATTTTGACAATCTCTCCTCATATGACTGTTCTGAAAGTGTTGTGGCCATCTTCGTAGTTGCTCTTTGGATTCTTTCAATTTTCCTTATATTCTTTTTAGTACTAAGTGAGGAATGTTGGTGCGTACTTCAGTCTTGGCCTTATTGGTTTGTGTGTGTTTGCATGAGTGACTGCATGTATATAGAGGGTAATAATTATTGCCTTCAGTTTCAGTCACTAGTAACTTGAGTGCCCACAGAGAGAGGAAACAGACCTAAGACACTTCCATATAATACTCAGAAAAGAAGGATCGGGCTTTATGAGGTATGAAACAGCTCCAGTTTCATTGCTTTATATTAGAAGATAATTATCGCCAGTTGTCAACGCTCTATTGGAAAAAGTCTAGGAAATATATCAAAGTTGATAGAAAGGGAGTTTGGCCTGGTTGTTTGGAGACCGAGTGTCAGCCTTTGGGGCTGCACCTTCAGATAGAAGTCTGGATGGTAAGAAGCTTAGAAGATGAGCAGGATATAATATACATGTGCATATTATATATATATATATATATATATATATATACATATATATATATATACATATTATACATATTATACTAGTGAACCACTTTCGGAGAAAAATAGACGAAAGTAAAAAGATCCGTATATTTCGATCACTATCTGTGATCCTCTTCAGCAGATGAAGAAGATCACAGATAGTGATCGAAATATACGGATCTTTTTACTTTCGCCTATTCTTCTACGAAAGTGGGTCATTATTATAATTTTACCAATGTACTACGACATTACTTTGTGATATGTATATGTATATATATATATATATATATATATATATATATATATATATATATGTGTATATTCATATTATATGAATTCAAACATTGTATACAAAATGCATTTATAGTGATCATAAAACGTCAGTCTACTTATGCTCTATTACACACATTTTTGGTCAGTGTCTGGAGCTTCTCCACATGCCTTTCCCCAAAGAGTTTACATAATTGATATGTTTTCCAAAGTGTGTTGAATGCATAATCTTTTCATCACTAAAAATACGTGCTGTTTAAATCATCTGCATTTCATATTATACATTTTGCTCAAGAATCAACGGCAGAAATTATTTAATACTCAGTATCGAACGTAATATAGGTGTATTTATTTTTATGCATTAGCATTTGAATCCCGCTTGTAATTCATAATCAAAAAAGTTTAACTAATACATGAAATAGTTACTTGATATGAATACATTTGATTTATTCTGTCTTAATCGTGCTTTTATCATAAATTTCTAATTCAGAACTACAAAATATCAGTTAATATGCAAAGTATATGCTTAGGTTTACAGCAGAGTCTTATCTTATTTCCGTATCTGCATCTCCGAGATAAAATATCTGAAGTAAAAATTACCTGATATTGAGGAAATGTAGGCGCTTGAAGATCCTGCTTGTTGGGTGGAATTCTCAATCATTATAAGCAAGTGGTTAAGGGGATCTGTTTTTAATGTAATGATATTATATGTGCATGCGTCTATATTTGTGTATATATATATATATATATATATATATATATATATATATATATTTCAACCACATTAACTTTTTACTTTTAATTTCATGTCATCACGAACGAGACTGACAATGCGCCCGTCGGAGACATATACGGAAACTGATACGAAGCGAAGCCAAAGGGCTC
>NC_134799.1:44163462-44168462 GCF_046742065.1 Oratosquilla oratoria
TTCTCTCTACTCCTTTTTCTCTCATTTTTAATTTCTTTTCTTTTCCTTTTTTTTTCTTAATTTTTTTCCTTTTTCTTACCCTTTAAGTAATTTTAGGGTCAAGAAGTCTCCCTAGACTCTAATGAAGTTGACTGAATGCAACCAGAATAAATAAACTTATAAATATGAACATAAACATATAAATATATAAACAAATAGTTTATATAAACAACCTATAATAAAAATATTAATCGATGGCATTAGTGAAAGAGTTATTTCCTTTCCCTCTTTTTATGCTCTCTCTCTCTCTCTCCCTCCACCCACTTTCTCTTTTTTGTGTCTTCTTCCTCCTCTTCTTTGTATATTTCTTCTTCTACCTCCTCTCCACCTCCTCCTCCAGGTGTTCCTCCTTCGTACCTTTCCAGATACTGTGGTTCTCCTCTGGACTTCGAAGGACAACTTGACCAAGAAGGGAGAGAGGAGAGGGTCGGGGATAGGGAAGGTGGAGGTGGGATAGGGAAGGTGGAGGTGGCATAGGAAAGGTGGAGGTGGCATAGGAAAGGTGGAGGTGGGATAGGGTATGTGGAGGAGGGGATAGGGAAGGTGGAGATGGGATAGGGAAGATGGAGGTGGGATAGGGTAGGTGGAGGTGGGATAGGGTAGGTGGAGGTGGGATAGGGTAGGTGGAGGTGGGATAGGGTAGGTGGAGGTGGGATAGGGAAGGTAGAGGTGGGATAGGAAAGGTGGAGGTGGGGTAGGATAGGGGGAGGGGGAGGGGTGTACAACTGAGAAAACATTTTGAATAACTTCAGAACGTCGAAGGAGCCACGTTGCTCGCTCTTGGCAGAGTTTTGGAGGACGACGAAGTGAGCGGCTGCGGGGGGAGGAGGAGGAGGAGGAGGAGGAGGGCGCTGAGGACCAAATGATGGGAGGAGTAGAATTGAGGTTATGAACAAGAAAGTGACAGTGACAATGAGAATAAAGTAGAAATAAGGATAGGTAGATAAATAGATAAAGAGACAGGGGAGCGAGAGAGAGAGAGAGAGAGAGAGAGAGAGAGAGAGAGAGAGAGAGAGAGAGAGAGAGAGAGAGAGAGAGAGAGAGAGAGAGAGACAGAAACCTTTTTTAGATTACATCACGCAGCCTGTTATTTCTTTCTGCTGTCATGCATGAGGTTCTATCTATTACTTCCACATTCTTTGAATAATCAGTAATACCCCAATCCACAGCTCAAAGAAAGAAGAAAAGACGAAGTAATAAAGTACATAAGAACATTAGTAGTATAGTTTATTATGAGAATAATGATAAAAACAAAAAAATATTTCTTTCATAATAAGACCATCTGAAGAAATAATGAAATAATATTGCTGCATATTAGTCAAAGTATTTATGAATAATCTTGTCTGTCTCGCTGCATTGCTTCTAACCCAGGCAATGGGCGGGTGCCAGGGATGACCCATCATCCATGAGGAGCTAAGACAAAAGGGTGACGGCAAAGAGACCATTTGGTATATAGATAAATAAAAATTACTTATGATACTAAGCATTCCGACTTATAAGAGTATTTGTATTTCTTCTGTATTAAAAATCACAGTGTTTATTGAAGATCATTGTTCCTTCTGGTTCTTGGTGACACAAATTCCAGGTCTTGGTCTTGTGAACGCTATATTACTTTAACGCGAAATTATCTTAACGTTGATTATCTTAACGCTTGGTTATTTTATTCAGCTAGGAACGGTACATTAGATGACCCTCATCACAGCTGTCATAAACGCTAAATTATCTTAAAGCAAAATTATTGTAACGCGAAATTATTTCAACGCCAAATTATTTCACTAGGTTAGGAACGGCACTGCACCCATATCGGCGGTGGATCAACTGATGAAGTCTTTTGTCATTATTCAAATTGATTAATAATCAAATGAAAACAAATTAATGTATGAATAAAGTGTAATAGAAGGTGTGTAATTCTTAAATAAAATATATAAAAAAAACACGAAATAAATAAGATAAGATTCTTGGAAGTTTGTTGTAAGGTTTCAACAAATGAAAACAAGACGCGACAAGGAAATAATACAAGACCATAAAAGAAAGAAATAAATATTCGGAGGGGAAGAGAAGCGTAGATTACCACTTTATTGCCACGTACGCAGGTACGAGAAGAAGAAGAAGGTGCCAAAAGACTAGAGCTAATGTAATTGGCCTTCATTGGTTTCACTCTACAAAGAAGATGCCAAGACCTCACAAGTGTCAAATTGGCACTGATCAAAGACGGGGGAGACAGACACGGACCTCGAAACGTAAACAAGAATAGAGGGACGAAAGAACGTGGAAGAGACTTAACGGTGGTATTCCTGAAAAAAAAATCCTTATATAAATCTTATATAAATCCCTGGAAGGGAAAGATTTATATGACGAAATATAGTCTTTAAGATTCTTACGGTGGTATTCTTAAAAGAAATCCTTATGTAAATCTTTTCCTTTCAAGAATTTATATAAGATTTATGTGAGGAAAGATTTTTATAAGAATACCACTATATTGGAGAAGACCTTTCGTCGTTAATAACCAGCGGTTCTGTACTTGAGGACAATATCAAACTGTTAAGATAACCATAAATGTGGTAAAGTAACCTAACGTTTTCTTTAGTCTAGACTAATGTGCACATACATATTATGACCATAGTTAATACAGCTGAAATTGAATAACTAAGATGGTATGGACACGTATAGAGAATGGACAGAGTGAGACTTCGTAAGATAGCTGTAACCTGAAGACCACGGAGAAAAGGTGGGCGGAAGGTGCATGATGGCAGTTGAAGAGAAAACAAGAAATATATGGAGAACAAACGAAATTACGTGGTCAGAGATTTGTTGAGAGAGATTTTGAGAAGATGTATGCAAGATGACAGGGAAGTCTAGAGGCAGAGTGATTAAATGGGAAGGTGCGAAAATATAGATATAATCGTACATGTACACAGATATAGACACAGACACAAACACCTACAGATTCATATGCATATTATATATATATATATATATATATATATATATATATGTATATATATATATATATATATATATATATATATATATATATATATATATATATATATATATACTTGTTGAGACATTCTGACAGGTTGAGGTAAGTGGAGTAGGAAACCACGAGTCTTAGTCTTGATTTTATTCCTGACTAGTTTCGCAGATATGATTTTTCAAAGGATTCCTTTGAATAAGCATACCTGCGAAACTAGTCAGGAATAAACTCAAGACTAAGACTCCTATGTTTCCTACTCCACTTTATTATATATATATATATATATATATATATATATATATATATATAATTATACATATAAATATACATATACATAGAAACATAAATTATGCATATATATTACATATATACACTTTTATATAAAAGATAGCGGGCAGAGTTTCATCCTTAGTAATGCCACGGGGCCTTTGCCCTACTAGAGATGGATCTAACTTTCCCTGTTAATGAATTCCCTACGTCTTCAAAGGACTCTTAGAGGAGGTCTGTTTGCTCGTTTTTGTTGTGTTATCAGCACGAGTGCACCTGTGTGTGTGTGTGTGTGTGTGTGTGTGTGTGTGTGTGTGTGTGTGTGTGTGTGTGTGTGTGTGTGTGTGTGTGTGTGTGTGTGTGTGTGTGTGTTTGTCTGAATGTGTGTCTGTGTATGTGTATGTTTGTTTTGTATGTGTAGACTTGTGAGTGTATGTGTGTGTGTGTGTGTGTGTGTGTGTGTGTGTGTGTGTGTGTGTGTGTGTGCGTGCGTGCGTGCTCGAAACCCAGTAACACACAAATGCATTAATATGTATCAGTGCCAATATGATTTATAACATTCAAAAATATAGAAACTAACTTGAAAGCCTAGTAAGCACATATCAACACTGGAATTTATGCAAATGTTATATAAACTCGTTTAGTTTAGAATAAACTACACTCATTATATATGCATATGCTCTTACGAATACCATTTTTTTTTAGAAATATATTTTGTTGTGCGTATAGGATTTATACGTGTGTATATGGTTTTTCAGTGATTTGGTATCTATCAAATAACTCGGACATAAACAATACCGTGCGAGGTTCAAACCATGCTTAGGGCATGAAAGCTTCACTTAAAATATCAACCGTTACATTCCCCTTGAGCAAGGGGATGAGTGTGCAGTGTATGAAAGGATGTTCTTATCCTTGTCCATATACGAGATTTGATCTTTCGTCAGAGGAAGAGAGGGCGAGTGAGTGGGCAACTGCTATCAATCACGAGTCGAGCACGTGATCTAAGACTTGGGTGAATCACACAGAAAATTCTTAGGAAAAGAAAAACTCGAACCCGGATACACGCAACGCGAGTCTTCATAGATAGATTCACACTTAGAAAAATGTCTATTGGAGCTGAAATGAGTGTACATTGCGACGTTGCCCTTAAAATAGCAAAGCGAGCATTTGGTCGCTGGGCGATTGATGAATGGAAGAAAGATTTGGAAAAGGTAATATTGGAAAAATGCTACAAATGCTTCAATTGGAATTTTACAGGAACAGGGCTCCTCAAACAAAACACTCCTTTCGTCAGAAGATGAAACGGGAGAGGGAGGAGAGAGGTGGAGGAGGAGGGTGAAGAGGAGTAAAAGAAGGAGGAAGGAGGAAGAGGAGAAATGAGGGGAAGAGAAGATGGGGAGAGTGAGGACGACAAGGGAGGATGGATGCAAGATAACGAATGAAATTGTCAAAGGAAAGAGGAGAATAAAAAATTTAAAAAGGACAAAGTTAAAACACACACACACACACACACACACACACACACACACACACACACACACACACACACACACACACACACTATTCGATGGCGCAGTGGTAGCATTCGCAGCTGCTACTACAGCGTCCGAGTCCGAATCCCGCCCAGGCCTGAAACATTTTCAGTATCGCTGCGCTGCTAGTCATTACTCTAACTCTCGTGGGAGGGAAGTTGGGTGTGTGTGTGTGTGTGCGTTTA
>NC_134799.1:44173462-44190962 GCF_046742065.1 Oratosquilla oratoria
GTTCACTTGACCGTTGTAATATCTTATGTGTGAATATTGTTTGTATAAGCCTCTTATATACTTGGGTTCCGTTTTCCAAGATATCTAGACACTTCAGTTAGAAATGTACAAATGTTCATTGTTTTGATTATATAAATATACGTCTATTAGTAGATCAACCACAAGTAGTTGAAGTCCACTGCTGAACGAAGGCCTCTTTCAATCTCTTCCATGAATCGTCCGACCGCGTTAGCTGTCGCCGCGTCACTCCTGTAAAATTTTCTCTTGTCTCTCAGATTTCTGTCTGATCTACCTCTTCCATCTTGTGGCTTCTACTGAGTAACACATTCGCATACACATATGAATTTACATATGCACACACACACACACACACACACACACACACACACATATATATATATATATACATATATATATATGTGTATATATATATATATATATATATATATATATATATATATATATATATATGTGTGTGTGTGTGTGTGTGTGTGTGTGTGTGTGTGTGTGTGTGTATTCACCTCGGATCTGCTGCAGTCTCTGTCGAGACAGCCAGACACCACCCTACGGCAGTGAGCACAGAGTTCATTATATGCCGATCTCTGGGTAGGTCTGAGACCACTCGCACACCACACACCGGGACAGCAAGGTCACAACTCCTTGACTAAAGTCCCGTACCTACTCACTGCTAGGTGAACAGGGGTTACACGTGAAAGGAGACAAACCCAACTTATCTCCGCCCGGCCGGGGAATCGAACCCCGGTTCTCTGGCTTGTGAGGCCAGTGCTTTACCAATCCTTGTGTGTGTGTGTGTGTGTGTGTGTGTGTGTGTGTGTGTGTGTGTGTATTGTACATAACCACATACGTATACCTACACATCCGCCACAATCTAAAACCATTCTCGGAAGATAAATATCTAGAATTAGTAACATTTTACTGATCTAAGAAGTCTTCCAACCTTATATTAAAGAACAACTCCCTCCCTCCCCTTGAACAACTCCAGAGGTAAAACGTTATCTACATTCATACTTTTCAATACTAGGAATGTGAAACGCACACATACAAAAACGCGTACATATACTGATACACATGCACACACACACACACACATATATATATATATATATATATATATATATATATATATATATATATATATATACTAAATAAAAATATTTGTCTTCCGAAAATTTTCTTTTCCTGCAGCCAGCGACGCTTGGGGGCAAATCGGTTACATCGCCCGGTCGCCTGGCGGGCATAAGTGTATATTCGAAGAACTCGAAGAAGAAGGAGAATTCGAAGAAGAACTCGAAGAACTCGAAGAAGAACTCGATGAACTCGAAGAAGAAGAAGTAGAACTCGAAGAAGAAGAAGAACTCGAAATATTTGAAGAACTCGAAGAACTCGAAAAAGAAGAACTCGAACTCGAAAAAGAAGAACTCGAAGAACTCGAAAAAGAACTCGAAGAAGAACTCGAAGAAGAAAAACTCGAACTCGAATAAGAAAAACTCGAAGAACTCGAAGAAGAAGAACTCGAAGAAGAACTCGAAGAAGAGGAACTTGAAGAACTCGAAGAAGAGGAACTTGAAGAACTTGAAGAACTCGAAGAACTCAAAGAAGAACTCGAAGAAGAGCTCGAAGAACTCGAAGAAAAAAAAAACTTGAAGAACTCGAAGAACTCGAAGAAGAACTTGAAGAAGAAAAATTTGAAGAAGAAGAAGAACTTGAAGAAGATGAACTCGAAGAAGAAAAATAACTTGAAGAACTCGAAGAAGAACTCGAAGAAGAAGAACTCGAAGAACAACAACTCGAAGAACTCGAAAAAGAAGAACAAGAAGAAGAAAAACTCGAAGAACTCGAAGAAGAACAACAACAACTCGAAGAAGAATTCGAAGAAGAACTCGAAAAAGAAGAACTCGAAGAACTCGAAGAACTCGAAGAAGAAGAACTCGAAGAACTCGAAGAAGAAGAGGAACTTGAAGAAGAACTCGAAGAAGAACTCGAACAACTCGAAGAACTCGAAGAAGAACTCGAAGAAGAACTCAAAGAAGAATTCGAAGAAGAAGAAGAAGAATTCGAAGAGCTCGAAGAAGAAGAAAAAGAACTTGAAGAAGAACTCGAAGAACTCGAAGAAGAACTCGAAGAAGAAAAAGAACTCAAAGAAGAAGAATTCGAAGAAGAAAAAGAACTCAAAGAAGAATTCGAAGAAGAAGAAGAAGAAGAATTCGAAGAAGAGCTCGAAGAAGAAAAATAACTTGAAGTAGAACTCGAAGAACTTGAAGAAGAACTCGAAGAAGAAGAACTTGAAGAAGAAGAACTCGAAGAAGAAAAAGAACTTGAAGAAGAACTTGAAGAAGAAGAACTCGAAGAAGAACTCGAAGAACTCGAAAAAGAAGAATTCGAAGAAGAAAAAGAAGAAAAACTCGAAGAACTCGAAGAAGAAGAAGAAGAATTCGAAGAAGAACTCGAAGAAGAACTCGAAAAAGAAGAACTCGAAGAACTCGAAGAACTCGAAAAAGAAGAACTCGAAGAACTCGAAGATCTCGAATAACTCGAAGAAGAAGAAGAGGAACTTGAAGAAGAACTCGAAGAAGAACTCGAACAACTCGAAGAACTCGAAGAAGAACTCGAAGAAGAACTCAAAGAAGAATTCGAAGAAGAAGAAGAAGAATTCGAAGAGCTCGAAGAAGAAGAAAAAGAACTTGAAGAAGAACTCGAAGAACTCGAAGAAGAAGAACTCGAAGAAGAAAAAGAACTCAAAGAAGAATTCGAAGAAGAAGAAGAAGAAGAATTCGAAGAAGAGCTCGAAGAAGAAAAATAACTTGAAGAACTCGAAGAACTCGAAGAAGAAGAAGAACTCGAAGAAGAAGAACTCGAAGAAGAAGAACTTGAAGAAGAAGAACTCGAAGAAAAAGAACTCGAAGAAGAACAACTCGAAGAGGAGGAAGAACTCGAAGAAGAAGAAGAACTCGAAGAAGAACTCGAAGAAGAAGAAGAAGAAGAAGAACGAATGAAGAAGGAGGAGGCTAGAAAGGAACGGAGAGAGGCCAAAGCAAAAGCTTTAACAATTCGCAAAGTTTTGAAACAAGAAAAGCAAGTTAAAAAAAAAGTTATTACTTAAAGGAAAAAAAAGAATAAAAAAAATATAAAAAGGGTGTTTTGAACGGAAATTCAATACCAGCACAAATCGCCTATATAGATGACTTGCGAGAACAGCTAGATGATGACAAGAAATAAAAAGCAATATGATTTTGATATTTTATTTTCCTAAAAAGGGGCGTAGCCCAGAGCGCGCAGCGCCCGCGCCGAAGGCGCAGCACCGCAGGCCAAGCCCCCCGGCGTAGCGGGGCCGGCGCAGCCGGTGGGCTTATATATATATATATATATATATATATATATATATATATATATATATATATATATATATATATATATATATATATATGCATGCATTGTTAAAATCGACAGCGTTAGTGAGGTTGGTGATCTTCTTGTGAGTATTCACCCATTAGGAGGGTGGGCATAGACCAAGTTGCCAAAATGATTAATTTATTTCAACGTTTCGTCTAACAAAGAGACATCTTCAGGAAATTCTGTAACATAGATAATAGTGACGTACAGAAATAAAGAAAACAACATGTAAATCTAAACAATTATACAAATATAGAAATAAATATCAATAAATGCGCAAATTCACACAAATTACCACTATACATGGGCAGATGGGGACCGTTACTTACAATAGTTAAAAGGTCCGATGAAATGACGAAGAAAACCCTTCGCTCGGTGACACATATATACGCACCTAGCCGGCTTGGGTGGTGGTGGAGGGCGGGAGAGGGGGCGGGGGTGGTATCTCATTAATACGTGAAGAAGAGGGTTGGGGGAGGGGTTGGGGGGTTAGGGGGTTGCGGGGTCGGTTGGGGGGAGGATGGAAGGAGTGGGTGGGAGGAGGTGGAGGTGGGGGTTTCGGAGAGAGGTCATGCTCGGTAGTAGCTTGGCCGTGCTGCTAAACAAAGCGATGACAGAGGTCATGTTGCATTGGATATTAATGATAGGACTACATTCTCTGATGAACATAGCTTCTAGAAGCAGTTTATGTACATCCCTATTGCTTGCTATAATCCTAGTGTTTGAAACTAGGTATTCACGGGTGGCTGTTAGTTTATGGTATTTCATTAAGTGATGTTTTATAGCCCCATTTTGTAAATGCATAGTTATTCTCCTACTGAGACTACATCTAGTAAAACCAATATATGCTGTCTTACGGGCTACACAGTTCCCGGTGCTACAGGTGAATTCATAAACACAATTAGTTTTAGACATAGTCTCAGTATTACTATTTAAGTTATTAGTTATAACCAATGAACTAGTTTTAGGGTTGGGAGTAGTATACAACCACCCGGATTTCCTTATCTTTAGATACCGGATGACAGTTCTTAGTGATGATGTCTTTAATTATTTTCTCATCTTTTTTGTAACCCTTGTTGAAGATGTTATGGTAGTATATATCAATGAATTGGGGCTTAGGGGATGTTTGTGGGGAAAGGTGGTCACACAACATTTTATTACAAATTACATCAAAATCACTATTAGGGAAACCATTATTCACCAGAATCTGGCGGATGTGCTGCAATTCTGTATGCAGAGCCTGCCAGGAAGAACAAACTTTGATAGCCCTCCGGACATACGCTCTAATCACACTGATTTTATAACTAGTCGGGCACTCACTTTTGTAGTTCAAACACTTCTCAGAGTTCGTAGGTTTCCTGTACACCTTCGTTGTAAATTCCCCGGAAGAAGAGTCCACTAAAATATCGAGGAAAGGAAGTTTGCCATCCTTATTCATTTCCGTCGTGAAGCTAAGACCAGATTCCTCCTGGAGGCGCAGTCTCAATCCCTGGAGAAGGGCTTCTGACTGTGCGCACACAAAGATGTCGTCGATGTACCTGTAGTATAATGAAGGTTTGGTGACGTCATCTTTAAAGACTGCTTCCTCTACTGCCGACATGAACGCTTGGGCAAAGAGTACTCCCAGGGGGGAACCCATCGCTATCCCGTCGTGCTGGACGTACAACTTTCCCTCTGGACATTTAAAGGGGGCCTCAGTAGTGCAGATTTTCAGCATCTCTTCCATTATGTGCTTCGGGATGGTTGGAGGGGGGAAATCTGCGTGTTCATAAACATATTCCAAAATGATGTTAATAGTCCTATGCACAGGAACATTTGAAAATAAACTAGCAGCATCCAACGATGCTATAATGCCGTTAGGCTTATTATCTTTTAAGATGTCTATGAATTCATCCCTAGACTTTAAAAAATAAGTATTAGGGATATAAGGAGAAATTATTTCATTTTAACAATGCATGCATACAAGAGAATCTGCTCCCCAGATATTCAAATATATATATATATATATATATATATATATATATATATATATATATATATATAATATATATATATGATGAATGGTTTATCCACCTACTCTCAATATATATATATATATATATATATATATATATATAATGTATATATACATTACATATACGTATACTCATGCACCTACACATACACATGCACATACAAATACACATACAAATATACATATACGCATATGCATACACATAATCCTATACACATGCGCTTGTACGTAAACATTATCTCCAAGTTTAAATATGTACAGATAAAATGATGTGTGAATATTGTTATATATTCTCTGAAATACACAGTAAATATTCACTTACAAAGAATTTCACCTTAGGAAAAAAACATCAATCAAATCACCATTGCGGTCAGTAACCCCTGAAAGGGGTTTGACAAGGCTTGGTCTAGACATAGAATGATCTGCTTCACAAGTTTTGCAATCCAAAATAGGTTACGATTCCAAATATACATGATAACAAATACTAACCCTCTATCATGTATGAAGCACAAGTGATAGAAAACACGACATGCTTGAGTTTATAAGGGTATTAGATCCTTCGAAATGGAGTTTGATCTCTGGTCATAGAGTTAAAGACATGGAATATATGTCATGAGGGTGATTGACTCCCCATGGACGTAAGAAAGAATATTAGATTTTATTTTAAAGTTTTGAAACGTAACCAGTCATTACGGAATCTTTCGCGTGGAGATCATCGAGTTCTTGGACGTCTTGGTAAAGTTGTCAACAAATCTCATTAGACAATTTGTATAAAGAAGAGAAAATGATATTAATGGGATAACTTTGAGGAGCATTAGTTTCAGGAAAAGATTTAAGTTTTGTGTATATATATATAATATATATATGTATATGCATATATATCCATGTACATGCATATATAAATACATACACATACACATGTATATTATATATATATATTATAATATATATACATATATATATATATATATGACGTAAGTGGGAGTAGGAAACACAGGAGTATTAGTCAGAGTTTATTATTGACTAGTTTCGCAGTTATGTTTTCTCAAAGGAAAGGTGTACAAAATGTGCTGTGGGTATTTATACATAAGGGAGACCTCACTACCTCCACACGTTGCCAAAGTTGGTTGGCGACAAGTGTGGACATTACCGAATGATATATTTATTATTTAGAAGATAGTAATAATGATTAATTAACAATAGCAATGTGCGAACAAATTAACAATAGGAATAACAATCACAATGGTAACAATAATGATAAGAAAAATACTAATAATATTATTTATAAAAGCAATGATATTCATAATAACAATAATGATAATATGATTGTAATAATAATGAAAAAATAATAATAAATGTGGTGAAAAGAACAAAGCGATAATAATGGAGGAATTGAGAAGACGACGCGTGGCTTGAAACCATGTGCAATAAACATAAATATGGTAGCACGGTATACGAATAATCGATAAAAAGGTAAATGGAAGAAAACTGGAAAGGGTAAGTGAAAGTGGTGAAGTTAGGGAAGTAAAAGATAGTACCTACTTAGAGTCAGGAGGTCTGAGAAGCCATTCTTGGAGGGCAAATGTCGAGGCGGATCTTGTCCATTTTAAGCCCCGGGTCCTCTTGTTTGTGTTTTTGTAATTGGCAGTGTAAAGGGATTCAATTATTTTCCGTTGTCTCTTGTGTAGACCTTTGGCTAGAAGAGTGGTTCTCTCCCAGTTTAGTAGGTGTCCCGGTGGTGTCTAAGTTCCACTTTGTGTTCCCCAAGTCCTCTGTACGTCTCACCGTAGTATACACTGTCGCATCCACTACAGGGGATTTTTAGACGATGCTATTGTCACAGTTCGTCTTAGTTTTGTTCTTTGTGATTAAGTGTCCTATTTTCTTTCCTGTGCCATTTACTATAATGAGTCCTGCCTGTCTCAGCGTCTTGGAAAGCATGTGAGAGAGGTCATAGTTAGGAACCACGAGGTATCGTAAATCAGGCCTCTCTTCACTTTCTTATCTCTCTCCGATTTTAATGGTTTTCTGTTATGGTACCCCTAGCATGCCCTCTTAGGTTCCTGAATGCAGGGGTTATACATTTAATTTCTTCCTGTAAATACTCTTCGCTGCATATTGTAAGAGCCCTAAGATAAAACCTAATAATGACTTCTCATTTAGTCTTTTCGTCATGCCCACTAAAGTGATGGATGTGTTGATTGTTTTGTGTATAATGAAAAGGATGTCATCAACATAACAGTACCACTTGGAAATATCTGGGATATGTAGAAAATATTCCTTTTCCAATGTTTTCATGTAGAGTGATGCTGCCACCACACTCAATGGAGACCCCATTGGAAGTCCTTTATGCTGTTTATATTCTTGATAGTTAAAAGTAAATTATCCAAAATGTATGCATTTTTCTATTAATTCCAAGTAGTCACGCTTACTTTCTCTTTAACAGCTCGAAGGGCACCATCTATTGTTACATTAGTGATTAGAGAAATAATTTTGAGGCTTACCAAACGTATGTGAAGTAAATTGTGTATAATTAATTGTGTATAGTCATTCCATCAGGTTGGTTGAGATTTTTTAGGCGTTTTCCGCTAATACTTCCTAAGGATAATGTAAGTGGCTTTTCTGATTATTATTCATCAGGTGTTTGCTATAACGTCTGCAACTCTAACATATGGACCAAAAGTGGGAAAATATTTAATGACCTTTAGCATGGAAGTGATGTGGTGAGATTTTCTTCTTCTTTTTCTTCTTTTCTCCTGTTTCTTTTTCCTTCCCTACTTCTTCCTTTTCCTTTTCTTTTTTATTTTTTCTACACATTTTTTTCTTTATGCTGTTTATATTCTTGATAGTCAAAAGTAAATTATCTAAATTTTATGCATTTTTCTATTAATTCTAAGTAGTCACGCTTACTTTCTCTTTAACAGCTCAAAGGACACCATCTATTATTACATTAGTGATTATAGAAGTAATTTCGAGGCTTACCAATCGTATGTGAAGTCAATTGTGTATAGTCATTCCATCAGATCGGTAGAGATTTTTTAGGTGTTTTCCGCTAATACTTCCTAAGGATAATGTAAGTGGCTTTTCCAATTATTAACATCTGGACCAAAGGTGGGAAAATATTTAATGACCTTTAGCATGGAAGTGATGTGGTGAGATTTTCTTCTTTTCTTCTTCTTCTTTTCTCCTGTTTCTTCCTCCCCTACTTCTTCCTTTTTCATTTCTTCTTTTTATTTTTTCTACACATTAATTCTTCCCCTTCATCTACTTCTACTACTGTTTTTTCTTCTACTTCTTTCCTTCTCCTTCTACTCCTATTTTGGTCTGTCATCTCCTTCTCGTCTTTATATATTTTTTCGATAAATCAATTCGGGTCGGGTTTTTTATTCTCTATTTTTAATCAGCTTTTTCTTGTCTATATCCTGAACATTTCCTCTCGCTCACTTGTTCTCTCTCTTTGTCTTCTTCTTTTTCTTCTTCCTCTTTTTCTGTTCTGTCCTTAGAGACCTTCACATCTTGCTTTTCCTTGCTTCCTTTCTGGACGTGACATCTTGTCCCCACTTGGAACTTTCGTCTCCAATTTACCTGTTTTCTTTCTATTTTTCTCTCTTTTTTTTATTATCAACTAAGCTATTTATCAATCTACGTTCTTTACCCAAGAAGTGTGATTTACTTTTGTATACGTGCGTGCGTGTGTGTGTGTGTGTGTGTGTGTGTGTGTGTGTGTGTGTGTGTGTGTGTGTGTGCGTGTGTGTTGTACGTGTATGCATACGCCTGTGTACATATGCTAAAATAGAATATCACCTCATAACCTGACTTAAAGAACTTATCAAAACCTTCTAGCACCCCTTTCCCTAGCTATTACAATACTACTATTAGTCCTAACTTCTCTAGCCTAGTTCTAGCGTTCTCCTTTGTTTACAACAAGCCAGATACAGCAGTGAGTCAAGTGGCATTTCTATACAATGGAATATCTCTCCCGCAGGGATGAGCCGAGCTCTTGTTCCTCATCGTTCTGACCTTTCCAGTAGCGTAGGAGTGTTAAAGGGATACGGTATGAACGGATGGAGGAGGAGGAAGAGGAGAAGGAGGAGGAGAAAGAGGAGAAGAAGGAGGAAGAGGAGAGAGAGGAGAAGGATGAGGAAAAGGAGAATGAGGAGGAGAAAGAGGAGAAGAAGGAAGTGGAGGAGAAGAGGAGGCGGAGGAGGAGGAGGAAGAGGAGGAGGTAGTGGAGGCACAGGCCGTAGTATTCAGAGGAGTTAATTTGATGTAGGATGGAGAGAATGGGAGAATTTGTGGGAGCTGGTGTGGGGGTCAGAGATTTGCTGGTTGAAGGATCTTGTGTCACGCAGGTACTTTTTTGTTTGTTTGTTTTTTGGTTCGCCAGGTAAGGTTTATTTAATTTCCTTGAAAGGTCGGGAAATCATGGATTAAATAGTTTAACATTGTAAACCCGTTGGGATTAAGGTTGCACGGAAATGCAACATTGGTGCCTGAGAAGTTGACCCTCGGATGAAGAAAAGAATGAGAAAGAAGAGGAGGAGAGAACAAGAGGGAGAAAAAGAGAAGGAGGAGGAGGAGGATGGGGTTGAGGAGGGGAAAAACAGGAGGAATACGGAAGAGGAGGGCGAGAAGGATAAAGAAGATGAAAGGTGGAAGGTAAGGAGGAAGAGGAGAAAGAGAATTAGGAGGAGGAAGAAGAGAGGAGAAGGAAGATTGGGGAGGAAAAAGAGGGAGAGAATGATGGGGCAGAGAAGAGAAGAAATAAAAAGGAGAGAAGGAGGAAGAGGGTGAGGAGAATTAGGAAGAGGGTGAGGAGGAGGAAGATTAAAGAGGAAGAAGTGGCTAATGATGAGGACAAGAGAAGTAGAAGAGAAAAAGGAAGTGATGAAGAAGCAGGAAGAGGGGGAGATGATGGGGAACAGAAGAAAAGAGGGAGGAGGAGGAAGAGGGAAAGGAGAAGGAAGAAAGGGAGAAGGAAGAAAAGAAGGAGGAGGAAATAAAGGAGAATAAAAGTGTACAGTATTTAATAAACAAAAAACACCGCGTTTTCACTTACATAAGAATGATACGTACCTCAGGTCCGTAGAGATGTTACTGAAATGCCTAATCTTTTGATTACAAAAAACTTATTAAGATAATTCCCAATAAGGGAAGCTAATGTGAAGGTGCAGGAGGAGGTGGAGGAGGAGGAGGCGGGCAAGAAGAAAAGGGTGGAGGAGGAGTAGGAGGAGGAGGAGGAAGGAGGAGGAGGAAGAGGAGGAGGAAGAGGAGGAGGAGGAAGAGGAGGAGGAGGAAGAGGAGGAGGAAGAGGAGGAGGAGGAAAGAAGAAGAAAAAAGAGAGGTGCCAGGGACAACGGGTGAGGGGGAAGACGAAATAAATAATCTTTTTTTTTTTTTTAAAAAGACAAGAAGAAGAAGAAATCAAAAGGTGTTTTGATGGCGAGAATAAAAAAAGAAAAAAAAAAGAAAAAAAAAAGTCTTCAATGCTGCCCAAAGGAGGTTCAAAAACAAGTCTTGAGTCCTGAAAAAGAGGAAACCAAGAATTCTCTTTTGGCTAAACAAGGAGAAAAATTAAAAGGAAAGGGGAAAAAATGGTTTTCAAAAATTGAGGGGATTTCTTCGACAACGGAGGTAGACTCAATCTAAAAACGAAAATGGGAAAATAAGCTTTTATTGGGAAGTTTGTCTTTTGTGGTGGGTTCTCTTCTCTTGAAGGATATAGATTAGATTTAGGAAATGCTATCTTAGAAACCTTGGGCTTCTAATCAAAATTTAAAAGTGAAATATGCATTCACACACACACACACACACACACACACACACACACACACACACACACACACACACACACACACACACACACACACACACACACACACACACACACACACACACACACACACACACACATACACACACACACGCACACACGCACACGCACACACACACACGGACACACATACACGGATACACAAACTCTTGTTAGTCAAATCAGGTCACCAGAAAGTCAGAAATTAGTTACAAAAAATCTGTTCAGCCATTACAGAGATTACTGAAGCCATCTACCTAACACGTAATTATGCCTTTCCCTATTTTTTCACCGTCTTTTTTCTCCTTCCTCTTCTCCATCATCTTCTCCATCTTCTTCTCCCTCTTCTCCATCATCTTCTCCATCTTCTTCTCCCTCTTCTTCCTCCTCTTCTCTTTCCCCTTCTTTTTCTTAATTTTCTTTTCTTCTTTTTTCCTTCTTTTTTATGTTCCTTTTCTTCTTCTTTCTCTTCTTCATCTTTTTCTTCCTCTACTTCTTCCTCTATTTTTTTTCATCCTCTTCTTTTTCTCAATTCTTGGTCTGTCGTCTCCTTCTCTTTGTTTTTAATTTCTTTTTCAGTAAATCAATTCGGGTCGGGCTATTATCCAGTATTTTCAAACGGCCTTTCTTGTCTATATCTTTAACATGTCATCTAACTCTCTCTCTCTTTCTCCATCTCTCTATCTCTCTCTCTCTCAATCTATCTCTTTTTCAATCTCCCTCTCAATCTCCCTCAATCTCTCTCAATTTGTCTCTCTCTCAATCTCTCTCAATATGCATGTATATATATATACTGTATATATGTGTGCGTGTGTGTGTGTGTGTGTGTGTGTGTGTGTGTGTGTGTGTGTGTGTGTGTGTGTGTGTGTGTGTGTGTGTGTGTTTATCTGTGTGTGTTTATCTGTGTGTGTGTGTGTGTGTGTGTGTGTGTGTGTGTGTGTGTGTGTGTGTGTGTGTGTGTGTGTGTGTGTGTGTGTGTGTGTTTGGTTGATGGAGGTAGTATTAGGGATAGATGGAGAGTATTTGTAATGGAGAGAGAATATATACGATGGAGAGTGATTAAAAAGAGAGGGAAGGAAGAGATATAAAAGTGAAAGGGAGAGAGAGAGAGAGAGAGAGAGAGAGAGAGAGAGAGAGAGAGAGAGAGAGAGAGAGGGAAGGGGGAGGAGAGAGAGAGGGGGGAAGGGAGAGCGAGAGAGAGAGAGAGAGAGAGAGAGAGAGAGAGAGAGAGAGAGAGAGAGAGAGAGAGAGAGAGAGAGAGAGAGAGAGAGAGAGAGAGAGAGAGAGAGAGAGAGAGAGAGAGAGAGAGAGGGGGAGAGAGAGGGGGAGAGCAGGTAAGAAGAGTGGGAAGATGAAATACAGATGCAATGAGGAGACAAGAAAGAGGAAATGAGAAATTAAGAAAAGAGTAAAAAAAAAAAAAGGAAAGGCAAGAGAGGGACGGAGAAAAGAGGAGAATGGGATCATGAGAGATTAGGATGAGAGAAAAAACTTTTGAGAGAAATAAAAGGAAGAGCAGAGAGACAGATTTACGACATGAGATTACGAAAGAATGAGAAAAGCTGTTTGGGAACTGAGAAGGGGAGAAGTAGAGGGGAAGAAGTGGTGTACGAGTCGATGAGATGGAGAGAGAAAGAGAGGAAAATGAAGAGGAGGTGAAAAAAGAGAAGGGTTAGTTATGGGAAATAGGAAGAGCAGTAGGAGTAAGAGGAGGAGGAGGAGGAGGAGGAGGAGGAGTAGGAGTAAGAGGAAGAAATCATAGAAGATGCTTAAGGGCAGAATGAACATGGATAGATATGTGTGTATATATACATATATATGCACACACACAAACACACACATATACACACACACCTACATATTATATATTTTATTATATATATATATATATATATATATATATATATATACATATAATTACAAAACGCGTCAAGCCCACTGACCCAGAGGAGAAAATATCACTGACCATATGCTACAAGACCCGAAAGACGTCACAATTTTTATTGAGAAACCGCCCTCCCAAATCGACACCGTCTTTACAAGAAAACCACGTCATTTACCAACACAACTGTACCGTTGAGAACTGTGGGTCTCAAATATACATCGGAATGACGAGGACAAAGCTTATAAGACGATTAACTTGCCACCTACAACATGGAGCCATAAAGAATCACTATAACACCAAACATAATACTTCCCTCACCCGCCAAAGCTTAGAAGCTTAGAAGAAGGAACAGTAATAATAGACAGTGAAAGAGACTCCCGCAGATTTACATTTATTGAACATACACAGCATAGACCTCCCATCCCAAAAGCGCACCTAACCTCTCCTAGTGATTCCTGATGGCTATGAAGCAGCCAATCAGGAAGACCGCTTCATACAACACCATCCAAGCAATCAGAACTAAAATAATATATAAATGTCACACACAAACATCCAAACAATTAGCCTGAAGAAGGTCTTCAGAGAAGACCGAAACGTTGCAACCACATACGGACAGCTACTCAGCAAACTAACAGTCCAACACCGTAAACTAGCACGAGAAATTGAAGTTTTCAACAAAAAGATAAACAATGCAGAAACAGCAATATTATTTAATCTCGTCTATCAACAAGAAAATATTCTCCCTGGATATACTAATGTGTATATATATATATATATATATATATATATATATATATGTGTGTGTGTGTGTGTGTGTGTGTGTGCATGTATTGATATTTTATTCTAAATGGAAGGAGATACTACCATAACTTGCAATATCCTGAAATATTAAATGTATGTTTGACTGTGAATACTGTATGTCACAACTTTGAAAATTAAAAGAATATTTTTAGACTCAGCAATATGCATCAACAATATTTTTCATGAAAAACAAGATATAAGCGTGATCGATTATCCTCATTTCTATCAAGTGGAAGAGCACAGCAGGGAGGCCTAAAAATGGAGTAAAAATAAAATAGAAGTGAATAGATAAATAAGTAGATAATACATAAATTAATAAAATGGCAAGTAAATAGATAAATAAAGAAAATATAAATAAATTCATTAAGTAAATGAATGAATAGACAAATAATGAAATTAATAGATAAGTAGATAACTAATTATAAGTACTTAGGTATGTAGATAAATTAATGAATATACACATTAACAAATACACAAATAAATAAATTAAGACAAATAAATAAACATATAAGAATAAGACAAAAAAGGAAATAAATTTATTGAAAAATTTTGAGGTCACGGAATCTCATCATACCATTCGCATATATCTTAGAAGAGCCAAACTCTTGCTATCAAATTCTTCCCCATCAGACACCAGTAATTAGTATTCAAGTATCACAGAAAGTTCAAAGGATTCGCCCAGAAATAAAAGTGGCAAATGTTTCCTCGTTGGGGTGGATTTCCTCCTCTTCAAAGGGAGCATTCTTGCTAGGAGGAATGCGTGAGTGAGGAGAAAAATACCTTTTGTCATTATTGTACTATTAAATGTAAATTGTTGTACACAAACAAAAGGGAGTTTATAAAAAGAAAGTGAAAGAAGAATATTTGTTTGAGATTGTTAGTTTTACATCACAGATGACGAGGATAGGGTTGTGTGTAGGTTTTACTAATGCGTCTGTTGTAAGTGTTAAGTTACATGATATTATGGTATATATATATATGTATGTATATATATATATATATATATATACACGTGTGTGTATGTGTACGTATGTACGTGTGTGTGTGTGTGTGTGTGTGTGTGTGTGTGTGTGTGTGTGTGTGTGTGTGTGTGTGTGTGTGTGTGTGTGTGTGTGTGTGTGTGTGTGTGTTACAAATATAGTCTGGTTAATCTCAGAGGATTTGTTCAGCTTTAGGTTCTCTCTCCAGCGATGGGGATGAATGTCTTTATGATAAACTCAATGTTACATTGAAATAATGCTCACAATTTTCTAAGTTGGCCATCCCAGATACTGAAGTCTACGAACGCTTTCTCTCTCTCTCTTTATCTTATTTATTTAATAATAATAATAATTATTATTATGGAAATCGGAGAGAGTTGCAAGACTCGAACCCACAAGTAAACGAATACGAGGTCCTTCACTTCTCAGTCTGAAGTGAAAATGGATTTCTAATTTCAGTACTTCACAGGATAAAACTACCTTATGATTGAATGGTTGTATATGGATGATGTTGTGACTGCATGAGGAGGAATGGGCGGGGGGGTGGGGGGTGGGGTAGTATGTGTGAGTAAATTTTGACGCAGCCCGAAGGGATTTCTCCCCGTCCTCGCCTTATATGCAAAGGGGGACGGAGAGGGGGGGTCGCCGATTAAATGAAGCGGCCTTGCTGTGGATGTACTGTGTCTTGCGACACTGCTTCTGACCCAGGGCGGTGGGCAGGGTGAAGGGATGACCCGTCATCCAGGAGGTGCTCAGATGAGAGGAAGGGTGGGAGGGGTGTGGAGTGTATTTAGGGATGAAATGGGTGGGAGTGTTTTTATGCCTTTCCCTTTTTGGCTACCTCCCTTGGAAGGGGGAAAAAGCCTTGGTATATGTATGTATGTATGTATGATTATATAGACCCTTTTCTAGGACCAACACTCAAAACTCACTAATTAGCTTTATGGTTGTAGGAAATATCTACAGAGTGTACAAAAGTCTCCGTTTTGGAAAGCGTTTTCTGAGAATTCAAAACAGAAACTTCAGACTACTCTGGTAAAGGAAATTCAAGAAGGAAGCAGTAAATGTCAAGTGGAAGTAGCCTTTCTTACTGTCGTCAAACGAGTATTATTCAACCAAAGGAATATAATTTAGTGCATCAGCATTAACCATCGCTTCTGTCACTAAGGTTAATGTCTCATCAAGGAAATGGAGTAGGAAATGGCAGAGGAGAGATTTAAGGTCGCAAAACAGAGACATGGTACAAGTGAAGAGTGATTAATATTCTTTTTCTAAGAAGAGAGTATTCTCCAATCATAAAAGAATGCTCCGTGTATCTGGTCCGTAGGGGCTACTCAAGGGAGGTACAAATGGGATACAGACCTTCATTCTCTTGTGTGTTTGTCTCCACAGATTAATGAGAACGAATAGTAGGCTTAGACCAGGACGGTATTTGTGAACATTGTCATGGAATCGGAACGTTTAGTTATCGTCATGCTCCATTCGATATAACATCATTATTTCACTTATCAACCGCCAATGGTTTTCAGATGCAGAAACTTTTCACGTTCGTAGTTCTATCACCTTAAGAGTTCTCTCTCTCTCTCTCTCTCTCTCTCTCTCTCTCTCTCTCTCTCTCTCTCTCTCTCTCTCTCTCTCTCTCTCTCTCTCTCTCTCTCTCTCTTCCTTCCGAAAAGGTAGAGGGGAAGTGATGAAGGAGGAGAGTGACAGGGTGGAAGAGATATGTAAGAAGGGTTGTAGTCAGTTGTTTATATTTACTGAGGAAGTGGGCCTTGTAATTGGGTCTATATTGGTAATGTTCACACATGTTACATATGCAACGTGTATTGGCGATTTGTGGAACTGCAAAATACAAGAATACGCAATGGTATGCAAGATGGAAGAACAAATTGCAGGCTTCTGGGAAATATTGTTTTGGCCGATAAGAATATATATATTATATATATATATACATATATATATATATATGTATATATATATATATATATATATATATATATATTTCTAAACAGAAATGTAGTAGCACATTTGTAAATTACACACAGGAACCCACAGTCGGAGAAAGAATAAACTTCGAATAAAGAAAAATCCTATATTTCGGCTATCAACTGTAGCCCTCTTCAGGAAAGTACATAAGATAGAGAACAGAGGGGACTTATAAACTACAGTAAGAAGAGATGTGGACAGTTGACCTCACTCAGGCGCGGGGCAAACTGGGGTGGCGGAGGAGGGAGGAGGTGAGGAGAGGGGAGGATGTAGCGTCCGCACCAACTTGGCTACTGCTGCGCGTGAGATTATGTCAGCTGTCCACTGCCCTTTAGAAATATTAGTATTAGGGCATTCCTCAATTAATGCTGATTCGACTATTTTCCTCCTGAAACCGCAGTGGGACTTGAACACTAATCTGGCCTTACCCCAGTCGAAAGAATGATTCTTATTTTTGACATGAAGAAATACAGCCGAATTTTCTTGCCCATACCTAATTGACCTTTTATGTTCTGCCAATCTAGTGTTCAGGTCTCTCCCGGTTTGACCCAAGTAAACCAAATCACAATCTTTGCAGGGCAAACAATAAACACCAGGTGACTCAACTTCCT
>NC_134799.1:44198462-44210962 GCF_046742065.1 Oratosquilla oratoria
TTGTATATTTCACAATGCAATGGATGAATGCGTTTATCTAATTGCGTGGCTGAAGAATTTGGTCCACTTTTGTTTTTCATCTCATTTTTTGTGGTCATTTGTTTGTTCTTTTTTATTTTATTTTATTGTTTTATTTTATTTTATTTTATTTTATTTTATTTTTCATTAGGAAGCTGGCTAGCCGAGAGGGTTAGGGCGTCGTTATTTGCGGCAAAGGTCGAGGGAATGGTGGCTCGAGCCCTGCCACCGGCGAATTTGAACCAAGGGCGTGGTTCATTAAACTCCACGCTACAAAGTTCTCTGCAAGGGGCATCTTCCTCACCTCCTTTCATCAGGGCACTCCTAGCGTATCACACATCCTTCCCTTTTATCCTTTCCTCAATCTCACTCCATATATTCCTTGAAATGTCTTATTAACACATTACCACATCCTCTTATTCCTCTTCCTTACCCAATTTTACATACCATGTGATATTCGACATTACTACACATTTCAATATGGTCTAGATTCCTTTGTATTTGATCGTTTTCTGTTCTTATGTGTTACACACTTTTTCTATTTTCCTTTTTTTTCTGAATTTCTTCTTTGTTTCGGAAATGACAAGGGGGAGGACGTAATAAAATTTCTTGAGATAAATCGTCTTCGTTCAAAATGAAATATTCATCTTTGGTAATTCCTTGTGAAGATTTATATATGCAAGCAGAGAGCTCTCGAAACAGACTTTTTGGTTTACATCGAAGGTGGATGAAATGATGAATGTCCAAATGAATGAATAAATAATTATTAACACTTAAGTAAATAGTTGAATGATACAGGTAGGTATATAGACAGATAGATAGATAGATAAACAATGAAATAGGTGCACGAATGCATAAACAAACGGATATATGAATGAATGATAATTAACTAATAGACAAAAAGATAGGTATATTAACGAGTACATTAATGAACCAACTATAAAGAGATAAGAATGAATAGATAAAATGATGAATGAATAAACAAAAATGAATAAATAAATGAACGAATAAAATAAATAAACAGATATATGAATACATAGGTAAATTAATAAATACACAAATATACAAAGAAGTAAATAATAAATAGATAGATAACAGAATATATTAATATATACAAAAATATATATAAAATAAGATAAATAGATTAATTTATTGCGTAATTGATAAGTATTTAAAAGAGAAAAAGCGTTTGGAAGACGCAACCCGTTTTAGAACAGTTCGGTAGTTGAGACAACTTGGACGCTCTCCGACCCAAAGAAGTAGTCTAGCCGGTGTTGTCACTCGCAAGGCTCAGTTTCTTGACAAGCTCTGGATTTGACAGCTCATTACACAACTCGATTAGTGTGTGCCCGATCAGCCAGCCTCACCCCAAGTCTATATAGGATCACCAACGTTTATATCCTTATGAATGATGTTGCATCTTACTCCTACTGTGAGTTTCTAGCCAGGGAGTGGAGTGTGAGTAGTATACAGACTTAACTATCATATACTCGTACATGCTCAACTGTATAGTCAACTCGCTGTTGATTGGAAATGAATGTTCCCAAAATGACATAAACTTCCTCATCAAACGTAAAATGGACTCGTTCACCTTTCAGGAATCTATAGCCAGAGACTAGCCTAATGCCATTGACCTTTACTTTAAGATTTTAATGAACAATGGCTACAAACTAGACGAGGAAAACCTCAAGAACACCATAAGACTGCGTGTCATCCCCACGACCCCACCAGTCTTGACACCAAAATTAACCTCATTATGCATTACCAAGCTATGTAAACAGACCCTTGTTATCAAGAACAGCTGCTTCCTTCCAACAACAAATGCCCTCCATGAGGGCGACGTTGTATATCAGTATTCATGCAACGTCGGTAATCGTAAACACCGCAATTAAACACACATCGGCACAACCTCTATAACCCTGGCTAAACGGCTCTATTTTCATCTCCAAAAGGGTGCCATGCAAAGCCACTCTAAGATCAAACATAGCATCACTTTTGCCAAAAGTATGCTAGACTTCAACAAGAACATCTTCTTCAAAGAAAACGATCTCCGCTGTCTTATCATGACCGATGCCGTCCTATTCAGCGAGGAAGAACCTTTCATCAATATGCAACTTTTGTGTATTAGATCTCTACCTAGTTACAGTCATCCTTTCTACAACTCAAAAACCCTACTCCCAGCCAATCAGAATCATCCTTGCAGCCCGCTATTTCTCGACTGCCTTTCTTATTTACTCGTACTTTTATGTTTTTTTTTAATTCTGTATACTTTCCTCTCTCAAAATAATCCTTATGGTCCAAAGACGTCTTGGAGATGCTAAACATTCAAATGTCGTTGGACGTCTGTTAAACGCCCTCACATCGTCACAGAAAAATATTGCTCGAAAGCTTGAGAAGATTCAGTATATATTCAACAAAACCTCCGTGGTTCTTACTACCTCTCCTCACACAGACTTCTGAAAACCCTTTGGCCAAGAATTACACAAATTTCTTACAATAGTAGCGACTATTCTACATTAAAAAAGGGAAAACATATTACCTACAATAATTTGTTTCTCTTCTTTTTTTAATCTAAATTTGTTTTACTACCTCTACCACTAACTCGATTTCTTAAAGAGATACAAAGAATATAGCCTCATTTTTACCGTTTCTTATGATTTTGCTTATGGAGGCCGGATGACCTAGTGGTTTACCTGGTGGCTGTTTTCATTGAGAAATCTGCAACAGATGAAAAATATAATTATAAATATACTGTATACGAGTATGCGTGCGTGTGTGTTTGCTTGTATGTATGTATATGCTATACTTATTTATATGAACGTAAAGATTGACGGAATATAGAGATGAGGTGACATTAAAACTTTAGCCTTCAAGTTTCATTTAACCTCATCTACATATGTATAAATATATACATTTATTCATGTGTCTATACGAGTAGAAACATACATATGCATTTACAAATAGATATACGTATTCATAATAATAAAGATTAAGGTAATGGATTTTTGCGACAATGTCAAGGACGTTGGACTCATTTTCTTTTATAAATGTTTTGTTAAAAAAGAAATTGCAATGTGAAATATTCTCAGAGTTCTTAGCCAATGATAACCTTGTGTCAAAGAATAAATGAAAAAACACTAGACAGAAACTCATCACAGAAAAATAAAGAAGGAGGCTTTCATATGATCTGAAAGTCTTCGTCATTTCTTGATGATATGATAACTGGAAATGAGTACTTCTGTTATGTTCACATTTGGCTTCTGCAATTAAGTTTTTATTATGTTTTTATTGTTGTTATTATTTTCCTTCATCTCCTTTTTCTTCAATTTTCTTTCTCTTTGGCTCTCCCTTCCCTCTCTACCTCCCTCCTTCCCTCTGTCATATTTCTTTCTGTCTTTTTAATAACTTTTCAGTATAAGGTATCCTATCAATCCTTTCTTTTTCTCTAATCAAACTATTGCTTCCTATATCATGTTTGTCAGTATATCATGACTATTCTTCTTCCTCAGTTTATGGATACTTGAGTATGTTTTAGCATTTTCTATTCACTAATTAAATTCTAGTTGCGAAATACCCGCCAGTACTCACAATTCTTTACAAATTATATATATATATATATATATATATATATATATATATATATTATATATGAATAGAATCGTCAATGACGACGATGTCAATCACATAATTTCCGACAGTCGTCCCCAGACCCGAACCCAGTACTTGTATGTTAGCGAGTCAATGCTTCTACCAACCACGCTATCGAGGTTATAAAATCCTTTAACCTCGGGGTTAATCTACACCCACAGGATTTGAGTCGACTGCTAACTGCCGTCCTAATCTCAATTTCACGAAGGACCAAGCCGACCTATAGGTAGTGGTTGGTAGAAGCATTGAAATCATCGTCATTGACGATTCTATTCAGGTATTACAACGACGAATGTCTATCAAAGATACGTTCCTGCTTCACCACTACCTATAGGTCGGTTTGGTCCTTCGTGGAATTGAGATTAGGACGAGAGTAAGCAGTCGACTCAAATCCTGCGGGTGTAGATTAACCCCGAGGTTGAAGGATTTTATAGCCTCGATAGCGTGGTTGGTAGATGCATTGACTTGCTAACGTACAAGTCCTGGGTTCGAGTCCGGGGACAACTGTCGGAAATTATGTGATATATATATATATATATATATATATATATATATATATATATATATATATATATATATACACAAAAAGATCAGAAAAAAACATGCGATTCACAAAATATGCAAGTAACCACTAGGAAAATGAAAACTTAGTGACCCAACGTTTTCGTCTGTTTAAGACATCTTCAGAGGTACAATATAAACAAGAAAAACAAGGACATTATATACAGTACATACAGAACATAAAAGAAACTAGGAAAGGTCCACTGTGACTAGCTCAACACAGGTTGTCATCTATAACTTTCTTAATAATGAAATTATCCAATTTGTAAAATCCCAAAATCATACTCATGTTGTTCTCAAAGGTACTCTTAATACAGCATGGTTCAATAATATTCCTCTCCATAATATTTCTATTTAAGACAATTTTTTCAGTTTTATTCTATTCAGTATAATGATTAAAATCTCTCATATGTACAAATAACCCATTTGATATTTGTCCTGTTCTGATGCTATATTTATGCTGGCTTATCCTCAATTTCAAATCTTTACCAGTTTGTATGTATGTATAGGAAAGGCAGTAGAAAAGGAAAGAGATATCATAGCCTCATTCCGGAGACCGAATGCCTGCCCCTTGAGGTTGCACTTCCACTGATATAACCATTTACAGAAGTCCATTACAAGCAATGGGGGGAGATGATTCAATCTGACGTCCATGGAGCAGACACAAGTAGTTATTAATATAACTTATCTTTTATTACTTTTACTTTCATCAGTGATTTAAAACTCTAAATATAACATTTTTACTTAATTTCATTTCCAAACTCTCTCTGGGTTATGAAATAACTTAAGCAATCAGCTGGGAGTTCAAGACGTTTGAAAATCTTTGAAGTCTATCAATCCTTCCTATTTCCCTTTTAGCATTTTTAAATCTGATTCCTCTTTTCTGTCTGATTCTTACGCTCTCTTCCTCTCTGCTCTTTACTCACTCTCCCGTCAACTGTTCCGTTTCTTAAATGTTTGTATTTCTTCTTCAGTCAGCACCGCCTTCTTTCTCTCTTTATTCTTCTCTCTCTCTCTCTTTCTCTCTCTCTCATATATATATTATATATATATATATATATATATATACATATATATATATTCTTCTCTCTTTTTCTCTCTCTTTCGGTGGCTCTCTCACACATATATACACACAAACGTACCCTCACACATACACACACATGCACACTAATATACATACTAAAAAGGAATTGAAGATTTGTATGTGTACATATCACAATTTTACATATATTTCTCGAGAAAAATATATATAAAGCTGTTGCAAAGCGTTAACAAATATTAAAAATGAGTAGCATACAATGGCATAAATGGTGGAATATCAACATATGTAAAGTGAAGGGGTGGATTTTTTTTTTATCCAACAAAAGGGAAAAAGATTATAAATGGTGGAAATAGATATAGGAAGAATGGCTATGATATATGTATCAAATAGACTACTCTATGAATTTGTGTTTATTCTTCTCTTGGTGAAAATAAAATGCAAATAAAGTTGATTTAGTTGTAGAATTTATAATGATGGAGTCGTCGAGAAACCATAGTTAATCTAACTTTATATTTCATATTTTAATTTAAGATATTTTCATTCTTTATATATTCCTTTGTATGTTTTCTTGTGTTTTCCTATTGAATTTTGTGCTTGTGTATATATATATAATATATATATATATATTATATATATGTATATATGTATAATATATATATATCTATTTATATTTATATTTATATTTTTATTTACTTTCTATCATACTATGCATTCACTATGTTAATTCATTTGCTTACTTATCTTCTTTATTATTTGTTGTTTTTCATTAGCTTTATTTACCCGTTTCTTTTGCTACAAAACAAGCAAATAAAAAGTAATGCTTTTATGAAAATATATATATATTTATTCCAGGCAAGCACCCGATCAATCTGCATCGCACCCAAGCACACTCATTTTGACTCTTCAACCATTCCAAAAATACAGTTATCAATTTCAACTCAAAGTTGGATTTTAGGTTTGTCAAATCAATGATCAATGATAGATGGTCAATATTTGTTTCGAAGCTCATCGATTGGTGGAACATTAAAGTTCATTTTTCAATTAGATTGTTCGTTAAAGCCGGTCATACTGCATTCTGTCATCCTTTTCGGATTAGATAGATATTACCACAAAACTACGCCATATATATGCCATATGTATTGCCCAGAATTTCTGTTATGACGGGTGACCAGTTTTGTTATTACTGTGTAATATTCGGTCATATTCATATGTAACACAGAAACACAAATAGACGCAACACAATCATGTACCTACTGTAGAAGAAAAAATACAAAGTTCTGACATGAAGAATGCTTTGAAAGAAGAATGGAAAACAAAGTTTTGACCAAAATCAAGCAAGAAAATATGAAAGATGAGTAAGAAAACAAAGTCAAAGTTTATGTGCTACATCTATTCACGTTTGCTGAAAGTGTATTTTAGTCGATATGACGTCAAGTCGCTTTCAAACGATCTGTGAATTCCAATTGGAACAAAGCGATTTGACGTCATTCACAAGCTCCGCCCCCTTGCACGTCAGCTTGTATACTTAGAACTGTACAATTAAAAACTACGGCAACCATGTCTAATATTTTCTAAAATTAGACAGTAAAACTTTACTAATTATAACATACTTACGAGTATTACCAGTGTGTGTGTGTGTGTGTGTGTGTGTGTGTGTGTGTGTGTGTGTGTGTGTGTGTGTGTGTGTGTGTGTGTGTGTGTGTGTGTGCGTGTGTGTGTGTGCGTGTGTGTGTGTGCGTGTGTGTGCGTGTGTGTGTGCGTGTGTGTGTGCGTGTGTGTGTGTGCGTGTGTGTGTGTGTGTGTGCGCGCGTACACACGTATCACAAAAGTCAATATGTTACCCGACAGTATCAATGAATAGTAAAAAAACAACTAACTGATAGAGCATGAAACATCAGAGTATGTTTGATAATACTTCATGCCTTTTCATATATTTTCAAAATCGCTGTCTGCTCCATAAAAACATCAAAAGATTTTTTTTGTGTGTTCCAAGTCTACTTCTTCCCGATAAAATAAAATAAAAAGAAATAATTATTAGCAATAATGTACATATAATTCCATTTTAAGATCATATATTTAATAATTTATATAATTCCTCTGCATCTAAACGCCATATATCCAGAAGATCTCTCACAGGTGTGTTTTACAATTAGATTTCGTCACATTGGTTACAAATTGTAAGAAGATACAACTTCAGACACTGCGTAGTCAATAAATGGACTACGAACCACTATGACTAATATGACTTGATCGAGAGCAACCCTTGGCAGCTCCCGGTAAATGCAATTTTTCTTTGCATTCCTAGTACATAGGGCATAGGTGGGAGTGTAGACTTCAACAAAGAGCTAACTTAATTATTTTCTTTGTTTTTCTTTTTGTGCCAACGTGTAACTCAAAGAATATAGATTTTCAGGTCTTGAAAGGTGAAATATTTCTCAGTAAGTCACTCATATGTTAACCTACTCATTTATTTACTCTTTTATTATTGTATTTGTTTATTTACTTGTTTATTCACACACACACATTATTTATATATATATATATATATATATATATATATATATATAAATGTATATATTATTATTATTATTATTATATTATTATTTTAATAGTTTGCCTCATCCTAGAAAATATGCTACGGACTTGTACCAAAGAAGTTCCCTTTAGATGCCCTTCAGGCAAAATTTATTTCCAAACAGATGGCGTTGCTATGGGTAGTCCCTTAGGCGTAATATTTGCTCAGGGCTACTTGTGCTACCTTGAGAACCACGTCCTTCATACATTAAGCCAGAAACCCAATATGTACCTTAGATATATTGACGACATTTTTGTAGATATTGAAGGAGAGGAACAACTAGAATGCCTGAAAAACAAAATGGAAGAAAACTGATGCCTTAGTTTCACTGTAGAGAGGAGCGTTGATAACAAAATCCCTTTTTTAGATATGTAGGTTGATGGCTCAAAAGGTGCATTCATCACTAGTGTCTATGGCAGTGGTTCTTAACCTGTGGAGAATTCCCCACTGGTGGGGAATGGCAGAGTTGCCAAGTGGGGAATGACTGGTCGGACAGAAGAACCACTGTCTTTTTTTTTTTTTAATCGATGTGTTTTTGTTTCTTTTTTTGTTTGTTTCTGGTGTATCTTATTTCCATGTGATAACTGTTAGTAAAAAATCTAATATATGCAAACAAAAATTAAGCGCCGTAAAATGGCACAAAAAAGCAAAGCGTATATTTACGTACTAAACACTGCATGGGTTAAAATCGAATTTGTCAAAGACCGATGCTGTGGTGGGAAATGGAGAGTTGGCTCACTAAAAAGTGGGGAATTGGAGAAAAAAGGTTAAGAACCCCTGGTCTATAGAAAACCGAGCAACTCAGGAAGATGCCTAAATGGCTCAGGTGAATACCCTTCCAAATATAAAATTAGCGTGATACGGGCTTATGTCACAAGAGCCTTTTTTAAATTTCTTCCAATTGGCTCCTTCTCCACCAAGAACTAAATAGAGTCAAACAAATTCTAACTAATAACGGATTCACAATGACAAACATTGACAAGGAGATTGAAATTGATATGGAAAAAACCAATAGTAACAATATCAAGGTAGATAATAAGGTGAATAATTTTTTTTACCAAGATACAATGTCCCCTGCCTATAAAACAGATGAGTAGGCTAGCCGATAAAGAAAAAAAGGTCACAGATATATATATATATATATATATATATATATATATATATATATACACATACATATATATACATATGTATATATAAAACTCTCAATGTTCGCGATTTATTCCTAAATTTCACCATAAGTTAGTACCATTGCCGGTGTGTCTACTTTATCTGAGGAAAACATAAATTCAAATTTCCCCCATAGCAGCAGGTCCTGAAGAGGTTTTTAAGAATATATAGCGAGATCTAGGGAGCCATCTATTCCAAGTAATTCTCATTGAGCCTTTTAAAATTTGCCATAAAATCACGTTGCACTACTGTACATTTCATTAGCTTCGTGTGTGTGTGCTCCTCATCCCCATTTTATTAGGAAATTTGTATTTTCTTTTGCCTCGTGTGCAGGTGGCGTAATCTAAAACGTGCTGGTCTCGCATTCTCTTGGTTGTGGGTTCGAGTGTCACACTTTCCTCTTATTCTTAGCATTGATTGCTACCTATCCCAACAGTCCATGTGTATAGGGCAAAGGTGATGGCTTCGGCCGCATCTAAGCGGCTCTTCGTGTATACTATTCACCTTTTTCCTCTCACTGTGCCTTTAGGTTATTTAGTGTTGTTGTTGTATGAGTGTACGAGCGTTGGTGTAACATTATTTTTATTTATTTATTTTTTGTTTATTCGTTTATTTTTTGTTTACGAACGTACAGATTTTTTTTTTTAGTATTTTCATTATATATGAGTAATCTACGATTTTTTTCCCTTCTATATTTCCTTGTCAGCCCTCCCTCCTCCCTCCTTTCAACTCCTTTCGTTCCTCTCTCTCTCTCTCTCTCTCTCTCTCTCTCTCTCTCTCTCTCTCTCTCTTTCCCCTATACTTTACTAGAGATTCCAGTATGGTGAGACGCCTAGAATCCCATTTCATGAACCAGTATTGATATCCTCTTTTTCTAGAAATTTTCTGTGAAGGGACTGAATATCCCTTAATCACCTGAGGGAAAGAAGACTTCCCAATAAAAATCATATAAGAACTATCCCTGCTCTCTACGTGTTAACACTAACATTCCAACATGATAGGTGACTTCATAAATCTTTTTTTTATATTTCCGCAAAAAATAGATAAATAAATATTTAAATTTATAGATAATTGACTCTTGCAAATTAAAATTGTTAAAGACTCATACCCTGATCACCGGCTACTCACACGCTTTTTTTTTTTTATTTTTTTTTTTTACTCAAAACTTTGCTCGGATGCAAAGCAGCCCTCGCGCCCGAGTGGTTAATCTCTTATTATTATGCTCACGCTGAAGTCCACACTCTGCCTCATTGAAGGAATTAGTATTTCGCATTCGCTCT
The DNA here is from genome assembly GCF_046742065.1 of Oratosquilla oratoria. Classification (NCBI taxonomy): domain Eukaryota; kingdom Metazoa; phylum Arthropoda; class Malacostraca; order Stomatopoda; family Squillidae; genus Oratosquilla; species Oratosquilla oratoria. The sequence goes on from NC_134799.1 coordinate 44,208,757, forward strand.
CTCTCTCTCACTCTCTCTCCCTCTCTCTCTCTCTCTTTCTTTCTCTCTCACTCCCTCTCTCTCTCTTTCTCTCTCTCTCATATATATATATATATATATATATATATATATATATATATATATATATATACCTATCTGTCTCCTACTTTCTATCCTTTCAGTTCGTCCGTCTAGCTGCCTTTAACTCGAACGTTCCATCTCTTTCTTCTTTCTATATTTCTTCTCTTCTCTCTCTCACTCTCTCTCTCTCTCTCTCTCTCTCTCTCTCTCTCTCTCTCTCTCTCTCTCTCTCTCTTTTCATTCTTTCTGTTCTCCCTTGTTTCAAATGCTGTGCAAGGTGTGTACAGAAGTCTCCCTCTCCGACACACTTTAGTGTCGATGTTCAACAATTCGCCAGAGCCCGGTGTTGTTCCAGTGGCCTGGGGTTGGAGGGCTGGTTAACGTGACCCTTCTCTTCAAAAAGAGGAACGGAAGTCTGCGAAAATTACTGTGCGGTTAGCTCAGCGTCCGCTCTGAGCAAGTCGTTTGAGGGCTGTATTCTTAGCATGGATTGCGCAAGAAGGGTGCATGTTTTAGGTTTTGTTTATTTTTAACGAGATAATGTGAGAACATGACAAATAAGCAACGATTTCTGAAAACTGATTAGGTCATAGTTCCTGGTAATCTTCCAAGACAAAATGGATTGTAGAATTGGTTGCTACAGCGTTTGTTGACAAATATAGCAACGAGTATGACAGTCCCTTACTTTTTTTTTTTTTTTTTTTGGCTGGCGTATTTACCACATATTTTTTATCATTTGCCTTTACCCTGCTTTGGGTAATGAATAGAACATTCTTAGCCTTTCACTTTTACAAGTCCTTAACAACCTTTCCTAGAGTAAACCCATCTAGTAAAGCCATCAAGCTATCTAGTCACCAACAGCCTATTTCCTTTGAAATATCGTAATGTGGCGATGTAGTCTGTCCCTGAATACGGGGTCAGTAGGATAGAATGTAAGGCTGTACCAAGTAGTTCAGATTACAAATGAAGAATTGAAGGTTTTTTCAATCCGTTTTTTTTTTTTAACAATAAGTCTTATATTTTCTCAGGATAGAATAAAATATTTCCAGTGAACCTTGTGATTGTTAAAGGTTATGGTTGACATGACGAGTTTGATTACTAGAGAAACGATGACTTTTTTAAACTAAAAGAAAAGAAAATGAGTTCCCGATTACTCTGGAGTTCCGCAAGGGATTCTGACAAAGAGAAATGCCTTAAGAAGTTTTTAATAATAGATTTGATATCAATCCTAAAGAAATAACCTCTGAGAGCCTTCAGCTTAGTGACAATAATGTTGTGTTTGTGACCTTTTAGTGAGGGCAATAAGTTTACACAGTTAATCTAAAAGTGCTTCCAGATCAGCAACAGGCTGTAATGAGGCAGTAGGAATAGTTAGAATGGCTTTGCCAACAACCTGAGAAATATGACATGCTTTTACATAACGAGCTGCATCCGAAATAATGAATGGTTAGTAAAAGTTACCTAGTAATTTCATTTAATATTTTTCACACTGATTGCTTCTGACGGTCATGATCCTTCATCCACAGGGATAAAATGGAAAACAAAGGGTAATGAATGAGTGTGGCATGGGTGAAGGGTCAATGCATGAATAGGATGGATACCTTCCTTATAAGGACGTACAAGCCTTTTGGTATATGTATGTATGTATGTATGTATGTGTGTATGTACAGTATGTATGTATGCATGTATGTGTGTATGTATGCATGTATCTATACGCCTGTATGTATGCATGTATGTACAGTATGTATATGTATGTATGCATGTATGTACAGTATGTATATGTACAGTATGTATATGTATGTATGCATGTATGTACAGTATGTATATGTATGTATGCATATATGTGTGTATATATGTATGTATGCATATGTGTATATGTATGCATGTGTGTATATATGTATGCATGTGTGTATATTTGTATGTATGTATGTATATATGTATGTATGTATGTATGCATGTATGTATGTACGTATGTATGTATGATGTATGTATGTCTTTCACACACTAAGTTTTAGAAACCATAAATTGATTTCCGTTGGCTGGGTAGGTTAAAGTATCGCTATTTGTAGTGAATTCCCGGTGTGGAGTCGGTTCGAAACCTGCCAGCAAACAAGCGAATTCATAGTAAGTGCTGACTGTACTATAT
>NC_134799.1:44223462-44270962 GCF_046742065.1 Oratosquilla oratoria
GTGTGTGTGTGTGTGTGGTGTTTGTGTGCATGTGTATGCGTATGTGCGATTTTTTTCTAGCCCTCCTTCGGTCAAGGTATGAATAGGATGGTCCACTATTCTCATTTTAGTAACACGTAAAATCGCATAGGCAAGCCTAATAATTCATCTATTTTCTCCTGGGACAGACATACAACATGCAATGAACTTAAAACTACTATAAAATAAAAAGTTTCGTTTTATTTTGTTCTGGTGAATCCTGTTACATTTCATTAACTAATATTTGGTCTATTTATTTTATCTATTTTATTCCAGAATTGTTCATTCATTCATTTTTGTTTGCTTGCTAATTTATTTCTCATTTCATCTATCTTATAATATATCTGCTTTTTCCCGTAACACAGACGTAGTTATTGCTTGACTTAAAATTTATAAAAAAAAAGTTGCTTTATTTTTCTCTTTTGATCTATTTTTTTCGTTACTACTTTCCGTTTATCTATTTGATTGCCTTATTTGCTTATCTATATATTGGTTTATTTTTTATTTACTTATTACATATGTTTTTTATTACTTTAATACATTTATGTATTAACATATCTATCTACATATTTATCTATTTGTAAGAACATAAGAACATGGGAATGAAGGAGACTGCAAGAGACCATAAGGCCTATACAAGGCAGATCCATATCCATCACCACCTGCCATCCCCATCCATAAAGTTGTCTAACAGTTTTTTAAAACAACCGATAGTTTCAGCGCTCACTACATGGTTACTAAGTCTATTCCATTCGTTGACCACTCTATTAGTAAACAAATTCTTGCCTATTTCCTTCTTAAATCTAAATTTGTCCAGTTTAGAGCCATTACTGCGAGTCCTGCCCTGTTGTTTTATTATGATGACCTTGTTGCATCACCCTTATTAAAGCCTTTTATCCCCTTGAACACCTCTATAAGATCACCCCGTTCTCTGCGTCTTTCCAGAGAGTGTAAGTTAAGGTGCCTAAGCTTCTCCTCGTAAGGCAAATTTCTGTGTTCATGTATCATTTTGGTCATTCTTCTCTGTATTGATTCTAATGAATTTATGTCCATTCTATAAGATGGAGACCAAAACTGTACCGCATAGTCATGGATGGATCTAACTATCGCTAGAGTTTGATAATTACCTCTGCACTTCTATTCGTTACCGTCCTAGCAATGAAACCTAATGCTCTGTTAGCTTTATTCCCTGTGCTAATGCACCGTTTCCTGGTTTTAAGGTCCGGACTCACTAGAACTCCCAAGTTTCTCTCGCACTCAGTTTTTTTTTTTTTTTTCTAAAAGCGTGTTATCTAAGCTGTATCTATTTTCGGGGTTGTGTAGCCCAACGTTTAACGCGCTACATTTAGAGATATTGAAGGTCATTTGCTATTTCACCGACCATGTGAACAGTTAACATCATCCTGCAGAATCTCTGCGTCGTCTCCTGACCTAATTAGGCGTCCTATTTTAGTGTCATCCGCGAACTTACTATCACTATTTATTCCATTGTCTAAGTAGTTTATGTACATAATGAACAACAAGGGACCCAAAACCGAGCCCTGGGGAACCCCACTAGTAACATTACCCCACCTGGATTTTATTCCATTTATGGTGACCCACTGTTTTCTGTTACTGATCCAAGATCTAATCCATCTCTAACACTTTTCCTCCTATGCCATGGGCTTTGATTTTATCTAGTAGTCTCTGGTGTGGCACCTTGTCGAACGCTTTGCTAAAGTCAAGGTAAATCACATCGTAGTTATCATTGTTACCTGATGCCTTATATACTTTAGTGTAAAAGGATAGAATAGTCACACATGCTGTGTATCACGAATTAATTTCTCTCTCTCGTTGGATTCTCCGAGTCTATTTACTATTATTGATTCAAGCATTTTACCTATAACCGATGTCAAACTAGTTGGCCTGTAGTTGCAAATAGACGATTTATCTCCCTTCTTAGAAATAAGAACGTTTGCCTGCCCCCATGCAGTAAGCCCAAAACCAGTGTCTACCGATTTATTAAATATTTCAGTTAACTGGTCGCAGATTTCAAATTTACACTCCTTAAGCACTCTCGGAAATTTTTTGTCTGGACCTGGGGAGTTTGTAGCTTTAAGTCTTTCTATCTGCTTGACTACTTCTACTTTATTAATGCTGATATTAGATAGTCTACTTTCTTCATCCCCACTGAAAATCGGATCGCAGTCGGTTACCTCATCTAATCTCTCATTAGTAAACACCGATAGAAAATATTTGTTAAACTCCTTTTTTCCTCCGATTCTATCATGACATTTTCATCGTTTTTAATTGGGCCTATTCTTTCTTTATTTTTTGTTCTATAGAGATGAAAGAAACCTTTATGGTTGGATCTTGCTTGACTGGCAACCTCAATTTCATAGTTACGTTTCGATGTACGTGTATTCTTTTTAACCAGTTTTGCCATTTCGTTATAATTATCTTGATCTAAGGTGTGTTTCACCGTTTTTTATTTTCACGTAAAATCCTCTTTTCATTCCGATCTCATGTTTCAGTCTGTCCGTCATCCATTTGGAAGTATTACTATTCTTTTGTATTGGCTTCAGGGGGATAAATGTTATTTGTGCATTAATTGTTACATCAGTTATGTTGCTATACATTTCATCCGAATGACTGACCTGGCTGTTTACCTCCCGCCCCCAAGTGACCTGACCCAAGGTATGAATATTACCCTCCGTGACCCGACCCCTGGTTATGACCTGACCCATGGTCATGACCTGACCCCTGGTCATGTCCCGACTATTGACCGCGAAGGGGATGGACGAATCATCCGTATGACATTTCATAATCAATTTCAAATTGGCTTTTATCTTATCAAAATTGGCTCTCCTGACGTCTGGTACTTGGAAGTTATTCGTACTTTTTAATTCTTCCCAAATAATATTAAATCTTATTTCTTGATGATCGCTAGAACCTAAACTATCTCCCAGTTTTACGTTACTCATTAGATGCTCATTATTAGTTAAAAGTAAGTCCAGAGTATTTTCTCCCCTCGTAGAATCGGTAATCATTTGTTTTAGGAAATTATCCTGCACCACAGCTAAAAAAAAATTCGCTTCCTGGTTCCCTACCAAAATATCCCATGATCACAACGTTTTTGTACTGGAATGCTCTGCGAATTTCATGAATCAGGGGATCAGTCTGCTTAATGCTGAGGTTAGGAGGTCTATACAAGACGCCAATAATAACTTTCTTTTTCTTGCCTATAATTTACACCCAAATAGATTCCGCACTGTCTTCTTCCTTAATCGAATTGTTGATAATACAGTTGATTGCATTTTTAACGAAAAGTGCTCCTCCTCCCCCACTCCTGCCAACCCTATCTTTGTGAAAAAAACTTATATCCTTCTATTTCGATTTCCGGAAGGAAATGTTTATCAGCATTTACAGCATTGTACATTTATTCTCACTAACATATATATTTATTTTCTTTTTATCTGTCCGCATACCAAAGTTTGTTCTCTAACTTGATTAATTTTACAAGGGCAAATTTTCTACATCTTCTGGAGTTAAGTTTCATCAGCTATTTTCAAATATCAAATATTCTACCGTGTGCACACGAAAGTCTAATATTTTCTATTCTATTATTCTATTCCAGATTTTTTTCTATTCTACCCTCTGGAAGAGGGAAAGAAATAACATCAAAGAAAATAAATAAATAAACAAAAAAACAAAAAGACTACAGCGTATGAAATCGTCCGAGAGAGATCAGTGAGCATTGCAATTCTTATACAAATCGTTGCAAACACGAAATCTGAAATCCGAATCTGAAATCAATGCAGGCACGTGGGAACTCGGAGCGTGTATGGGATTGAAAGCCATACCGATTTTAGAGCGAGGCGCGTTTGGTATATACGACCAAGACCTGCGTCTCGGCGGCGCGGATCGAACTGTTTGAGCGGGTGACGTTGACAGTTATTGGATGTAAACACAGGGGAAAAACAGAAAACAGGGGGAGGAAAGAATGTAAAGGAAAATGGGAAGAGGAAAAAAATGTGATTTTTTTTTTTTTTTTTTTTTTTTTTTAAGGAAGTAGGAGACTATAAAGAATATAGAACAAGATGAAATGTGCCTGGATCAGTCGGAAAAATCGAAAATAAAATGGAGAGAAAAAAGGAAAAAACAACAGACTAAGAATAGAAGAAAAAAAATTATCCCTGTAGGATGTTTTAGATTTGAATTACAGCTAAGAAAATTCGAGTTAATTTAACCGAGAATAAAGATCTGAACTGAAATATTTCAGCCGTCTCCATTAGCTCTTTGATTAATAAACCTAATATCATCTAAATGTAGCCAATTTCATTCAGCTTTAGGACAGATAGGATTAGATCTCAATCTAGCAAAAATAAATAAAAAATAATAAAAATGACGACAACAGCAACATTAACAGCAGTAATAACAACAATAACACTAACAACAGCAACAATAGCAACAACAACAATAGCAACAATAATAACAATAGCAACAATAATAACAATAACAGCAATAACATCATCAAAATCAACATCAACATCAAAATCAAAATCAACATCATCATCACCATCATCATCATCTCGAGTATACGTTTCAACCGAATAGAATTGGTTAGTATCACGCAAGAGAAATTTTTCGAGGTTATATTTTGATCAATCAAGAAAACGATGGTCTTCTTTACCTGATCAGAGAAAACTATGGAGTTCTACATTTGATAAAATGAGAAAGTTACGTAGCTTGTCAACTGATCAAAGATAAAATTCCGGAGTTTGTCTGTTCAGTAAAGAGGAAATTATTTGTAGTTTTTCAGCTCATGTAAGATAAAATTTTGGAGTTTTCAGTTAATCAAGAAGGAAAACTATGGACTTCTTCAGTTGATCAAGGAGAAAATTCATGAAGTTTGTCAGCTAACCAAAGAAGAAAACTATGAAGTTTGTCCCTTGATCAAAGACGAAAACGATAGAGCTCGTCGTCTGATCAAAAGAGAAATTGAGAGAGTTCGTCATTTCTTCAGTGGAGTTAAACTGCTTACAAGGTTTACGGAATTAATCTGGTTTAATCCGTTCAAGGAACACTTTCTATCTAAGAGGGATGAATGGGGAGGAATTGGAGGTATATGGAAAATAACAAAATCAAAACAACAGCAACAAAACAACAGCAAAAAAAACAATAGTAAATATGACAATCAATAGCAACAACAAAAGCAACAACAGCAATAACAATAACAAAAACCACATAAATAAATAACACAAACACTATCCTCCACAGCAACATCAATAGCAACATCAATCAACAGCAATGGTAACAACAGCAGTAAAATGTATAACAACAACAGAAGTGACAACAACAGCAACAGTGACGACAGAAGAAATAACAGCAGCAGGAATAACAGCAATAAATACAGCAACATATACAGCAACTACAACAGCAACAACAACAGAAGTGACAACAACAGCAACAGCAACGACAGAAGAAATAATAGCAGTAGGAATAACAGCAACAAATACAGCAACAAATACAGCAACACATACAGGAACAACAACAACAGCAATAGCAATGAGAAACAAACTGGTCAAGTATTGCCAAGAGGTAAGACAAGCACTGTCCAGTAAAGCCCCGAAGACGAGATGCGAATGAACTAAGGAGTTGGAATGGAACAGAAAAGGCCATTCCAGGTTCAATTGGATGCTGGAGGATTGAATGTCGATGGATGTTAGAATGAAATGTGAGTTGAAGGCGAGTGGAAAGGGCAGGTGGTGGCGTCTGAAAAATGAGCAAAAGAAGATTCCTTTTTTCCAAATAAGTGTTGTTAATATCTTTAAGTATTAAACATTTCGTTGGAGATGACAAACGCTTTAGTCCTTGGGGAATATATTGTCGCAAAAAGTGGAATCATAGAGATGCTTAGAAAAAGATTAAGAAGTTCAAGAGGGGTTAAAGTCTAATGTCCCAATTTCAAGCAACAATTCATTGTTGATGGCGTAATAGGAAGCGTGCTGCTCTCGCATTTGCTTAGCCCTGTGTTCGAATCCCACACTTCTCCTCTATTCCAAGTATTGACTGTTACGTGTCCTAACGCTCCAAGTGCCTAGGGCAAAAGTGACGTCTTCGGTTGCAGCTACTCAGCGCCTCCTGGTGTAGGCTCCTCATTATTTATTTTTTTATTTAATTTTTTTTTTCTCCTGTGGGCCTCATGAAGAATTTAAGACAGTCCTAAGCAAGGATGAGTTGGAGCTAACAACCTTCCTCTACAATAGGTATTTCTTCTTTCTCTTTCATTATCGTCTTTGAGTTTAGTTCCAGATGTCTGCCAGGAGTTCCAGCAAGTCTTTCCCTTCGGTTGTATCATAAAAGACTTCTCTTTTCTTTAGTCCTGCCGTGTTTGACAACCCATGTATCCTTAGGCTTTCTTCGATCATTTCTTTCCATCTCCTTACAAAAGTATCTTATTTCCAGAAACCATACTAAAACACGAACCTGAATTCCTGGTAGATGGCTATAGAGCATTGGTATTAGAAAATACAAAAGGAATTTGTACATAGGATCCTGTGAATGAACAACATACATACTGAGGGCAGCACTGGAAGAATAAATTGGCCATAGAATGAAGGGGAAGTAAAAGCTAGGAGGCATCCTGAAATTGACATGGAGAAATAAAAGAATGTCAGTGGAATCAATGTAAGAAATGTAACAAGCAACAATTGTGCAAAACATTATGTATGGGAGCGAGCCCTGGCAGATGTATGTAAGAGCGAGAAATCATGAGGTAGCGGAAATGAGATACTTGATGGTTATAAAGTCCAGTGTAGTTGCAAAATATGACAAGGTAAGGAATTTAAGAATTCATAAATAGACTTTAGTATCAATGAGGGTAGAAGGAATGAGAGAACAAGTCAACTTGAAGTAGTTCAGTCATGTTATGACAATAGATGAGAGAGCAGTATATACCTTCGAAGGATTTATGAACTGGGGTGATAAGAGTGAGGGTAAGTGACGTCATCTTAAGAGTTTGTGGTCAAGATGTCGAACAAGCTGAAATGTTCGTGGTGTACAATACAAACTGGAGAATAATGCAGAAACTGAGGTGACTATCTGTTCTTTTACAGTATTACACCAGGGATGAACCGGCAGTATTGCTAAAAGAGAGACGAAGATCAACTTTCATAAGAAGGAAGAAGTGAAAGGGATAAGTATATTTGGAGTAAAAGGGTGAGAAGATACTTTATGCTTTGTAGGAGAGAGGGCAAACGCAGAGGATGGGAACCAATATATCTAACGTTTCGCCCAGCAGGGCTTCTTCAGAAACGTCAAATATACTGGATCCCATACTCTGCGTTTGCCCTCTCTCCTACAGTGCTGTTGCAGTCGTTGCTGCTTTTACTCATACTTTATGGTTAGCCACTATGCTTTGTATGTAATATATAGTTTAAGACAAAAAACTAACACAACCAGGCAATAGTAACCCTTGCCAATTAAAAATACTATAGAAGAACTTGTAACTAAAGTCTTTTACGTCATTTTAACGCCTGAATATCCAGAAGGTCAACTACAGAGGCTTATAGAATTTAATGTCTCCCACATTGTCTATTTTACGACCAGTTACTAAATCTAGACAAATCCAGTTTTACTTTGAAAAGGTAGACGTTTCTATTCATAAAATCTTTGCTGATAACGAATATAACAAGTTTGATTTTGAACCCATCTCGTGAATGAAAAGCCTTCAATTTGATCACCCAACAAACACAATCGACTTCGAATTACCCAAGTTGTCAGTACACTAATGACAAAGGTAGCACTGAAGTAACTTTAGACGTGAACGCCTCCTCACTGTCCAACTCGTCACACTCACTGCCTCTTCCCCGCTGTACAAATGACAGGTTGGCTGTTGTGAATCAAATGACCTCACATCTCTGGAAAGCTTGAAAAGGCGGAGCTGGAACCGAGTTTAAGTGCAGACTTGAACAACGACTATAAATTGTCCAAATGCCGACAGTTATAGCTGGGACACGACTGGAATAGTACTATATGTTCCAGATGTGTTCTTATGTATACGATGATGATTAAACGACTCTTACTATGGGGCTCAAACCCTAGGCCATGTACCATGATGCTAAGACGCTGACAAATAGGGTTCATATTCAATAGAAAGTCCTTTAATCAAATTGCTGAAACATACATATATACATGCATGCACAGACACATACACATACACAGACACACACACACACACAATTATATATTATATATATATATATATATATATATATATATATATATATGCAGAAAAAAACACTGGGAAATAAGCTTAGTCCGAACGTTTTCGTCTTAAATAGACGAAAACGTTCGGACTAAGCTTCTTATTTCCCAGTGGTTTTTTCTGCATATTATTTTCACGTGTGCCTTGTGAATTACTGAAAAAAAAAAAAAAAAAAATGATATATACACAAGTATAATGTCAATGTATGTGTAGGTTGTTAACTAATATTTGTGCTGATTATTTTCCAATATATTTCACCACTTGACCTGACTTTTTTTTTCCAATAGGAACAGGCATTTTCACACACCACGTGGAAGCCTATTTCTCATCGAGTGAGTTCTCCTCTATGGGTCTCATTCTTCCATGATGTCTCTTTTTGGGTACATTACCCTCGTCAACGACGATTTTTCATCGGATTTTATTGCCCCTATTCCTCTTTCCATTTTCCTCCCCTTTCTTACATTCTCCACATTTGTTCTTTCTCCTGAGATTATATGGTCTTCAAGCGTCAGCTCCTGTTCTTCATTCGTTTTGTTTACCTGTTCTTCCTCTCGTACGAATGTTTTGTTATAAATAGCGAATGTACAAATATATTTTCTTATGCTCGCTTTATTGACGTTTGTTGACCTTGTTTACATCCTCATCTGCATATTTTGGGCATAAAATATAAATACTAAAAATGCTATGGGGTTTACCCGGCATACTATCAAATTTGATATTTTTAAAGTAGGGGTGATTCTTGCAGCTGAATTATTATTATTTTTTATTATTATTATTATTATCAATTGAGACGAAGGGCCCAGTCATACCAAGCTTACGACCCGTTTCCGACCACCGGCGACCAGGATGATTTGTGATGTTCCTCTGTTTATAAAAAGAATTCAAAACAATAATGTAATTGGAATGAATCTCCCCCCGGCATGAAGATGAATACGAAATAGCCAGCTGGCTCGAACTACGAATGAAACAAAAGTGCCACCGTCGAAGGTGGTCAGAAACAAGTCGTAAGCTTGGTGTGACTGGGGCTTAATATCTAAAAAAAAAAAATAATAATAATAATAATAATAATAATAATAATAATAATAATTTTGATCCCTCCCTTCTACTATTGCCTTTCTTAAATCTGTCCATGACCCCATCTCCTCAGTTCGATACTGTTACCAAGGACAGAAGCGCTAGTTATTGCTAACAAAATACAAAGTAATTGATATGCATTTCTCTGTCGAAAAAAACTGGGTCTTGGTTTAATTTTCCAATTCAGAATACAAGCCTCAGTTAAACAAATATTTTTATTTTACCAGGTTAAGTTCTTTGAATGACGTCATTCAGGTAGTTCACAACAAAATTTGGCTCAATTGATTGCTGTCCCAATTTATCTAATTATGATAGACATGAAATACCTGAAAATACAATAACCTGGTATTTGGTTGGAAAAGAAAAAAAAAAAATTGCAACCTAAACAAAATTGATTGACACAACCTGAACTCAATTTGCACAACGTCTTACTTCAATCAAAATAAACACGGCTTAATGAAATATATAAAGAGATTCACAGTTGCCAAGGATTTAGTCAACAACAATCACACAGAACAATTTCCCTCTCTCTTTCTTATCGTCTTTGAGACTGACATTCTAATTATGCTTCTTGGAATTCCATCTCATTCTGCCGGCTCCATCTAAGGTTAATCGCAAATTTTCCTTCAGAAAAATAGATTGTTCCAAGAACTCCTTCTAATAACATTAACAGACCTGAGGACTGTTGTTGGCTACTGAGAGCTTTGACTTTCCAGTCATTAAAACATGAGGCAATAATTAATTATCTGTTACGAATAGACACATTGCAACACGTGTGTGTGTGTGTGTGTGTGTGTGTGTGTGTGTGTGTGTGTGTGTGTAATTCACCATGGTCTTGAATCACGTGTCGAACTCGTGATCAACAGCTATTACTCTCCCGGAAGAGAGCTCAGAGCTCATATATGACTAATCTACGAGTAATGCTGTGACCTTACACCCCCCCAACTCCCCGCCCACGAGAGTTGGAGTAACTACTCGCAGCGCAGCGATACTGACATTTTTCAGCCCTGGGCGGGATTCGAACCCAGACCTCCGTAGTGGCAGTCAGGAACTCTTAACCACTGCGCCACGAGTTTTGTGTGTGTGTGTGTGTGTGTGTGTGTGTGTGTGTGTGTGTGTGTGTGTGTGTGTGTGTGTGTGTATGTGTAGCTTTCTTTATACAACAAATACACTTGCAAATGAACATCTGGAGAATCTGATGAATATAGTCTCAGTTTTACCACCCACTTCAGCATTGGCACAGACACACACAGACACACACACAGACATATTGACAGTACCCCATGATTTTCTCGTACATTACATTAATCGCAATTCCTTTGGGCAATCTACATCATGTCAACAAAGGAAATTCGAAGACATTTTCCGACACTCAAGGGCTTTGCCTTCAAAGCTCACATTACATCTACACAAGTATAACCTTGGATCTTGTACACGAGTTCAGCTCACTCTCTTTCAGTGTACACAGTTCATATCCTTACAGTTAAATCGGCTCCATTTCATCTTTCACAATCACTACTCTCTGCATTCATTCATTTGTTCAATCACTTATTCAATAATTTATTTATTTACTTATTTATGTTTATTATTTATTCATTCGTTTTTGTTTATTTATCTATTTACTTGTATATTTGTTTGTTTACTAATCTGTTTATATGTTTATATAATTATCTTTGTATTTGTGCCATTTTATTTGTTTATTTCTTAATCAATCTATTCATTTATTCGTTTATCAGTTTTTATGTTTTTGTTTAATTGCTTTGGTGCCCTACTCTAATTACTTTGCTCTTCTTCAATTTTACAATTCTAAGTGTCGTTTATTTGAAATAAAAAATAACGAGCCCTAGCAAATGATTTCTAGTATTGGAAAGTGAAATTTCACTAAATTCATTGGATATATTTCGGAAAATTAACAGTAGGATTTATACATAGACCAGTAAGCCAGGTAATCTTAACTAAATAAAACATGTATCGTTCTATTTTCTCATTGTAAAAAGCTACCAAAAGTAACAAAAGTAAAATATTTTTTCAGTAATTTCTGTAACAGATTTTCAATCAAGCCCTACTTCAACACCGTGCATCTTCTTTCACACAATTCTTCAATATTTCTTAAAAATAAATAAATAAATAAATAGATAAAGCAGAGATCTCGTCCAGACCTATTACATTCGCTTGTAATAAAGGCTTGAAGTGATTATTTAGTGTTATTTTTCCAAGGAAAAAATTAGTTTGATATTAGCATACATAGAATCTGAAACCAAGGAACAAGCCAATTCTTTATAACAATAAAAATATAGAAATAGGAATACAGTAAGTTTTAATTGAAATAGACCGGGATAGGAGAAATACAGATATAGAGGACAGAGATATGCAGCTACAAAAATAAAAAATTTCACAGTACAGTCCATAATCATGCAAACCTAATCTAATCTAACTAGTCCTAAATCAGCTTGGATATGAGTTTTATATGATTTAAATTTTAGCTATAGACATAACGTTTAAGCTTAACTTTATAACCTAATTCTTAGGTTTACTTTAAATATTAAGTTGACACTTTCAAGTTATGCTTAACTTGGTTTCAGTGAACTAGTTTATATGTTCGGAACTACACTTAAACTAAGCTAAGTAAAACTAGAGAAAGTTAAACTAAGAAAAAAAATATTGGACAATACAAATTCATATCTAGTCTGCTGACCCATATCACTTACTTTATTCTCATGCAAACTAATCTAATCAAATCTGACCTATCCTAATGTTACTTAACTTAGCCTACCAATGTTAAACCAGGTTAAACTCCTGCATTTAACGCGTTTAGCGTCAATATGGCTTACAGTATTTTCGAATTTCACTGCATCAAAGCACACATCACCGCTGTGATATCCAATATGATGCTTTGCTCAGCGTTGCAATGCGTTGATTAACTCCACCTTGTTTGAGCAATCCGCTTAACAAATTTTGCTTTGCGAGAATTCGCCTAACGAGCGGTTCCGCTGGAACTACGGCCTCGTCAACACCATCGATTCGGCTACTCACTCTATACTTGTTCATTTATCTAATTATTTTATAACGTCATACGATTTTTGTCAGCAAACGGAGGCGTTACCATAATGATTGGATTAAGGCAAATTCGATTAATGTTTCCGTGAGTTGACGTCATCTGCAGAATTCTTTCTGAAGACTGACGTGAGAGGATTCGGCTTCGGAAACGTTACTGTATTGAAGGAGCTAGTTCGCAATCTGTGCGTTCCTACACTTTACTAACACCTTTGACCTGATGACGTTTGTAAACTGCCCTGCCAAACATTTTTATTTGCAAATTAAATGTATAATATTGCACAAACCTGATCCATAATACACCAAAATTATGCAAATACATTTTATGTTGTTGTATTCATGCATTTTTATATAAGAAACAGCTTTAATATAATTTCAAATGCAATGAAATTAGGGTATACAGAAATACATTATATCATAGTACTCAGCAATGACAAATATATTTTTATCATTCCCGCATAAACTAGATCAGGTATAGGTATGTGTGATAGTACTTAGTAGTATACTAGGTCTAAGGATGATTAATTAACTAGAAAATGTAAACGGGGTCATATACTATGCTATTCGGAAATAAATTCTAACCAACAAAAACAAAGAGTGTTGGTTTTCGAAAAGCCATAATTAGGAAGATAACAGGGCTAGTGCTCGACAAAGAAAATAGCGGAAGAGAAGATGAGAAAGGGAGAGGGATAACAGGGCAGGAGATAACAGATATGATTAAAAGAATAAGATTAATTTGAACTGGGCACGGATGCAGAAGAAAGTTTCGATTCCAAGGAGGTGAGTTACCGGAATAGTTTAGAGCCTAGAAAATGTCCCAGGGAAAGATGAGAAGAGAAATTCGTGGAAAACTGGCTACAAAAACAATTGATCAAGACAGGCGGATAAAAATGGCACAACAGAATCAAGCCGGGAGGTAAGATACTCCGGAGCTAGAAGCGAGTTGAAAAGTAATGACCATTGATTACACAGGACATTTTTTTTTTTTTTTTTTAATCTCAGTTGCATGAGATTTGTTTTGTTTTTTATTCATTTATTTATTTATCTATCTGCTGATTTCAAATATGGAATTTTTTTTGTTCTGTATGCTCTAGTTATCATGCAATTTCAGGAATTACATTTTAGCCTTTTGCGGCCAAATAAATTAAATTACGTGTTTATGGTATCAATGGGGATATATATATATATATATATATATATATATATATATATATATATATATATATGTATTATATATTTCAGATTTGATCTTTTTTATCAATCTCAGTTGCATGAGATTCTTTTTATTTTTCATCTATTTTTTTTTATCTGCTGATTTCAAATATGGCAACTTTTGTTCTGTATGCGCTAGTTATCGTGCAATTTGAGGAATTACATTTTAGCCATTTGCCACCAAATAAATTAAATTACGTGTTTATGGTATCAATAGGGATATATATATTATATATATATATATATATATATATATATATATATTTCAAATTTCATCATGGCTACAAGGAGACATCAATGTGTTAACCTGAAGCTCTCTGCTATATTTGTGGATATTTCACGCCTGTTCTTCAGAGGCGCAATATAACATCGTTTGTGAGTCGAACCTTTAAAGCGTACTTCGGACATAATCTTGGTGATCAAGACAAGAAATATGCTCAACATACCGTGTGTCATAAATACAAAGGAATGCTGCGTGACTGGACGAAAGTGGAACGTAAGGGCTTACTTTCGGAATTCCCGTGACTTGGTGGAAACCAAAGGACCACACAATTGACTGCTATTTTAGTCCGATCAATAAAAAATGCGTTGGCAAAAAAAAAAAAAAAAAAAAAAAAAAAAAAAATAAAAAAAAAAAAAAAAAAAAAAAAAAAAAAAAAAAAAAAAAAAAATAGATAAATAAATAAAATAAATAATAAAAAATAAATAGATAAATCAAATAACTTTTCTTAGTATCCCCTCAGTAATTGCGACCTACTCTCCACTCTGATGAGCAACCAATTCCAGTTTTTAATTGGTTGTTTCCATCTGAAGAAGAGGGTAGCGACGAAATGCAAGAGACTAACGATGAAACTCAAGAAATACTAGCAGATCTCGACGACCCTTCTTATGCAACATCCGAGTCATTAACTCTTCAGCAGTTTAGCCAGGCAGAGCTGAATGACCTGGTGCGTGACTTTGGGTCTTTCCAAAAATGCAGCAGAAATGTTAACTTCTAGGTTGCAAGCAAAGGCTCTACTAAACCAAACCACAAATGTTTCGTACTTTCTAAAACGGGAACAGGTCTTTGTGGAAATTTTTAAAGAGGAGAACAAGACTGTTAATTGCCATAATACATCTGGTCTTCACCAGGAATTATGAATTCTATTGTATAATCCAAATAATTGGAGGTTATTTCAAGATAGTTCTAAGTGCAGCCTGAACTATGTTCTACTACGTAACGGTAATATCTATGCAGCTGTTCTTGTATAATCCAAATAATTGAAGATTATTTCTAGGTAGTTCTATGCAACTGCTCCAGTAGGTTGTGTGTTTACGAGAGGAGCATTCCGATATTAAAACCGTGATAAACCTACCACGAGTACATCGGAACAATTTGTGTAGACCTCAAAATGGTGAGCTTCCCCCTTTGTCAACAAAGAGAATATACAAAGCATCCCTGCTCTCTTTGAATGTGGGACAGCCGAACACTGGAACCAGAAAGAGTGGACCTTACGTGAGACTCTGGAAGCTGATATGCCAAATATTGTCAATGATCTAATCGTCAGTCGAGACAAGATCATATTTCCTCCTCTCCACATCAAGCTGGGCCTGATGATAGTCTGTCAGAGCATTAAATATTGACGGTGAATGCTTCCAACATAATTATAGTCTCGGTTCTCCCTGCTTTGTCATTCGAGAAGATCAAGGAAGGTGTGTATGATGGACCACAGATTAGCGCACTTGTACGTGATCAAGACTGTCAAAAAATGAATGATAAGGAAGGGGGAGCATGGCTTTCATTTGTGGCGGTAATAGAAAACTTTCTTGGCAATAAAAAGGCTGACAGCTATCAAACACTTGTAGCAACCTTGTTGTCAGCTTTTTATGACCTTGGATGCAACATGAGTGTCAAACTTCATTTCCTATACTATCTTTATATATTTCCGGAGAACTTGGGGGCAGTAATTGACGAGCAAGGCGAGCGGTTACATAAGGACCTCAAGACCACGGAGAAGCACTACCAAGGGAAATAGGACAAACATATGATGGCAGACTACTGCTGGAACAAATAAGATTACCCTGAGACACTCCACAAATGCAAGAGCTTCAAGAGCAAATTTCTGCTTGACTGAAATGTAACTCAGCTTTGTATCTCCATAGCAACCAGTTTCTTACCTAACAATGAGCTTCACATAAATCTCAATATTTATGTTGGCGGAAAATGTTTCAAATAGTGTTGTGAATAGATTTAGACTATGTAACATTTTCTTTTTTGTTCACCAGCTAATTCAATGAAAGTTTCTTCTGATAGACAACGATGCCAGCGAGACGAAGATAATATTTTGATATTTTGAAATACTTCGAACAAAATCAGAAAAAGCAACTTATTTAAAATCAGTACACTTAAGATAGATAATGCAAGTGGTTGATATCAATGCAACAAAAATTTTGCTGAGCTGTGTTAGGATTTTGAACCCATATGCGCATTCTTTAACATTCCCCTAACCATTTAAAAGCAATGTTGTTAAATAATGTGTATATATATATGTGTATATATATATATATATATATATATATGTGTGTGTGTGTGTGTGTGTGTGTGTGTGTGTGTGTGTGTGTGTGTGTGTGTGTGTGTGTGTGCGCGTTGTAGTAAAAACGATAGCATTTTTATAGTTATCCATTTTTTTCTTAGCGTTCTCAATTTTTCTTATAGTTTTCCTTCAATCGATTGAGCGTAAAGTAGATTTCTATATTCTTCCATTTATTTCTCAACATTTTTTTATTTAACAAAACATCCTAAGGATTTAACTGTAATGAGAGGACAATGAATAATTACAAAAAGATAAATACAAATTATAAAACAATGCATGAGAGATTATTATACATGAAGATTGGTATAGCATCTAAAAATATATAAGGAGGAATTGACAAGATGCACACTTTTAGGGTGGCAATTGACAAGATGTCTCATTTGTAAGGTGGAAATTTCATTGAACAATATACTCGTATTTAACTGCCTTCTCGTCTTTCTTACATCTATTAGTGAAAGTGTTACGGCCATAAATACTAATATGGTTTAGATTTTATGATGTTTATGATGCATCATTTGACTGGTGTGTATCTAACATCTTACCTGTAATAAAGTCGAAGTCTGTATTAGGGAATCCATTGTTAGTGAGGACTTTTCTTAGGTGCTTCTTTCACTATGCAGAATATTCTACGAGGAGCATACCGTGACAGCTCATTTTATGTATGCTCTAATAACGTCTTTCTTATAGCTCTCCGTACACTCCCTATTACTGTTCATGTATTTGTTCATGTTGGTGGGTTTGCGGTATATGCTAATTACGAAGCTGTTCAATGTATGTTCTACTTGTACATCCAGGAAGATCTTTGTTATTCCTTTCTACAGTAAATGACAAGCCAGAGATCTCCTGAACGCGGGACCGTAGATGCTATAAATATACCTACAATATATTAGTGGTAGTGAGTCACCGTCCTGGAAGACCATTTTTTTCGTTTCAGATTTCTGGCTTGACATTCACTGTGAAAATGAATATCGAATGTCTATTCCCCTTCCTGGATGCACTAGTAGACTCTAAATATGATATCTTTGTAACATTTACATGTATTTTCATTTAACTTTAGTAGTCGTGGTCATCATCACTATTATTAGTGGTAGTAACACTACCTCCCTTGTAAGGGGGAAAAACCTTGGTGTACATCGACGACGACGACGACGACGACGACGATAATAATCGTCAGCATTGTCAGCATCGTCATCATCATATCATCATTACTATTATGGTTATAATTATCAATGCTATTATTTATCATCAAATTATTATATTATCAAATTATTATAATTTATCTAACTTATATTGTGTAATTAAAATAATTAATATTACTAATATCATTAAGAGTAGTCTTAGAACTATACACCATCGCCATAGGAATGCAGTCCTTCGGCATATAAGAATAATAAGATATATTTTGGTTCTTGATATACCGAGCACTAATTGGCAGAACTCTATTAATTAGTTAAGACTCTACCCTTAACGTATTTCCAATAAACATATACAAGAAAAGCAACAATGAATCTCTAATATCATGCAAGGAGAGTATCAAATTTAATTGATAACAAAATCAAATGCATCAGACAGGCATAGACAATGACACAAAGCAAATTATATGATTAACAAACGAGAAATTAATTAATTTAATAAGTACCCTCTGACTTAATGTAAAGGAAAAAGCAGTATTAGTATGTACAGTGATATAATATGCATGTAATAGACACTCGAGATGCAATGTTTCTAAACAGATATTGGTCATATAAAATCAGATGAATTTTGACATGTGAATCCACTCAAAATTTGGACCTTTTTTCTTAGAGAAGGAACAAAGAAATTACACCAAGAGACACTAAACCACAATCAAGTTCGTCTTATTTCATTGGTATTTACTATGATTATTATTATTTTTATTCATTATTTTTTTGTACTACACCGACATCGCTTTGTCCCCAATAACGAGAGGCTTTGAGAGTAATACTTTACCATATCTGCTTGAATCTCTTTGACAAATAACTGTTACCAGTAACGATTGCGTTTGAACCAGTCATTGCCTCATTGAGGAATTGGGATGTGTTCGAAACTTATGCACTAACGCTGATATTTACATTTTAGATCTATTACATATTCATATGAGAGATGCTATATGAAGAACTTGTTTGATCTTACAAAGTAGGTATTCAAACAGATGTGTATTCTAGTCAAGCGAACCAACACACGCACGCGCACACACGCACGCACACAAACACACACACACACACACACACACACACACACACACACACACACACACACACACACACACACACACACACACACACACACACGAGTTATTCTTGTCGTTCCTCACAACAACTCCTAGTCATACATGTCGCTTCCGACGTCAGACACGCTGGAGAGAATCGCTCACGCTTGTGTCTATAAGCCAGCTACCATGTTTATTTGGTTGAATGCTTGTCAGGCACACGTGAGCATGTTGTTGATACGCCTAAAGGCGTGTGAATGCCCCTGACGCACAGAATAACCTCTTGTTGGTATCAGAGGGCAGTAGCTTGGGACGGTGACCTATACTCGTATATACATTTGTATAAGGTGTTTACACGGGTTCCCGTTCTTGCTATGAAAGGTCATAGCATCTGAGATTGGTTATGGCCTTTGCACCTGGATATGATTTAAACAGGATTTGAATAGATGTGAAGACAGTGACCGGCCCATTGTGTGTGTGTGTGTGTGTGTGTGTGTGTGTGTGTGTGTGTGTGTGTGTGTGTGTGTGTGTGTGTGTGTGTGTGTGTGTGTGTGTGTGTGTGTGTGTGTGTGTGTGTGTGTGTGTGTGTGTGTGAGAGAGAGAGAGAGAGAGAGAGAGAGAGAGAGAGAGAGAGATTCACCATGGTCTTGGGTCACGTGTTGGACTCGTGATCGACAGCTATTTCCCTCCCGGAAGAGAGCTCAGAGCTCATGTATGACCTATCTATGGGCAATGTTGTGACCTTACACGCACACACACACACCCAGCTCCCCGCCCACGAGAGTTGGAGTAACAACCGTCAGCGCAATTATACTGAGATCATTTCAGCCCTGGGCGGGATTCAAACACGGACCGCAGCTGGGAACTCTACCAATTGCACCATCGAGTCGTGTATGTTTGTGTGTGCATGTTTGTGTGCGTGTGTGTAGAAACATGATAATGTAAGTACCCGAAAATCACCCATGTTTCCATAATTTTTTGTAAGTTTTCTTTTGATTTTCGTTCATTCCCTTCTCCTTCCGTACCACCTTCTCAATTTCCTTTTCTTTCACTCTTTTTCTTCCGTCTTTAAATCCTTCTTCTCCACGCATTCTTTTGGTATTTTCTATTTTGTTTTTGTTCTCTGTCCCTGATTTCTTCCATAATTGTTTTATTATTTTATTCTATTTATTTATTCATCTATCTATTTTTCTTATCATTTTGGGTTATGTCAATTTTTTTCCCAACAACTGCACTGGCCGTCCGAAAACATAAGGCAAAAGGTTATTCCTTTTTGAGTCAGCCAAGCCTCTGCTTGTGTAGGTTTTTGACCATGCATTGTTTATCTAAGCATATAAGGCAAAAGTAATGACCTCGATCCTATTAAGGTGTCACTTGACGTGAACTCTTGACCTCTAAATGTCACCTGTCTTACCCATTCGAACACAAAGGGCAAAGGTGATGCCTCTAACCACAAGTACGTGTATTTATGAAGTAAGATATTCAATAGTAGATCGTGTATATTCACTGTACTACAGGCAAGGTCATCGTGTTAAGACAGCAGGGCAGGACTCGTAGTAATTTGATTAAATTGGGCATATCTAGGTTTAAGGAGGAAATATATTTCGTCGAACCAGAGCAGTGTCCATATAAGAGCAGTCTATTTTGATTTTCTTAAGATCTTGGTCGGATCAATGTGGATCCAGTTGACATCCCGTAGAACGCGGACCATTATCTGTACCTCGGAACATTTGGGGCTGTTAGGGAATCCCCACTAATGTTGATTATTATTATTATTATTATTATTTTTTCTCTCTTTTTGCTCAGCTTCGCTTTTCCTGATTATGATAACCCAATCTTTCCTGACTGGGTTTGCTCCTGGAATCAAGGTCTCGTTTGGGCATAGTATGGCCTCCTTATGGCCTAAGTTGTCATACTCCTGCCAGAATTTCAGGCTATGTGCCACCGCTTGGGGTAGGATTCAGTCCCTTTACCGTCATGAAACTTTGGTGGGACCTCTTTCTAGCCTCAAGGTGACCAAACAGTAGATGTCTGGGAACGTTTTGCTGTTTGTGTCTTTCTATCTTGGTAATTTGCGCCGGGTATAGAGTGGTGGAATCCCTACCAGTCTGTAGATAGTGTGTAAGTGCGCTTTTAGGGTGTCTGTAATTATTCGGGAAGACTTGTTCAGTTTCGGATCTATTGTGTGTGCATGACGTGACCTGGTCCATATTCTGCGGAGGAGTTGTACAGTGGCAATGCTGTTCGATAATGATGGCGGTGGTGCTTGTATTGGTGGTGGTTGTGGTGGTGGTTGTGGTGGTGTTTGTGGGTGGTGGTTATGGTGCTTGTGATGGTTTTGGTACTTGTGGTTATGATGACTGATGATTTTGATAATGATTCTGATGATGACTTTGATGATGATTTTGATTATGATGATTTTGATTGATGATGATTTTGATTGATGATGAAAATCATCAATCAAAATCATCATCAATCAAAATCATGATTCTGACTGATGATGATTTTGATTGATGATGATTTTGATTCTGACTGATGATGATTTTGATTGATGATGATTTTGATTCTGACTGATGATGATTTTGATTGATGATGATTTTGATTCTGACTGATGATGATTTTGATTCTGACTGATGATGATTTTGATTGATGATGATTTTGATTCTGACTGATGATGATTTTGATTGATAATGAAGACTTTGACTGATGATGGTTTTGATTGATTTTGATTAATGATGATTTTGATTGATAATGATAATTTTGATTGATAATGATTTTGATTGATGATTTTGATTAATGATGATTTTGAATGATGATTTTGGTGGTGATTTTGATTGATGATGATTTTGATTGGTGATGATGACTTTGATGATTCTGATTAATGATTTTGCTGGATGATGATTTTGATTGATGTTTTTTGTTGATGATGATTTCACTGATGATTTTGTTTGATGATGGTTTTGACTTATGATGATGACTTTGATTGATGATGATTTTGATTGATGATGATTTTGATTGGTAATGATGATCTTGACTGATGATGATTTTGACTGATGATGATTTTGATTGATGATGACTTTGATGATTTTGATTAATAATGATGATTTTGATTGGAAATGATTTTGATTGGAAATGATTTTGATTGATGATTTTCATTGATGATGAGTTTGATCGATGATGATTTTGATTGATGATGATTTTGATTGATGATGATTTTGATTGATGATGAGTTTGATTGATGATGATTTTGATTGATGATGATTTTGATTGATGATGATTTTGATTGATGATGATTTTGATTGATGATGACTTTGATGATTTTGATTATTTTGATGGATGGTGATTTTTATTGATGATTTTGGTTGATGATTTTGGTTGATGATTTTGATTGATGATTTTGATTGATGATAATTTTGATTGATGATAATTTTGATTGATGATGATTTTGATTGATGATGATTTTGATTGATGATTTTGATTGATGATGATTTTGATTGATGATGATTTTGATTGATGATGATTTTGATTGATGATGATTTTGATTGATGATGATTTTGATTGATGATGATTTTGATTGATGATTACTTTGATGATGATTTTGATGATTTTGATGATTTTGATGGATGGTGATTTTTATTGATGATTTTAGTTGATGATTTTGATTGATGATTTTGATTGATGATGATTTTGATTGATGATGATTTTGATTGATGATGATGATGATGATGATGAGGAGGAGGAGGAGGAAGAGGGCGACGGAAAAGACAGAAACTGATTTTCCAATAGAGTGGTTAAGGAATGGAACAGACAGTAGGCTAACGACGTAATGAACACTGAATCTATCAGTTGTTTTAAGAAAAGATAAGATTATGGAAAATGATGACTAGTGGTAAAGAACACGGAACTACCATGTGTAAGCCTTATGGGCTTTTGCACTCTTCTCTATAATCATGTTCTTATGTTCTACGTCGTGCCACAAACAGGAAGCCTCGGGTAATTGCTTTGTGGATTTCGTAATTTCATCCATCAGTCTCAACTCTTCTTCTCTTTCTGGCTTTCTCATACACAGACATTTCTCTTCTACATCATCACTGTAAGCTTCATCCCATGGTGTCTATTTTGTTAATGTCATTGTTCTTTTTTGTTGTTTTAAGTTTTATATATGTATCTTTGAAGACTTCTGTAAAGTATGTTTTCTATTTCATTTTTATCTGATTTATTTTTAGTCATTTATTTCAGGAGTTTTTGTTTTCAAGTTCTGAGGCCACTGCTAAAGTTGTAATATAATGTTTTTCTTCCCTGCCCTGAGGGAATTTGATATAAGTTACCAACAAGTACACAAATAAGTTCTACTTTAACCAGTACGTATGTTCACATACGTACACACGCGCTTACATAAACACGTATTCTTGCACGCGCACACACAGTCACGCACACACGCACACACACACACACACACACACACACACACACACACACACACACACACACACACACACAAACACACCCATTTGAAGGATGTAGGTGGAAGTAGAGTATGACTGAGTAGGTTACAGGGATGTGTTTAATGAATCTCTGTGTGTTGTGATTTGTCGACCTATGGTGATCTGGTTGATGTTCTTAGAGAATGAGAATAGTGAAAGCTGTCTCCAAGTTGAAATGGCTTACTCATGAGTAGTGTGTGAGTGTGTGTGAGTGTGAGTGTGAGTGTGTGTGTGTGTGTGTGTGTGTGTGTGTGTGTGTGTGTGTGTGTGTGTGTGTGTGTGTGTGTGTGTGCGTGTGTGTGCGTTTTGTCCAGCAGGATTTCTGTAAACTCTGATGTACCAAAAAAGTGTTTACCTGTTCATGTTGTCAACTACTCACCTAATCTCTTCGTCTATGCGGTATAGAAAAGATTATACTAGGTTTCTAGCCCCGACAGACAGACATACAATAAAATTTGTACCAATATGGATTTACAGTTAACTATGGAAGTTCATTTTCACATTTCATCCAAAATTAAGGAACACAAGAGAGTTGTCTTCTGCTTCTTTTCTTTTGACTCAAGTATTATAATATCACGACCATTTGTATCTATTTTGTTTTATCGATTGATTTGTTTTGCTGTTATTATTGTTTTGTTTTGCTGCTGTATTGTTGATAGTAATGCTACTGTAGTTGTAATTAACATCGATATTGGCGACAGTTGTTGTGGCTGCTTTTGTTGTCATTATTATATTTCAATAATTTAAGATTATTATTATTATATGTATATAGAGAGAGGGGGAGAGAGAAAGGGAGAGAGAGAGAGGAGAGAGAGAGAGAGAGAGAGAGAGAGAGAGAGAGAGAGAGAGAGAGAGAGAGAGAGAGAGAGAGAGAGACAGAGACAAACAGACAGACAGACAGACAGGCAGAGAAAGAGACATGGAGAGGGAGAAGGATGGAGAGAGAGGGAGAAGGATGGAGAGAGAGAGAGAGAGAGAGAGAGAGAGAGAGAGAGAGAGAGAGAGAGAGAGAGAGAGAGAGAGAGAGAGAGAGAGAGGGGGGGAGAAGGAAGGAGGGAGAGGGGTAGAACAAGTGACGAAAGGGAGAGAAAACCCTTATATCCAACCCCATTCACTACATATGATATATTAATATTCACATTTTTACCACACAGCTTCATTCATCCCCAGGAAAATTTCTCTAGATCAAATAACTAACGTAATAATTATATCAAATAACCACCCAGCACTTCCTTCGCCTTTGTAATCAGAAAGATGCCTTGAATTTCATATCCTCAGTCACCTTAATATAGTTCAATTACGCGCAAGTATATTACACTGAATAGCGTCTCAATTAATTAATAAGAATATTGTCTAGATTTGTGCACACTCGCACACATATGTATGAATGTACGTACGTATGTATGTATGTATACATTATTTATAATTTGTTTGTTGAATTCACTGATGTACTCTCTTGTTTATTTGTTTATTTATTTATCTGTTTATAAAAGTGAATCTAGCTGTCTATGAGACAATCAAGATAGGCTGAGACTTCAGCTCCCTCAGTGATGGTGATGAGGTCGGGAAGGAGAGTTGATCCACGGAACAACAAAAATCACGTATAGATGTGCATCTATATTGCTTATTAGTGGCCAGGTAAACAGTTCCTTCCCGTCTTTAATTTTGTTTTAAAGTCTACAGTTGTGCTCTTTGGTGGATGGGGTCAGTGACCCATATGTACGGGTGAAAAATACACACGCACAAACACACAAACACAAACTTATACATACACACACGTATGCACGCACACACACACACACACACACACACACACACACACACACACACACACACACACACACACACACACACACACACACACACACACACACACACACACACACAAACGCATACACACGACGCAATCGCACGCACACACGTGCTCGCGCGTGCATACACAACATACATAAACATACTCATTTATACTTACCTCCACAAACACATGCATGCGCTTGTGCACATACATATGCATGCTGTGTACATATACGCACGTTAAACTTTTTATCCCACCGTCGAAAAAGAAGACACTAATGTCGAAAGTTATATACATTTCGATCACTAACTGTGATCCTCTTCTGCTTGAAGAGGATCAGAATGATCGAAATGTACAGAACTTTCGACATTAGTGTCTTCTTTTCCGACGATGGGATAAAAAGTTTAATTTACTAATGTGCTACATTTCTTTACTGTGATATATGCACGTGCACAAACGCACAAGCACACATTAAAGTTTTTCCTATGTTATCTTAACATTTATTTCAGGTCAGTTTTATTCCTGATACCTCCCTTCTTTAATACATTTTCTGAATATTCTACAAGCACGATAATGTATTTCAGATATATCATTTCTAATATTTAATTTTGTATTTCTAATCTAATTTATTACGCATGCCATCTACCAATTCAATCATAACTTTCCCAAACTTACTGTCAAAGTCTCCCTTCGTTCCCTTTCCATAGCTCCACATCTTGTGGTCTGTGGTCCTCATTAGGAACCAGAGAGTTTCAAAAGAGGGACCAAGCCACAATCTAGTGGAATCTAGTGGATGATTCGAGATTTTATTTAGTGTTGACAAGTGATCTCCTCGAGAATCAAGAACAGCAATACATAAAGTATGAGTCACGTGATATAAAAGGTTGGTGACCTGTGATCTATTTCCACTATTCTCTTTTCCAATTTGTGTCACCTTTCCAGGTTAGAATATTATATAAGTTAATATAATGGGACAATTAATCAAGCTCGAATAATCATGTATAATCAAAATAATAATGTGTAAGTAATATACGTAATTTGTAAGATGTATGTCATAAAATCATAGTGTACAGATTCCAACCTCACCTCATTGCACGTCACGTCTCCCTCATGCTCCCTTGGGGGCCACCACTACACCCGGCACTGGCTCACCTGACCCAACCCAATACACTTGTACAATAGCAATATTCAAATGCTCTCAAATATCGTGATATAGGGAAGCACATAGAAACACACTTATACACACACACACACACACACACACACACACACACACACACACACACACACACACACACACACACACACACACACACACACACACACACTCAACGGTGTAGTGGTAGCGTTCGTAGCCGATACTCCAGTGATCCGAGTTCGAATCCCGCCTAGAACTGAAATACCTTCAGTATCACTGCGCTGTGAGTTGTTACTCCAACTCTCGCGGGCGGGGAATTGTGCGTAAGATCTCAGCATTACTCATAGACTGGTCATATATGAGCTCTGAGCTCTCATCCGGAAGATTAATAGTTGCCGATCACGAGTCCAACATGTGATCCAAGATCATGGTTAATTACACACGCGTACATGAATATCATGGAAGTAAGGAGGAAATGGGAATTTTTTCTTGATATTTACTACCTACGAGTGAACAAGTATATACCAAACACCAATGGAAGGAAGAGGTAGAAACAGAACTGGTTTAACAAAATGTGCGAGATTGCAAAAAAAGCCAGGGACATGGTTTGGGGAAGATTAAGGATTTGAAGATACAAGAAAACAAAAGGAACTTGCAAACAAGCTAGAAATAAATATACAAGAAATATATGAGAGGAAGAAAGCAATTTTGAAAGAGGTGTAGTAGATAAATGCAAAGATGAACCGAAACTGTTTGATTGTAAATAATTCTTCTGGAGTCGGTGATTGTAAACAATTCTTCTGGAGTCGGGTAACATTGGACCTTTCCCAGTTCCTCTGCCACTATGTATATATTACGAACTTTGGCCATTTTCTGTATTCTTTATGAATGTAGGACAAAACGTCCCCGGACAAAAGGTCCCCGGACAAAAGGTCCCGAAATCTGCACCCCTAGGACAAAATGTCCCCGATATTTAGGACAAAAGGTCCCCATTTTTTTCAACAAATATTGATTTTTATCAACTGTTTATACATTTTGGGACATAGTTAATTGTGGTTTTATAACAACCCTTAAATTCAGGAGAATCTCTGTATATAAACACAAAGTACAATAATATTTGATATTTTATTAAATATCTTATACTCGACCCAACCCATAAATCTATGAGCCAATTGTGTAAGCAAACGTTTCAGAAATGTCAATTGTATTTAGCTAGATACAATGTCAATTGTATTTAGCCTAGACATTGGGCTGGCCACCACGCAGGTTGTGACTGATGCCACGCAGGAACTCTGGGATGGTCTTCCTGCCCTCCTTATAGTCGGTCACCAGATTATAGAGGCGAACCTTGAGCTCGATGTAGCACCGCTTCGACCGCTTGTTTTGACGGACACCACGGTCATACTTGTTAAATTTCATTAGCCACTTTTCAGACCATTTTTTTAAATGTTCATTCCGCAAATTATGAGTACAATTACAGCACACAATAATATTATGCTTTATTGAACTTATATTGTATGCCTATATAAAAAAAATCAAGTTAAAAACCAAATATTCACCAAAAAACATATAAAGGAATAAAGTAAAACACATCTGACAAATTTTTAGGAAAAAAAAAATGGGGACATTTTGACCACCCACCTAGGCCGTTGGGGACATTTTGTCCCAGGGGTGCAGATTTCAGGACCTTTTGTCCGGGGACCTTTTGGACCTTTTGTCCGGGGACCTTTTGTCCGAGCACCATTCTTTATACCCTAATGATGTCTTGAATAGACGAAAACGTTTGGTATTCAATTATTTTATTTTCTAAGTGGTTTCTGCTAGTATTGTTATCACGTGTGCTTAGTGATTTGTTTTGCATATATATATTAATATATATATATATATATATATATATATATATATATATATATATATATATATATTACCCCAAAGTATGACAACAAAGATAAAGAAATTTATTCCGTGGCCCCAAAAATGTAGAAAAAATACATATATTCTGCGTTGCCCAAACATGATATATCTCCCAAATAGACCAAACAGAAATATAAGATTTTATTCTGTGGACCAAACGTTCACCTATGGTCACCTCGTGGCCAAACTTTCCAGATTGCCGGCCCATGACCGAAACGTCCGGGGCCCAAACGTTCGGTCACCACATTGTCGATCACGATCCCAACATGTGACCCAAGACCATGGTGAATCACACACACACGCGTTCGCGCCTGCACTAAAGTATACAAGACAAGCATATCACGGGAGTACCCAAGGAAAAATACAATGATAATGGCAAAGAGTAACAATAAACGGAAATTAAAATACTTGCAATCCGTGTTGATAAGAAAACATCTTCCAGAAACAAATGTTTAACAAAATGTGTGTGGATCCTTGGAGATATTCGAAGTATCCCACTGCCCAGCAACAAGATATCAACTCCCATACCGCAGTACATCTTTTATTGTATTCATATAGTGGTACATAAAACTACAGTTTTGTATATTTGAAAATGAATTGTAACAGAAGATGCCTAAAGTATACGAAACGTTGTAAGATGTATACTTATTTTTACATCGATAGCTATCATGAATGTTTTTGGTAATATAGTATTTTCCCTTCCTCCTAAAGAGAAGCAACAAGTATAGAAAGAATAAAAAAGGTCACTAACGCCGAATATGCTGATCATTTAATAGAAAATGTGTTCAAGAAAGCCTGCTTCCTAAATTTGTTAACATATATTTCTTCTATTACTTATATTTTTATTCATTTTATAATGACATTTATACAGATTAGTAGAGGTACATAGAATACAGAGTATTATCAATCTGATCTGTTTTTATATAACCTTCTAATTTCCCCTGTATATAGTATATAGGTTTATATCATCCGCATGATTTTTCATATGTCTCTAGTATAATCCTCCTGATCTGCTGTATATAGTTATCTAATTCCTTTTAAGTAATCTACATTAAAGTCTCTTTCACTTCCTTTTTTTTTGGTCCTGGACGATGGTAGAGCACTTTGATATACTTTTAGCTTTGTTTTAGTAGCACTTTATTGCCAAAGATATTTGTATATATTGCTCAGAGGGACTTTGTAGTGAAGGTACGATAGGTACCAGGGGTGATCAGAAAGTAATGACAGTCGGACTCGTAGCTGAGAGACTATAAGTTTTTTTGGGGGTGGGGGGGCGGGGAGCAAGGGGCAGCAAGTGTTGCCTGTTGTTACATGTTTGAGCTTGTCGCTGTTTGTCTAGCTTACATTTTATCGTTGCGCTGTGCGATTGCGTCATTGTTGGTTTGCCTCTCTGACCGGAAACATGGATTTTTCGAAAGAAGGCTGCAGATTCTACACCTTCACAAGGTGGAAACTCGGGAAAAAAGCAACGGAGATCAGAGAGGAATTGTTGCAAGTTTTTCCCGAGTCTACTCCATCACTGGAAACTGTTTCCCGCTGGATTCGAGCTCTCGCAGCCGGAAAATTGCAGCTAGAAGATGATCATCGTCCTGGCCGCCCTCGGACATCCGTGACCGAAGCAACGACGGTCCGTGCGCGGGCCATCATTGACGAAGATCCAACTGTTACTCTTCAATTCTTATCCTTGGAGCTCGGTGTCAGTTATGGGAGCGCACATGACATCGTGCATGAACACTTAGGGCTGAGGAAGAAGTGTGCTCGATGGATACCTCATTTGCTTACGGAAGAGCAGAAGAGCGAACGGGTGCGGATTTGTCGTCTATGGCTGGCTGAATTCGAGCTAAATGGTCCGAAACGGTTCTCAGATGTAGCTACCGGAGATGAGTGTTGGATTTCTTTCTTCACCACCAGAGACAAGCAGTCTAACATGGTGTGGTTGAGTGATGAAGAACCTCGACCTCAGATTCTGAAGGAAGGATTTCGCAGCAGGAAGCGCCTTTTCACCATCTTCTTCAATTCACAAGGACCAATGTGTGTGGATGTAATGCCTCAACAGTGTACTATCACAGCCCAGTACTACACTGATCACGTCCTTCCTCGAGTCCTGGAATATCAGGCCAAGACTGCACCAACCCGTTGCCGATCGCGCCTTTTGCTGCACCATGACAATGCTGCCCCCCACAAAGCTCGCCTCATTGTGCAGTTCCTGGAGCAGCAGGGGATCACACTTCTCCCCCACCCACCCTACTCGCCTGACCTTGCTCCCTGTGATTTTTGGTTGTTTCCAAAGATCAAGGGTGCGATCGCAGGGAAGCTGTTTCATCGCATCCAAGATCTGGCGCGAGCAGTCAATTCAGAGCTACGAGGTATATCGGCTTCTGAGTACCGTGAGTGCTTCATGAAGTGGCGAAAGAGGATGGAACGTTGCATAGAGGCAGGAGGGGAGTACTTTGAAGGAATGTAGGCCACTATTTGGATTTACCTCTGTACCGTGAAAATATATGGTATCACTGTCATTACTTTTTTAACACCCCTCGTATGACCCTGAATTAATTAATTTTAATTTCTTTCCAGGACATCTGGAGTGTTCGACACATTGTTGGAGACTAAATGTCCACACATTGTTTGCAAAGAATGACGCAAGGATGGCGAGAAAGGTTTATATTTCGTGTCAGAGTAGGTTTTATAAATGTTTTATCTTCAAAAAGAAAACTGGTATCATTTAAAGAAGAGAATGGCGTTGGATTTTCTCATCGTAAAATAATTTTTCGTTAGTATTGGTAAAACTTAAAATTCATACAAAAGCAGATTGGGCAGCATAGAGAACCCGCTATCATTTTAGCTGGGTGAAAATGTCGGATGAAAAACGCTGTTCAAAAAAATTGGGTGGAAATGTCGTGAAAAATGCTGGATGAAAACAATTGGGTCGAAAATGCCGGTTGTAAATGTCGGGTGAAAATGCCGGGTGAAAATATCAGTCGAAAACACTGTGTGAAAATGCCGAGTGACAAAACTGGACATGAAAAGGTCTGCAGAAAACTCAATTTGAAATTAAATGCAATACAAATACATGTATATTTGATAAGGTTACCTATCCTAGTATACTATGATCATAGCTTCCATCAATACAAAATCACCTCCGAAGTCACTTTGGTATATATCTATATTACACAGACTGATCTCATCATAGACTTACAGAACATAAACCTTTAAACCTCAAACCTTTTTCATCTTTGAGTACGTGTAAGTTATGAATTGCTTATCGATTTCTGAGCGTCACTAGGTTAATCGGAAGCATGCTAGTCTCGAAAAATCATGTTCACGGGTTCGAGTCCCGCACTTTACTCCGATGACTGTTTGCCCTTTGCCCCAGAGGTCCCCAAAATCCTAAAGGGGCAAAGGTGACAGCTTTTGGTTGCAGCTACGCGCCTCCTGGGGTATGCTCTTTCCACAAAAAAAAAAAAAAATCCTCCTTTCACTAAAATTTCTCTTTGTTTTCAATCTTTCCCTTGACAAGCTCTGTACCTCCTAAACCATGCTTTCACTCCTTTTCTCTCTATTTTCATTTTCCTTCATTTCTCATATATTCTTCTTTTACTGTAAGACTTACTCTCTCGAGATACCCCTTTAACTCCACCCCCACCCTCCATAAAATACCTTTCCTCCTCCATCAAATCCCCGTTCTTCTTCCCATTTTCTTCTTCCTTCATTTCTCAAATAGTCTTTTTACTTTTTTAAAATTTACTCTCTCAAAATAATTCCCCGCCCTCCATGAAGTACCTTTCCTCCTCCATCAAATTCCCGTTCTTCTTCCCATTTTCTTCTTCCTGCATTTCTCATATACTCTTCTTTTATTTTTTAAAAACTTACTCTCTCGAAATACTCCCTCGCCCTCTATGTCTATGAAGTACTTTTCCTCCATCAAATTTCCGTTCTTATTCCCATTTTCTTCTTCCTACATTTCTGATATACTCTTCTTTTATTTTTTAAAACTTACTCTCTCGAAATACTCACCCGTCCCCAAAAAGTACCATTCCTCCTCCATCAAATTTCCGTTCTTCTTCCCATTTTCTTCTTCCTACATTTCTCATATACTCTTCTTTTATTTTTTAAAAACTTACTCTCTCGAAATACTCCCTCGCCCTCTATGTCTATGAAGTACTTTTCCTCCTCCATCAAATTTCCGTTCTTCTTCCCATTTTCTTCTTCCTACATTTCTGATATACTCTTCTTTTATTTTTTAAAAACTTACTCTCTCGAAATACTCCCCCGCCCCCAAGAAGTACCTTTCCTCCTCCAAATTTCCGTTCTTCTTCCCATTTTCTTCTTCCTACATTTCTCATGTACTCTTCTCTTATTTTTTAAAAACTTACTCTCTCGAAATACTCCCTCGCCCTCTATGTCTATGAAGTACTTTTCCTCCTCCATCAAATTTCCGTTCTTCTTCCCATTTTCTTCTTCCTACATTTCTGATATACTCTTCTTTTATTCTTTTAAAAACTTACTCTCTCGAAATACTCCCCCGCCCTCTATGTCTATGAAGTAATTTTCCTCCTCCATCAAATTTCCGTTCTTCTTCCCATTTTCTTCTTCCCACATTTCTCATATACGCTTCTTTTATTTTTTAAGACTTACTCTCTCGAAATACTCCCCGCCCTCCATAAAGTACCTTATCCTCCTCCATCAAAGTCTCCGTCTGCTACGGCACATCGGTCACACCCAAACCTCCTCTACCACTCCATCATCCCTTCACTTCTCCAGCGGATGTCCTCCTCTCTCTCTCTTCCCTCCCTCGACCCTTCACACTATCCTCCGCTTATCTAAGCGTAGCGAAGAGTTTCTTTACTCTTATGCTAATATTTGGCTTCTAATTCTCGGGTTTTATGGAATTTGAGTTTATTTTCTTTAAGAAAAATAAGAAATTGTGAAAAGTTGTAGCACATTATAATATAAATATAGCCAAGCATACATACATGCATACATACATGTATACATACATAATACATATATGCAAAAACCACTGAAAGAAAAATAAATGATTAGCGCCCGAACGTTTTTGTCTATTCAAGACATCTTGAATAAACAAAAGCGTTCGGTCACTAATCATTTCATTTTCCCAGTGGCTTTTTGTATATATTGTGAATCACGTGATTATTGTGATTTTACTGTACACACACACACAAATACACACACACACATTTATATATATATATATATTATATATATATATATATATATATATATATATATATATATATATATATATGCATACATACACGTAGCTCTAATTTGGACTACACCGATACAGTGAAAATGAAAGCTGTTGGTATTTGCCCGTTTTCTTTAAGATATTTAAAACTTCACACCCAAGCGGGTCGTATAATGTCATCACTCAAGGACTACAAATGGAACTCGTGAGCACGCACGTCCTGTCTGGTGGATGCGTATGGTCATGGCTTACCAAATGTTCCCACAATCATAACTACTATATATACCCATGTCTAATATACAGTAGTTACAATAACAAAAATACATGCAAATTGATTATAATACTCTTGTGAAACCTATGAATCTGAATGATGTGTGAATGTGGTTAATGAAGTGTTACGTACAATGTTAATGTTATGGTAATTTGTTGTTTGTGTGTAGAGGAAAGGCTATTTATGGAAATCTGTGTAGTGGTTGTGAGGAATATTCACGCTTATGTTGTATGTTTGTGTGCGCGCGCGTACATATGTTTATAGGTTTGATATGCATTACATACATGCATACATATATACATACATTAAATACATACATGCATGCATGTAGACATGCATATATACATACATATATACATACATACACCACAATCATACATCACATACATGCATACATACATGCATATACATACATACGTGTATACATATATACATACATTAAATACATACATACATACATACATGCGTGCACACATGCATATATACATACATACATGCATGCATACATACATACTGTACATACATACACATATACATACACATATACATGCACACATACATGTACACATGCATGCACACATACATACATACATACATACACATAAACATGCACACATACATGCACACAAGCATGCACACATACATACATACATACATACACAAACATACATACATACACAAACATGCACACATACATACATATTCATAATACATATACATACCAAAAAGTCATTTTCATTTTCACAAGGGAGGTGGCCAGCAAAGGCCTGGACCCACCTTTCACCAATCCCACACCCGTCCAATACCCATTCATCACCCCCCATTTTGTTTTTAGTTTTAGTTTTTTTTATCATTATCATTTTTTAATCTTAGCCCATTAGGGATGATCAGCCATCCCTGCACCCCACATCTCATTGCCCGGGTCAGAAGCAATACATTAGACAAAGAAAGATTAGCTTAAAAAGTAAAGGAAACTCTCCCTCGGAGCCTTGGTTGAACATTCTACCTCACTCTCTTCAGTATGTATACTAACGCACAGCCTTAGAATTACTATAGCAAAGACCTGACGAATATATTCGTCTCGTTAAAGGAAGAACCTTAGGATAAACAACATTGCCTACTGTTTGGAAAAATAGAATTTGCAATAACGATCACCGTATCGCCTGTATCTGCAATAAACCTACATATCGACGGCATCTACAAAGGACCACTGTATCGACAGTATCCATAATGGACCAGCCTATCGATGGTCGGAATCTACAAAGGGCCGCCATATCCACGGAGCTATTCCTCTAATTACCACATTAAGTGCTGAATGAGGTTATGTTTTTAACTGGGCCCACAGATGGATTGTTTAGGATAAAAATAGATCAACATATTTTGTATATTTATTTTATTTATTTATTTATTTGTTCATTGATTTATTTATTATTTTTAATTCTTTTGCCTCTTTCTTTATATTTTTACTTTACCTTTTCCTCCCCTTTCTCTGCCTTCTAATTCCCCTTTACCATTTTCATTCAAATTTTTATCATACTTCCCTCCTTTCTTCCACCTTCCTTCCCTCATTTTCTATACCTTCATTTTCCCCTCCACCTTCTTATCTCTCCTCACCATTTCTCCTTTTCCCTCCTCCTCTTCCTCTTCCTCCTCCCTCTCCTCCTCCACCTCCTCCTCCCCCTCCTCCTCTTCTCACATCCCCTCCCGTTCACCCTTCCTCCCCCCTTCCCTTCACTTTCCCTTTCATTCCATTTACCTTTTCTTTTACCTCAACACTTTCAATTCCTATAACCCTACCTCTTTCCACTATCTTCCTCATCCCCGTTCCCTTCCCTTTCCCCTTTCCTCACTCCCTCTCTCTTTCCTATCCTTTTTCCAATTTACTTTTTCTTTTTTCCTCTTTCTCCTTCCCTCTTGTCGCCTCTTCGTTACCTTTTCCCTTCCCTATTCCTCATTTCCCTTACCTTCTTGATGTTCCTACCTTTCTTTTTCCTTCCCATTCTCCTTTCTCTTCCCCACTTCTCCTTCCTCTTGCTCTTTCTCTCCCTCTTCCCTTTCCGTTACCCTTTCCCTTCCCCCTTTCCCCATCTTTCTTCCTTTCCCTTCCCCTTCCCCTTTCCTTTCCCCTTTCCCCTTTCCCCTTTCCCTTCCTCTTCCCTTTCCCTTTCCTTTTTCCTTCCCCTTCCCATCCCCTTTTCCTTTCCTTTTCCCTTACATTTCCTGTCCCCTCTCCCCTTCCCCTTCCTACTCCCCCTTCCCGCACGGCATCCAAGCAGCATCCGAGAACCACAATTTGGCTTTAATTAAACCCATAGTCTTTTGCGGAGTTTCACAATGGAATTCAATTAGGTAAAGCTGCCACAAGGTGAGCAGATATTTCTATTATAAGCAGGTGAAGGTGAAAGGGAGGTAATAGGAGCCTGAGGTACCATGGCAAGAGTTGAGATAACTCCTACAAGAAGGCAAAGCTAGTCGATAGGTAAACAAATATGATGGGAAAAATGCGTAGTGAGACAAGTACGAGTATGAAATGATGTATGAACATAAATGTGATATACATATATATATATATATATATATATATATATATATATATATCACACTTTAATTCTAAGCCATCAACATCGAGAGAAACTCGAGGAGTCCAACATGCAGAAATTGAAACGTAGTACGGCCAAGGACTCGAACCTGGACTCACACACACACACACACACACACACACACACACACACACACACACACAAACACACACACATATATATATATATATATATATATATATATATATATATATATATATATTATATATATATATTATAGGACGTGGGAAGCCCAGATTTCATATCCGTCAAATGTTAAACGATTATTCAAGTAGTTCTATCATGGCTTCCCATCCCCTTTCTGCGACTACGGATATTATAGAACCACAATACCAGTGATTTTTACTGTTAGCATCTAATTATCATGGCTGAGCCGGTTTCAGACTCAACATACACCAACCACATCCATTCAAACCATTCATGTAAGCTTACCAAACCGGATTAAACCGGTACAGAGGCTGTATAGTTCCTCGGAGAATAGGCCGGTGGTCCTACATTGAACATTCAACGTCAAACATTCACTTTTATTTATCTGACCGTAATCATGCGTCTATGATTACATGTACATGTGTGTACATATACATGCGTACATACGAAAAGTGAATTTATATAATAGGCGATGGAAAGAAGATAAGGTATATAGATGATAAACAAACACGAAGGAAATGGAAGAAGGGAAGGCCTGGAAAATATGTAAAAATATATTCCAAAATAAAATAAGCTGGAAGGGATGAGTAAACGATGAAACAAATGCCATCTTGAAATGTTAAATGTAATAACGAATAAATATGTAACTTGCTGATAGGCAAAAGAATAGATTGACAGAGACACGAAGATTTTTTTTTTTTTTTTTTTGCGAAGACGAAAGAAAATGATAAACAAGTGGAATCGGACAAGATGGAAGCGCGCTGAGCCTTAATTGCGACAGATGCTTGATGACGACAATGAGAGACAAAGAAATATTCTCTAACAAGATGAGATAATATCTAATTGAAACGCGTAAAAGACGCAGAGAGAGAGAGAGAGAGAGAGAGAGAGAGAAGAGAGAGAGAGAGAGAGAGAGAGAGAGAGAGAGAGAGAGAGAGAGAGAGAGAGAGAGAGAGAGAGAGAGAGAGAGAGAGAGAGAGAGAGAGAGAGAGAGAGGGAAGGAGAGAGAGAGGGAAGGAGAGAGAGAGGGAAGGAGAGAGAGAGGGAAGGAGAGAGAGAGGGAAGGAGAGAGAGAGTGAGAGGAGAGAGAGAGTGAGAGGGGAGAGAGAGGGGGAGAAAGAGAGGGGGAGGGAGGAGAAAGAGACGAGGAGGAGAGAGAGAGAGGGTGAGGGGAGAGAGATGGGGGAGAGAGAGAGAGGAGAGAGAGAGAGGAGAGAGAGAGAGGAGAGAGAGGAGAGAGAGAGAGAGAGAGAGAGAGAGAGAGAAGGGGAGGAGTGGAGAGGAGGGGGAAGGTAATAAGAGAGAAGCAGCAAATATAATGGAATAGCTTGAAGAGGGAAATATTTCACACAAAGCGAACGTAAATGAGAAACAAAAGACAAACTTCTGTGATGTGATGACAGCATTCCATAAGAACAGACCATGGAGAAAAACGAGTTTGGGAGTGCCATCAATGACATCAAGAAATAAGAAGCAAAATCGATTAGATACTGCAGGCGATGGTAAATGACAAGAGGAAACAAATTGAAATACGAGAGTAAGAAGAAGGCCTGTGACAAGCACAAGTAGCCGATAATTGATAGGGAGATGAGCACAAAAGTAATAAAGGAAAAGAGACCCGATGATAACCAAACACAAAAAAAACAAAAACAAAAAAAAAAACACAAAACTAATGAGGAAGAAGAAATACAGAAGAATAGTGTCTCTGTATTCCTGAAGGTTTCTTCCCCCTCATGAGAGAGGTAGCCAGACAATTCACGTACTCGCCCTTCTTCCATCCCACGCCTATCCATTACCCATTTGTCTCTTAGCTTTTTGTGGGTGAAGGACCATCCCTGCACTCCCGCCCACTGCCTGGGTCAGAAACAATACAGCAAGACACAGCACCTCCACAAAAGGCCCCGACAGCCGAAGCTGGAGAAAAATAAGCAAAATATATTTCAAAGAACATAGAAAGAAAAGAAACATAAAAAAAAAACACGGAAGATACGAAAAAGGTGAAGAAGAAAATTAAGATGATGGAAACGAGAGAAAAGATGAACAAAATAAGGATGAGCAAAAAGATATAACTAAAATGAAAATTAAAAAGGTATAAGAAGGTGGACGATGGAGACGATGAAGAAAAAGATGAGTATAATGAAGAGGGTAGAATAGACGAAGATAAGGTTGGTAATAAAGATGAAGATAAAGGTATTGGTGATGATAAGGATAAGAAATATAATGGTGATGAATGTAATGATAAAGATAAAGCTGTTTTTTTATAATGATAGTAATGGTGACAATGATGATGACGAAGAGGATGACGGGGGCGGAAATGATAATGAGGATGACGAAAATGAGGGAGATGGAGATGAAGAAACCAAAAGCAAAGGGGACGATGAGAACGAGGGAGATGACGATGAAGAAGAGACAAGAAAGAAGATGAGAGATATAAAGTACAAAACATGAGAGGCGAAGAACACCAGGGAATCCATGTTTATTTATTGTTTACCTATTTTTTAGTCATATGTTTATTTCTTATTATTTATTCATTAATTATTTATTGTAAGTTATTACCATTTATCTATTTGTTTATCATTATCTATTTATCTGATTTATTTACTTATTGTTTATATGTGTATTTATTATATATATATATATATATATGGAAATAAACTCTTCTGCTGGGATTCAAACCCCCGCCAGAGCGGCTTGCTTCTTACAAGGTGAGGACCGTACTCGTCACTCCACCGCGACCCTTCAAAACAGAACGAATTAGTTCACGAACTAATCATTCAAACACACACACACACACACACACACACACACACACACACACACACACACACACACACACACACACACACACACACACACACACACACACACACTTATATATATATATATATATATATACACATGTATTTCTTATCCTCATCCGTCCTAATTATGGACCAAAAGGTCTCTCGTCGGCATTCCCTTCCTTTGTAATCCTTTTTAATAAAAACAAGGGATAGAAGGAAGAAAGACAGGGATATAGAGGATAGAAGATGAGGGAGACAAGGCAGATGATGAAATAGATGAAAAGTATGGAACCATCATATATGTATATAAAAAAATTAACAATGAGAAAAAAGATGATGAGGATGAATCTGAATATGACAAAAATATAAAAAAGGTCAGTACAATGATGAAAATTAAATTGAAGAGGACAAGAACAAAGTGGAGGAGGAGAAAAATAAGCAGAAGCAGAAGAAAAAGTACGAAGAAAAAAAAAGAAAGAAAAAAGAAAGAAAAAGAAGGCTTACAATCCTGAAATTAGAGTTAAGATTGTCTGGGGAAATCAAATAAAAGTCCTCAACAAGACAAGGGCGAGAAGAGCGTGGGCCTAATTCTGACAAACAAAATGTTCCACAGATTTTTGAAATCATATACTGGAATTAGATGCAAGACGGGGAGATTGTCGCTTGGGCAATAGTCGTTGCAATAAAGAAGATATCTAGGAGCAGTTGACAGTATTCAAAATTAATTCATGCAACCATGTTGGCATCCATATGCATAAGAAGACAATGTAGCACTCGTAAAAACATAACATGCATTTCTATAGAGATACATATGTGTGTATGCATATATACATACACATATATACTCATACATATTATATATATTATATATATATATATATATATATATATATATATATATATATATATATATATTTACATACACTGAATGGTCCCCAGTGAACAGATTTACATCTTTTCAATCACATTAATTGACAGTCGAGACTGACGGGGAGCTCGATGGAAGCATATAATGGAAACTGATACGTGGTCAACCTAAGGAGTCGAACCCAGCTAAGACGTAACATGTGACAGTGACGTAGCTTATTGCACAATGGGCTAAGTCACTGTTTATGTATACATGAATTCATACAGATACATTCATGCATGAGTACATATAACCACACACATACATGCATGCATATATAGATACGCACATGCATGCATGCATACATAGATACGCACATACATACACATATACCTACATACATGCGTGTACACATATTTACATCATACAAACTTTCACAGATAAAAAACACATCTACATGTTTACCACACATCCGAAAATACATAAATCACGCTAACATACACGTCACACATACATGCCTTATACACAAATATACAAACATGCACACCGGCAGGCAAGTACAACTACAAGCAAAACCTCATTGGGATTTTCATGAATATGTCGGCATGTTTCCAGGATAATGTCAAATCCATGTATGCACATACGTTGTCCTTGAACATTGACACCCAAGGCCGTATGTCCACCCTCCTACGTATTGACAGATACACACAACTCTGTTTTTGTGCCCACTAATCCCAGCAAAGGCTGGGTTTCTGTTTGTTTGCCCCATGCCCCTCTCTTTCTCTCTCCCCCTTTCCCTCCCTCTCCCCCTTTCCCTCCCTCTCCCCCTTTCCCTCCCTCTCCCCCTTTCCCTCCCTCTCCCCCTTTCCCTCCCTCTCCCCCTTTCCCTCCCTCTCCCCCTTTCCCTCCCTCTCCCCCTTTCCCTCCCTCTCCCCCTTTCCCTCCCCCTCCCCTCTCCCCCTTTCCCTCCCCTCCCCCTTTCCTTCCCCCTCCCCCTTTCCCTCCCCCTCCCCCTTTCCCTCCCCCTTTCCCTCCCTCCCCCCTCTCCCCCCCTCCCCCCCTATATTCCTATCCTCTATTGGACATACTTTTCCTATATTTCCTTTCATAGTCTCATAACCCGTGTCATACCTATCTATATACTATGGGCTTCTTCCTCCTTATTAGAGAGGTAGCCAAATCAAAGGCACGCAGCCACCCCAGCCA
This sequence comes from Oratosquilla oratoria, assembly GCF_046742065.1. Taxonomy (NCBI): domain Eukaryota; kingdom Metazoa; phylum Arthropoda; class Malacostraca; order Stomatopoda; family Squillidae; genus Oratosquilla; species Oratosquilla oratoria. The sequence continues at coordinate 44,264,263 of NC_134799.1, forward strand.
TTTTCTCACATTCTCCATCTTCGTTCCCCTTTTATCCCAACTCCTCGTGTCTCCTGCCCATTGCACGAGTCAGAAGCAATGCAGGAAGACACAGCCCCTCCACAGCAGGGTCACGTCACTTAATGGCGTCCCCCGCTCCTTTGATTAATACATGCCACTTGCAACTTATATATATGCAAAAGACCCCTAAACTTGTTCATTCTACCACCAATTGCCTTGTGACTTGGCCTACACCAACTAAAACAAGCGCTACCTCACCGCTACGAGTCACTGCATTTCGATTTGAGGTCTGCAGACTGTCCGAAAAATATTGTTTTCCAGTGCCAATATATTTTTTTTTTCCTGTGTTCACTTTCTTGTTGTTGTTTTTTTTTCAAGAATGCTGGTACCTGGTAACATAAGGACCATAGATCCAGAAACTAATTAAGTGGCATCTTTGCAAGTTCTTCTGATGGTCTACTACCAAGAAAATCCTCTTCACCCTCCACTCTTCCTTACATATCAAAGGTTTTATCACAGCATCATCACCATCACCACCATCATATTTTTTTTTATTACTTTATTATTGTTGTTGTTGTTGTTGATATTATCATTATCATCATCATTATTATCCTCATTGTCGTCATTATCATCATCACCATTAATATCATTATTCTCATTATTTTTGATGGAATAACCTGAAGGCAATAAAAAAAATCTCTATGTAAATATAGTTAAAACGTAAATAAAACATTTAGATAAAGAATATAAATAAAGCTGTGTGTGGGAGTTAAGAAATATGATAAACAAAGAACTGAAGACCAATTAAAAAAGAAAAAAATAGATAAAATGAAACTCCGTCGTCAAATAAAAATACACAACAAAATGTCAAACCGCTCAGCAGCGATATCAGAAAAAAAAGTCGAAACTAATGTAATGAAAATATAAGAAAAAGACGTGAATATAAGAAAAAAAACCGTTAGAAAAACACGTCATGTTAATAAGAGTCCGGACTTTGAAGGATCTGAATGAACGAATTACGGGTATTATTTCCAGAACGCATCATTACATGTTAATAAATAGACGAATAAATAAAATGAGACTCCAACAGAAACAATTGCTCAGCTATTCTATTCTTCTCTGCTAAGTTCACCGAAGGTTTCAACTCTGGGTAGATGTCTGGATGGATGGTGCACGGATGAATTGATGTATGAATGGCCAGCTGCCTGTCTGTCTGCTTGTCTATCTGCCTGCCTGTTTATCTATTTTTCTGCCTGCTTGTCTGTTTGCCTGTCTATCTGTTTGCCTGCCTACTTGTCTGCCTGTCTATTTGTTTGTTTGCCTGCCTGTTTGTCTGTCTGCCTGTCTATCTGTCTGCCTGTCTATCTGTTTGCCTGCCTGCCTGTCTGTCTGTCTGCATGTCTGTCTGCCTGCCTGTCTGTCTGTCTTTCTCCCTGTCAGCCTGCCTGCCTACCTGCCTGTCTGTCTGTCTGTCTGTCTGTCTGTACGTCCATCTGTTCGTCTTTCCGTCTGTCGTCTATTTCTCTGTCTACCTTGAAAAGTTGCCCATTAACCAAGAATTTTTTTTATTACATTGTGAAGCAAATCTACTTTTTTTTAGACAAGTGTTGATGGTCATACGTAATCTGACATCTCAAAACTTAATTTAAATTTCGATTTAATTTTCTGGAGGGGTAGCCAGCAGGCCATAAAATTTTGATGAAATTGTTAAGCAAATATGGATCCAAACATTCTTCTTTTTACTATGAATATGAGAGATTTGTTGGTCTTTTATACGTGTAGCAAGCTAATGATGAAAACTTTGTGAACTAATTCCTAGAACCATTACATATGATTTTTTTTCGTATGAAAAGAAAAAATAATGCAACAATACGCTAGTATAATGTTTTATCTTTGATTTATTTTCTTTTCTTTATTTGTTTACTTTTTATAGACAATGGTACTGGTGGTGGTATGGGTTTCGAGTTCTTTATAGGTTCTTATGTACTCAGTCAATAAGGACGAAATTACTTACAACACGATTAGCACCATCTAAATTAATGTATATATATTTGTCTACTTTCCCTATTACAAGGTCATTCTATATATTTAGGTGGTGCTCCTTTATTTTGTTTATTTATTATTTCTTTTGATTATCATTGAAAGGCTTCTAACCGGCGTTATGGTTTATATTGTAATTAATTCTATTTTACTACAGGGGCATTGGGAAAGAGGGGAATGTCTGTTGAGGAAGGACGGGAGAGGACAGAAGACGGGTGAATGGAAAATTGTTGTGTATGGATGATACTATGATGCATGAGGGGGAGTGGGTGGGGGATGGAGGCGAGGGAGTATGTATGAGAAATAAATTGACGCAGCCTGAAGGGATTTCTCCCCGTCTTTTCCTTTTCTGCATGAGGGGACGGAGAGGGGGGTCGCCAATTAATGAAACGGCCTTGCTGTGGATGTGCTACTTCTTGCGGCACTGCTTTTGACCCAGGGCAGTGGACAAGATGCAGGGATGACCCGTAATCCAAGAGGTGCCAAGATAAGAGGGAGAGAAGAGGGTAGAGGGGAGTGGAGTATGTAGGGGATGGAATGTGTGGGAGTGGTTTCTATGACTCTGTTTTTTTTTTCTTTTTAGCTACCCCCCTTGTGAGGGGGAAAAAGCCTTTGGTATATGTATGTACAGCCTTCATAATTACACTAGCGTCGAGGTAGTTTATGAGCAATCAGTGATGAAGTGCCCCCTTCGTATGGTTTAAACTGTACTCATTGTATATTGATATGATATTATATATACATATATATATATACATATATATATATATATATATATATATATATATTCTATTCTTTTTCTAAGCTAGAAATATTAAAAGTACGTATCATACACTTTCCAAATGATTTTTTCCTCCTTATTTCAGAACATTTGAAATTAAAAGTGTAGATTTACTTAGGTGTCGTGGATGTAAGCTGCAGAAGTATGGATGGAAAAATGGACAGGCATACAGACATATAAACGTACAGACAAATACGCAGACAGAGATAAGGCAAAAACAACACAAACTCACAGACACAGAGACATCGAGAGGCGCAGACATAAGTACACGAACATAAAGACATATACAAAAAGACATACAAACACAGACGGGCAGGCAAACAGACACATGGACAGAAGGGCATAAATATATGCTATAAATACTGTGGGGTGATGAAAATGCAGAAATCTAGAATAACTTCCTTAGAAAATCCTACTTGGCCCTTTAATTCCATCCCCTGTATCCATCTAACTTCGAATAAAAACCTTCCAAAAGTTAACTTCAGAATTCCATAGTTCAGAATTTCCAGAAGTACATTATACCCCCTCTCCCCCTACCCCAAAAAACATAAATCTTTCAAAGATTTTTCTCAACTTTGTGTTCAACACAAATCAAGGAAGTTGTGATTTTTTTTTACCGAGTGGAGGGTAGTGTACCTACGGCCGAAGCCGTCGTGTTTATATTGTGCCCGCAGGTAGCCAAGGTAGATGACAGTTGCTTTACAATAGCCGCTGGGTTTTGTCCTTGGGTAATTTTGAAACAAACCATCTTTACTGTCTGGTTATAACCAAATGATTTTGTTCATCTACAACGTAGATTCTACGTGATGGTATCCTCTCCATGGTAGAACATCTTTAATGTTACTATCTTATTATCTACTATCAGTCTGTAAGGAGATTAAGACTATCACCATCACTATCACCTCTCCATGGTGGAACATCTTTAACATTACTATTTTATCATCTATTATCAATCTGTGAAGAGACAAAGAGTACCACTATCACTGTCACCACTATCACCATCACTATCACCATTACTATCACCATCATTACCACCACTCCCATCATCATCACCATCTCCTTCGACATTACCATAATCGCTATTAACATATACATCATCATCGCCCCCATCATTACAATAACTATCACCATCATCATCAAAAACAGCATCACAATCATCATTGCCGTCAGCATCAACACCATTATCACCACCCTTGCTATCACCATCGTCTTCATAATAATCACCAACACTACAATCACTATCGCCATTACCATCACCATAACTACCATCATCACCATTATCATCACCATTATCATCGCCATCATCATTATCATCATCATCATCATCATCACCATCCTCATCATCATCACCATCATCGCCATCATCACCATCATCGCCATCATCACCATCATCGCCATCATCATCATCATCATCGCCATCATCGCCGCCGCCATCATCGCCGCCGCCATCATCATCATCATCATCATCGCCATCATCATCATCGCCATCATCATCGCCATCATCATCATCGCCATCATCATCTTCGCCATCATCATCATCGCCATCATCATCATCATCATGAATCATTATCATCATCGCCATCATCATCATCGCCATCATCATCATCGCCATCATCATCGCCATCATCGCCATCATCATCATCGCCATCATCATCATCGCCATCATCATCATCGCCATCATCATCGCCGCCATCATCATCATCATCATGAATTATCATCATGAATCATTATCATCATCATCGCCATCATCATCATCGCCATCATCATCATCGCCATCATCATCATCGCCATCATCATCATCGCCATCATCATCATCGCCATCATCATCATCGCCATCATCATCATCGCCATCATCATCATCGCCATCATCATCATCGCCATCATCATCATCACCATCATCATCATCGCCATCATCATCATTGCCATCATCATCATTGCCATCATCATCATTGCCATCATCATCATTGCCATCATCATCATTGCCATCATCATCATTGCCATCATCATCATTGCCATCATCATCATTGCCATCATCATCATTGCCATCATCATCATTGCCATCATCATCATCATCATCACCCCCACCATCATCATCATCATCAACACAATCACCATCACCCTCATCAACACAATCACCATCACCCTCATCATCACCATTACCATCAGAACCACCATGATCAACATCAGCACTACCACATTCATTATCCCTAGTCGTTGTAACAATACATTTATTCTTTTCTGTTTAGTTATAAAAACTAAACAGAAAAAAATAAACAAATGAAGACTGCAGAAGGGACACGAAGGAGATGTAGATTGTTGCAAATTTGCATAAGTGAAATGACAGAGTATACAAAAGACCAGAAAGACATACCTAAACACAAAGGTGCCGGTTACGTGTCCAAAGCTCATATCATTAAGAAAAGAAAAAGAGATTGTTTATGTTTGGGAGCCTATGCCCACAATCCCAATACCTTGCTCTGTCTTGAACGTATTCGTGTGTGTATGTGTATAGCGTGTATATATGTCTGTCTGTCTGTATGTATGTATGTGTATGTGCGTGCGTATATGTGAGAGTGTGTGTGTTTTGCGTTACTTGCGTACTTGTGCGTGTGCAATAAAAGTCATATTCATGTACAAAAGAATTTTTGCTTTACATTTTTTTTTTTCCGTGAGGATGGGGTGGGGGTGAGGGTGAGTGAGGATCTTTGACGAGGTCTCCCGGTGAAATAGAAAGATGTATAAAATGTCAACAATTCAGGCAATTTTTCATTAAAGTACTAAACCCATCGTCCTACTTCTCTTCCTGTAAAATGTCACGTTATTAGTATGCGAGCAGTTATACGAAAAATGATTTCATCTTCTTGAGTATTCAAGTGAGTACCTTACTCTTACTCTAAAGTAACCCTACCACCTCTAGCGGGTTAAGGAAGCTACCTCACTGTCTCAAACACTTTCAGAATCTTTCGAGTACCTAACTCGATTCATACGAGTCGCATAGAAACAGAGAGGCATCCCTACCAGTTGTAATGGTTATGAGTTAAGCACGGTTTGTGAAATGTGTAAGCCTCCCCTATATATATATATAATATATATATATATATATATATATATTTCTATATATATATATATATATATATATATATATATATATATATATATATCCTTGCTTAACTCAAAACCAGTGAAAGTGGCGGGGATGCCCCTTTGTTTCTGGACGCCTCGTATGTTTATCACGTCTGTCGCCAGGTGATTTTATTACAAGGCAACCCTGTGTATTACGGTTGTTTAGAGATCCAAGACCCCCTTGCTTTCAGATTACCATTCTGATTTCAGTTCAGGCTTCAGCTATATATTTCGTTCGATCCAACTATGTAGCTTGGAAGTTACGACCTCTCTCTCTTCTCTCTCTCTCTCTCTCTCTCTCTCTCTCTCTCTCTCTCTCTCTCTCTCTCTCTCTCTCTCTCTCTCTCTCTCTCTCTCTCTCTCTCTCTCCCCCCCTCTCTCTCTCTCTCTCTCTCTCTCTCTCTCTCTCTCTCTCTCTCTCTCTCTCTCTCTCTCACCCTCTCTCTCTCTCTCCCCTCCCCCTTTATTGAAAAGGACTTTATATTACAACTGCTAAGATATTTACTCACCTGAATAAAACCACATTGGTTATGCCAAAGAAAAATGACAAAGAAATACACCTATGAAAGGGGTGATGACACATCGTCCTTAAATCAAATTACTTCAGTTACTCCTTGCGTTACTCGAGTGACACTTAGGGTTACTTGGGTCCATCAGTAACTGTAGTGAGCTATAAAGTCCTTCAAATATCTTGATTTAAACAAGAATTACTTCAGTTACTCCTAACGTTACTTGACGAACGACCTGAGGTATTCC